>NC_067403.1:118444052-118760642 GCF_016432865.1 Antechinus flavipes | reverse complement strand
ACACGCAAGTAACAATAGTCTTTATAACTAATACTAATTTTCTAAAAGGGCAGAGAATAGAACCCAGAGTTCTCACAGTTAATGTTATAAACAATGGAATTTGAGCTGCAGTGGCAAATTGAACATATCTAGATATATTTTTGGAGTACTCAGGTGGGCCAACGGCTTGACTGACAATGACCATGTGACAAATTCTGCCTTGACAACAGGACTGTGTCATATATAATATTCGAAAATAGAAGGCTCACAATAATCTCACCACATAGCGGCTTTTGGTGCATTTTCCATCTTTCAACAAAAATTGAACAAGTAGCATAAAGTATAGCTCAAAAAGCCCATAACATAATAAAAAGATTGGAGAGAAAAGCTTATTTTGTCTTGGTTTGTAGTAGGAAAAAAAAGACTGTAAAAATTTTCATTGACTGAGTGTGTGAAATATCAATATCATGAATGCAAAACAAACTCAGAAGCTACTTTTCACAAAAGTCTATTAGGAAATAAAATGTACTAATTATGGAACACACTGCTAAATGGCATGGTCTCCTGGTAATTAAACAGAACTCCAGCAAGCATCATGATTCAAGACTTGTCCAATAACATTCATTGCAAGGAAAAATTTAAAGGAATTATAATCCGGGTATCAGTCCCTCATCACTAATAGTAATAATAATTACAAAAGGCAACAGGCCAGAAGAGAATGATGAATTTGGAATGAAAAAATGTTGGATTTGAATTCTATCTCAGATAATTAGATGTATGGATAAATCAGGGAACCTTTCTGAATCTTAGCTTCTTTATTACAAAATAGGACGTCAGATTTGATATCTTAGTTTCCTTCTGTCTATACTGATATGATCTAGTTTTCCTAGGAATAATGGTGGTGATAGTGGTGGTGATACTAGTAGTAGTAGTGGTGATGGTGGTGGTAGTGGTAGTAATGGTAGTACTCATTTTAAAAAACCTGATTTTTGTATAATGTTTAGATCTGCAAAACAGTATATATTGTTTATATGTATATGTACAACTTGACAGCCCTGAAAGTTAAATATTACAATAATTATCCCATTTTACAGATGAGATTTAAACAAAGTTTAAATGATTTGTCTGTGGATACATGTGTCTGAAGCAAGATTGGAGTCCAAGTTTTCTTGACTTTAAGCTCAACCCTCTAACTATTGAAACAAAAGCTTGGTTACTTGGATTCTTTTAAAGACAATGATTCAGTTATTTTAAATACATATATATATATGTATATAATAGCTAATAATTATTAACATTCATATAGTATATTCTATGTGCTACATACTGTGATAAATGTTTTAGAAATATTATCTCATTTGATCTTCACAACAACCCTGGAAGGTAGGTGCTATTATTACTCTCATTTTATAGATAAGAAAACATAAAATATTTAATAATTTCATGGTATAGAACTTCCAGTAAGGTGTTATATTTATAACACATTGGAAGTAAGGTCTGATTCTCAGCAAATCCTGAGCTCTGGCAAATCCTGTGAAGATGGAAAGATTAAGTGAGGTCTGATTGTCATCCAAGGACTAGCCTAGCTAACTATGAAGAAGCTCACCTACAGCATTAGGTGAAGAATTTTACTGGGAGGCCACAATTTATCTACATCTATTAAAGCAGAGAAGGTATTACACTTATGATATCAACATCACAATTCTTTGAGTAAATCATCAATCAACAAGCATTTATTAAGTACTGACTATGTGCCAAGCATTGGGAGAGGTATTAAGGATACTGAGACAAAAATAAAATTCCTGCCCTTTGTGAGAATACATATTATAAAAGAGGAGACAATATGTATGCTCATTGGATAAGTAAGTAATTAGTACATTTTGCTGACACAGGAGTGATCTTGCTTCTCATGAGGAATAACTTTACTCAGTCTCCACCTTGAAGTTGAATAAAGGGCTGGTAAATCTTTGCCTAGAAGACTCATGCTTCTCACACAATTCCCCCCTGACTCGAGTTCTGATTTGCCCCTCCTACACAGTGACTATCTTTGCCCCATGGGGTTCCTTCCCACCCCTTTCTACATTTTATGTCTTGTCGTCCCTCATTAGAAAGTAGCTCCATGAGAGCAGAAATTGTCTTGTCTTTTTGTAACCCAAGCACTTACCACAGTACTTGTCACATATCAAATGTTAAAACATTTTTCTCTTTCTTTTTTCTTTTTTTCCATCCTTCCTTCTCTCACTTCTTTTCTTTCTTCCTATTTTCTTATAAGTAGAGTATAATTTTGACACTAGATTTATAATTTTAAAGTATGAAAAATAATATCTTCAATAATATGCAGAGAATATTGAGCTCTGAATTTTACTCTAACCAAAGTGTAAATTGGACATTTGTGTCCTCTGCTTTTCTCTAAGTACTATTAGAGTTCAATAACATACAACTTTGCTAATCGATGTATCTGAAAATGGAAATGTACTTCCCAAAGTACAGAGAACAGCTGACTGGCTTAATATAGCGTGTGTCTATTCTGTATAAAAATCAATTCTAGTATCTTGCATATTGTTAGACTCAAATAGCACTTAATATAGGCCTGTTGAATTGGATTGTTATCTGGCAATTATTCAGTCAGTTATAGGGATTATATCCTCCTGACTTACTTTAAAATCTAAGGGTTCTTAATTTGAGTCTAATTTTTTTTTTTGTCTGAGGCAATTGGGGTTAAGTGATTTGCTCAGGGTCATACAGCTAGGAAATGTTAAGTGTCTGAGGCTAGATTTGAACTCAGGTCCTTCTGACTTCAGGGCTAGTGCTCTCTATCCGTTTCACTAACTAATTGCCCCGGGTCTATAATTTTTTAAAACATTTTGATAATTGAATGTGTGTCCCAGAATCTTTTGTAACCTATGTATTTTATTTTATATATTTAAAAACATTATTCTTAGAAGTGGTCCTTAGCTATCATCAGACTGCCAAAGAGGTCCATGACACAATAAAGGTAGAGAAAATTTGCTCTAAATATAATTTTGTACCACTTAGCCATTGCTTCTGGAAGATATAAACTTTAACATATATCTCAAGCTTAAAGATGCCTCTCTAGTCAAACCACCTCATGCTTAAGGCATTCACTTGTTCATTTATTCCACATTTATTAAACCATTCTTGTCAATAATGAACTCGCACAAATATTAGAGATAAAAGGAGAATAAATATGATACATCAATAAATTTTTATTTAGTATCTCTTTATTTAGTGCAAGAACTTGTGGTATTTAAAAAAGGTTCATGAGATATAATTTTGGGGTAATTTAACCATTTTATTAATAATGGAAGCATTTTAATTAAAAGAATGGCCATTTGGCCATCTCTCTCTTAGACCAAAGACAATTATGGCAGCAGGCTCACAGTTTATATGCCCTTTTAAAAGAGGAATGGCAATCAATTCTGACTGCCTAAAAGATACAGAAAGATACAGAATTCTATTACAGTGAGGGACTGAACATGATTTTTGATGACATCATTTGTTTCTAAATTAACCCTGATCTTGGGCAATCTATTTGAAGAATTTATTTCCACCCAGATTTGAATAAAACACAGAAGTTACCTCACCTGAGTGAGGTTTGAACAAGTTCAATCTCATTATCAGCAATTTCTTTCAAGAGACTGAACTTTTAAACAGGGTTTCAGAAAAAGGAACTCCCCAAATCATTGGTTATTAATAATTATTTCTCTCAACCTTGTGCTGACTGTTAGAGACACAAAGAGATATATAAAACAGTTCCTATTTTCAAAAAACTTAATTTCTATGGTTATTTATAATCTAGTAGTGAAATAAGGAATATACACAAATGACCATGATATTAACAATTAACGAGCATAGGTGTAAGAATAATATAAATATGTATGTTGATCCTTTAGGTAGATGATAAGCTCTTTGAGGGCAGGACTATTTTTCATTTTGTGTTTGTATCCTTGACATTTAGCATAGTGAACTGAACCGAATTTTTGGTATCAGTATGAACTGGGACAAGCATTTAATTTTCTTTTTTTTAAACATGTTAAAATATAATTAAATCCAATATATGTATAATATTTATACAATTATCTTGCTGCACAAGAAAAATCAGATCAAATGGGAAAAAATGAGAAAGAAAACAAAACGCAAGCAAATGACAAAAAGAACGAAAATGCTATGTTGTGATCCATACTCAGTTTCTACAGTCCTCTCTCTGGGTATAGAGGCTCTCTTCATCACAATATCATTGGAACTGGCATGAATCATGTCATTATTGAAAATATCCAGGTCCATCAGAATTGATCATCATATAATCCTATTGTTGCCATGTACCATGATCTCCTGGTTCTGTTCATTTCACTTTGCATCAGTTCATGTAAGTTTCTCCATTTCAAGTCTCTGAAATCAGCCTGCTTGTTGTTTCTTACAGAACAATAATATTCCATAACATTCATATACCACAGTTTATTCAGCTATTCTCCAACGATGGACATCCATTCAGTTTCCAGTTTCTTGCCACTACAAAAAGGGCTGCCACAAATTTTTTGTGCATGTGGGTAGGTTCCTTTCCTTCCTTTAAGATCTCTTTGGCATACTAGCCCAGTAGAAACACTGCTGAATCAAAAGGTATGCACAGTTTGATGGCTCTTTAGTCATAGTTCCAAATAAGTACTTAATTTTCCAAGGTATCAGTTTCCTCAACTATCAAATGAAGACAGAACTAAATGGTCTTTAAGTCTTCTAGTTCTGTAATCTGTTAAATGCTAAATCTCTTCATCTTTTCTCAGTCCTCATATTTTTAAATTTTGGTCAAGTTTTTTATACTATCCTCTGTTCTAATTCCTAGGATATATTTGCCTCCTGGGCTTCTAAGACATTTTTATCTCATAATTAGCATCCTGTCTGAACATTCTGACTCATTTCATTCCACTGATCATTTATCATCTCTCTCCTAAGCATTTGTGCCTCCTGAGTCTCAGCCGTGGGTCCTTTGCCTGTTTTGTCTCTATGTTTTCTATCTCCATGACTTAATCTAGTCTCCGGACTCAAGTATTATTTCTCTGAAGATAATTCAACAAATCTTCACACCCAGCACTAATTTTTCCATTGAAGTTTTGTCCTGAATTGCCAAATACCAATTTATCTTTCTGTCTCATTAATATCTTAAATCTATACGTCTAGAAACATATTTACTCTATTTCCCTCTGAATCTTCCCCCCTTCAGACTTGCCATTTCTCTTGAAGTTATCAACATCTTCGTGTTTGAAAGCTCAGAGACAACTTTGACCCTCCCAACCTATATTCAATAGGTTTGCAAAGTTCCATCCGTTTAACCTTCCTTAAAATCCTTCACATTCCTCATTTTTTTCCTCCCCCAAAACCAACAGTTCTGCCTTCATTGCCTCTACCTGGTCTACTTTAAGAGTTTCTTGAATGGTCTCCTTCCTTCCAGGATCATCCCTCTTCATTTCTTCTAAAGACCTGGTCTAAAATTGTTAAGTGTTTTCTATTTCCTTTTGGCCAAAATACCAATTTTCTAGTTTGGCATTATAAACCCTTCACAAATTGGCTTCAACTTTTCTTTCCAGATTTACCTGATTTCATATTTCTTCTCTAAATGCACTCTGCATTTTGGCCAAAACGGCCTACTAGTGTTTCTTATTCCCTAAATTGAGCATTCAGTCTTTCTTCTGACTTTCCTCAAATAAATGGTCTATTCATCTCTTAAAATGCTTTCCTTCCTTTAAGATTTAATATAAATCTCTCCTAATCCCCTTACTTGTCAGAGCTTTCAATCTCCTAGTACTTTTATTATAATACAATATCCTTGTATTTATTTATCTGTGTAAAGATCCCAATACTATTCCTCAGGAGAAAGTAAACTCCTTGAGGGCAGAGGCTGATTGTTTTTTGTCTTTGAGTCTACAAGAATCTAGCCAAATGCCTTGAATTTAATAAGCCCTTAACAAAAGTCAAAAAGAATTGAACAAGAGGTGTTAAGTTCACACAGAGGGTATGTCAAAGATTTTGATCGTCAATATACCTTTTTTTAAAGTCCAAATTACAGATTTATTTTAAAAAATGCATGTGGGAACTGGATCATAAAAATTGACTAAGAAATGTGTCATAATGATTAAGTTTAGCTGTAGCCATCTAATTCCCACAAAGATACAGATAAATTGGAAGGCAGCCAGAAATCAGTCCAAGGGAAAGAAACAGAGAAAGTAATGTTTGAGAAAAAAGGGGAAGGAGTCCCCAAACGTTTTCATTGGCAAAACAAAATACAGCCTAGTAACCATTAAGTAACACATTTAATAATGAAGAAAAAGGACATATTCATGAATGGTATTAAAGCAATTATATTTAAGAAAGAAAGAAAAGGGGAGAGGTGAAAAAAATTGGACAATTTTTAAATTAAAAAAATAAGCCAATACTACTTTATTTGAGAGAAGGCTTGGATTATAACCCTTTAGGAAAGAGTGAAGAATCATCACCTGGGGGCATTTCAGACTATCCAAGCAAATGCCAGAGAAAATAATCTTACACTGGCTAGGAAAGGAACTGGATGACCTCTGGACTCTTTTCAAACTTTAATTTTCTAGCTTTATAAATAAAACATAGTTTAACAAAAATGTACATGTATTTATTCTTGTAGCCACTTGGGTCTCTGGGCTAAATAATGCATTTTTAACCTTTAAAGATCTCTTTCCCCTTTTAATGGGCTCAGTGTGTAAATACCACTCCCACCATGCTTAAGATTTTAATTTTTTAAGCAGAACAATTCAGGCTGAGAGGTTTAAATGTCCCTAGTCTAATCAGCCCTCTTAGGCAGAGACATACAGTACTATGTTATAGATATTTAGCCTTGAGGGCAGCATTTGATCCTAAATTTGATATATATGTATATATGTCACATATATGTATGTATGACATATACAAATATACAAATATACATACATACACATTAGGAAAATATGTATTGAAACGGCTAATTTGGAGTCTTCTGAAATTGACAAATATCCATTGGGACAACTTTCAAGTGCACAGAGAAATCTTTTAATGGGTTCATTTTGGTGTGTATGGGTGGGAGAAGTTTTAGGCATTATAGAAGGTTCAATGCTATTCCTAAAATGCTCAGTAAACCCATTTGTTTCAGAAGTGTCATATCAGGGACAAATCAGTGTGTTAAGAATTGCCTGATAATATTGTTGTGGGATTAATCTTACAGAATAGATCATCAGGATGATTACCTTTGGCATTCTGAGTGCACACAGTTCCATTTTAAGCATGAAAAGCCTTCTAATGCCAAACTATGAGAGCCTATATATTGAATGATCTGCCACCATTCAATATTTAATCCTGCAATTGAAGGCACTAAAGGGATAGAGCAAAGTAACAAGATGAATGAATTGTGACCTCAAACTTGCAAAAAGACAACCCAAACAATTTATCTTTCTGGCCTGCGCTGCATCCTGAAGCCAATACTCCTATAACTTCTTCTCAGTCTGGGAATTGTAGATTGATCAAGGCCACATTAGCAAAGTACCTGAGACTGACACTTTGGGAATTCAAGCAATCCACTACTCGTGCTTTAAGAATATTCTGGGTCAATTTAACCTATCTGGGGCCTAAAATAAAGACTCATAATTAAAAATCAATTGGGTTTTTCAAGATGATATTTTCAGGGAGGAAATAAATAAATGCCTCTCCCCTTCATATAATCTATAACAATGAAAAAATACAATATCTTGGAATTTGATACTGCTTCAAGTTTACTGTTGGCACTGGATTCTGCAAGTGTTTTTTTTTTTTTTTTTTTTTTGCATTGAATTCTTTTAAATTATCCATCTCACAAAAGAATAGTTCAGTACTTCTAATACTAATAGCATAAGCTCTGAGCCAACATATAGGCTGTTGATTAAGACATATAACCATACTTCCTTAGACAGTGATCTTACTATTTTTCACAAGCTAAATAGGGTCAAACTGGTCAATACTTGGGTGATATGTCTTCACTAGAAACTCCAGAAGCAGGAAAATGTCGTGGAAGTAAAGAAAGTAAATATAAACATACAACCTCATACTAATGCCTAATATCATAAAACACTGATCCTGAATTTAATATGAACAATACAAATTCTTCCAGTTGCCTGTTTTAACTTGCTACCTCAGTCTTTATACCTCTATTTTTCTCATTTGTGAAAAGTCTGAAGTGTTTTTAGTTAATATTATTATTTATCTCCCTCTAGTTGTAATATTTTTACTTTTATTTTACAGTTTCATCATTCATGAAAGGGGAGTAAGTGATATTTGCAGTCTGAACCACACAAAATTGTGAGAAAAGTGCTTTTGTAAACTTTAAAGTACTATAAATGTGTGTAGCAACAGTTATTATTCTTGGTGAATCTTCTCTAATAAATACATCATTTAGTGAGTAAGGTCAGAGAGTGATATTTACTTTGGGAGGATGAACCAACAACCTTCAACCAATAAACAACTATTGGTTATGAAATACTATCTCCAGCAATGTAGACTTTCAACCTATTTGTAATTTACAGGATTAGGAAAATATCAAGTCCCTTGACCAATACTATATTGTTCTTTCAGGAACAGAATTTGAATCCATTTCTTCCTGACTCCAAGGTAGACCTTTCATTTACTATGTTGACTTTTAATTTGACTTTTCCTATGTCCTGAATGAATTATAATATAGGGAACCTTAAGCATTTAAGAAATAATTCCCCTTCCCCCAGAGTTTTTTTTTCTGCAAATAAAAGGGTTTTAGAGAAGATAGCCTCTGAGGCTCCTCCCAGCTTATATGAATCTAATTCTTTCCTGTCCTTTCTATCCTCACAAACTCATGTCTAGTGAGGCAGCTAGGTAGATAGCAAACTGGATCTGAAGTCATGAAAATCTGAATTCAAAGGTGAACTCAGACATTCACTAGCTGTGGGATCCTAAGCAAATGAGAACTTCTGTCAGTCTTAATTATCTTATATGTAAAATGGGAAAAATTAGTATCTGCTTCCCAGAGTTGTTCTGAGGACTTGCAAAATCACTCTGCAAATCTTAAAGCAGTAAGTCCTAATTATTATTTTATTTTAATGAAAAATTTTATTTACTTTCTGACTCAGTGAGTGCTTTTGGGCTAATTGTAAAGGATGATAATTTTCCTTAAATGGTCTTTCTTTTCTCAGATTCTTTATAGCATCACAAGATTTTTTAAAAAACTAATCTTATTTTCCCAGGTATCATAGGTATTTGTGTACATGTGTTCTTCTATTAGACTATAAGCTTCTTGATGGCACAGGAGGTCCCATATCTATAATTTTATTTCTGGCATAGCATAGTGAATATAGTAGAAGCATAACAAATTCTTATGAATTCCAACAATATAACCAATGAAATTGATAAAGATAGCATTGTTTGGTTTCCAGAGAAGTTCTGAGATTCTTTTGGAAAGCTGTCAATGCATAGTACAAATAGATTATAATTATTCAAAAGCCATAATAATGTAATGCAGTGTCATGGTGTTCTTGCCATCTTCTATACACAGGTGACATTTAGGTAAATCAGCATTCTCAAAAAAATCTGTCCCAGGAAATTAAATGGTATTTTAAAATATTATCAAGGCAAGCAATCATGATGAAAAAATGCTTTATCTTCAAAATGATAAATGCAAAATCCATTTTCAAATCTTGTAAAAGTCCAAACAATTTAATATAGTCATTGTGGTTATTATGAAGTTTTCAGATAAAGTTTCACCTTCTTGGCAGAATAGAAATGTTTATGAAAATGGGATGATTGGACAAAATAATTTCTATATGTGACTTAAGTATTTAGTAACTGTAGTACAAAGCAATAGATTCTAACTGCCTCCTTTCTTATTTGTGACTTTTCTACATTTTCTTCTATCTCCTATTTATCCTCATGTTAATTTTACAACTGTTGCATGCTTAAAGTTGCATATATTTATGACCCATTTGTGTAGCCTGAACTATTTGCAGTGGCATGAGTTTCTGCGAAGAATTTACAGGAAAATATAGACAAAAGGGTGAAGAGGCAGGGATGGGTTTTAATCTATGATGATGGAGGAATTATACTGTTCATAATCACCAAAGAGCAGATCATTCTAAATTTTAAAAATATTTTTGCATCCACAGAATGTTAAATATCAATTAAGGTTTTGATGAGGTTCAGCACAGGACAGAGAGTTGTGGGAACCCCTTCTGGTTGGCGCAGGTCCTTCATAAAAGAATTCACAAACCCAAAAAGTTAGATTGGCAAAAAGAAGTTTATTGGCACTGAGAAGACAGCCTTTGCTAGAGAACTTCCTCAGTGGCAAGGTCCTGATAGAAAAGTAAAGATCTAGCAGGGGAGTCCTGGCAGAAAGATAAATAAAGGGCGTAGAGAAATCCTGGCAGAAAGATAAAGAAGAGTTAATGCTGAGAAAAGGGTGTCTTCTCAGTGGGCAGGGGGTCCTTGAAGGCAGCTATGCCAAGGAGAGAGAGAGAGTTTCCTTGGCAGGGTTTGTTTCTGCTTTGGGCCTCTGCAAAGAAATGAGGGAGTAGAAACTTGTTTTATCTTGACTGGGGGCTGGGGGCAGTTTGAGTTGAAATCAGACTGAGATCTTCAAATTGAATGAGGTTACTGCCCCAGGCCTAGATTTGCAGTTGAATGAAACCATTTATTAGGAGTGGGCCTAAACCAATCTTTAGCTCAATAAGGGTCTAAGTAGCAGTGGTCCTGGACTCAACTAGTTCCCCCAAGATAACAGAATGAAACCACTTTATCTTGATTCCCTGAGGCAGGCCTCTTCCAGGAGAGTTTCTCAAGCGTTCATCCCAAAGTCAGAGGACAATTTCTGGGTTCCCCTCATCAGTATCATGTGTAGAATTAAGGCAGTTTAGTATAATGGAAGAAGCATATATTTTGGAATCAGATGACCTGTGTTAAAATCTGGGTTATTTTATTTCTTACCCTAGACAAGTCCATTTATCCCTGTAGATAGGAAGGTCTCAATTTCTTCCTTTTTAAAGTGAAGGAGTTGGATTACAAGGGAAAAAACACTGTCATTGGAGTGAGAAGACTAAGATTCATATACCACTTCTGCTGCTTACCCATGGTCTCAAGGCTAATAATGTGACCTTAGATGCATTATTCCCCTACCTATAAAATGGGTGGTTTATACTAAATGGTCTCATAGGTCCCTTTCAGCTCTACATTTTATGCTATGAATAAGCAGTCTCTTTTGCTCTGATACATATGATCTTAAATATCTCCTAATAAGATGGAAAAAGCTCTAGTTCTAAAATAAGATGACAGAGCTTCAAATCTCTCATCTCTTACTTGTTTTTTTATACGACCTTGGGCAATTTATTAACTTCCATTGGTCTCACTTTCCTCATTTGGAAAATATTAATTGATCAAATGAGATTATATGTGTAAAGTATTTAGCATGGCAGCTAAGACTTACTATGTACTTAAGAAATGTTTTTTTAAACAATTTTCAGATGAAGAAATTAAAGCCATTTCTATTCATATGAAAAAAATTCTCTAAATAACCATTGATTAGAGAAATGCAAATTAAGACAAATTAACACAGTATTCTGAGGTACTACTTCATACTTGTCATTTTGGCTAAGATGACAAGAAAAAATAATGATAACTGTTGGAGGGTATGTGGGAAAACTGAAACACCAATGCATTTTTGGTGGAGTTGTGAAATGATCCAACCACTCTAGAGAGCAATTTGAAACTAAGCCCAAAGTGATATGAAACTGCACACCCTTTGCTTCAGCAATGTCTCAATTGGATTTGTATCCTAAAAATATCATAAAAGAGGGAAAAATACACGTGCAGAAATGTTTATAGAAGCCCTTTTTGTAGTGGCAAAAAACTGGAAATTGACTGGATGCCCATCAGTTGGGGAATGGCTGAATAACTTATGGTATATCAATGCAATAGAATATTATTGTTCTATGAGAAATGATGAGCAGACTGATTTCAGAAAAGACTGGAAAGACTTACATGAACTGATGCTAAGGAAAGTGAGCAGAACCAAGAGAACATTATACACAGCAACAGTAAGATTATGTGATTATCAACTGTACTGGATTTGTCTCTTTTCGACAATGAAGTGATTCAAGTGCTGTTCACATCCAGAACTATTGAGACTGAATGTAGAGAAATGCATGGTTTTTTCACCTTTTTGTGTTTGCTTGCTTGCTTGTTTTTTTTTCCTCTTTTGATTTGATTTCTCTTGCATGACATGATGAATATAACCATATGTTTAGAAGAATTGCATATGTTTAACCTATATTGGATTGCTTGTTATCTTGGGGAAAAAAGGGAAAGAGGGAGAAAAATTTGGAACACAAAGTTTTGCAAAGGTGAATGTTGAAAACTATCTTTGCATGTATTTAGAAAAGTAAAATACTATTTTAAAAATTATTTTAAGAAATGTTTATTTCTTTCTCTTCCCCCTAAAATAAGGAGGTTGGACTAGATGGCCTTTGAGGTCCTTTTTAACTTTAAATCTCTGATAGATACTATGATCTAGATTCTGCAGTATAATAAGACATAACAATTCAGAGAAATGTACATTTCCACATAATATATGGGTCAGAAATTAATAATATTGTAAGACTCTTTTCATTAATTAATGACCATTGAGAAAAATGATTTACCCAAATTTGATTTTTTAAAAAATGAATTATTTAAAAAAAAACTAGGGATAATATTAAAGGAATTGTCAGGCCCTCAATTCTACACAGCATTTTAAAACTCGCTCTTATTATACTTTCTCTCTGAAGTTGTTCCAAATTTTCTCTTCTCCCTTCAGTTCTTTTGAATCAACCTCTCCCTATGCACTTGTCTAAAAAAAATGATGCCATTTAGTGAGATCCTCTTTATTTCCCCTTTATTCTACCTCAACTCCTCTAAAAAATCACTGTCCAGTCTCTCTTCCTTTGTTCTGGTCTCTGAAAAAAACATGGCTTTTCTCCTTAGGAAGAGCTTGTGCTCATAATCTGATGTCCTCTTGTTCCTTCTAGAATCTTAATCTTTTTATCATTTGATTTTATATCTGCAATCTCTCCTTATTTATTGGTTTTCTCCTTGGCTACTAAAAAACTGTGTTGACAACTTATACTTCCAAAAAAAAAGGAGGGAGAAGAGGAAAAGAAGGTAAGGAGCAAGAAGAAGGAGCAGAGAGAGTAGGAAGGAAGAAAGGAAGAAAAAGGCAAGAAAGAAAAGCAGAAATTTTCATTTAAAGCTATGTATCTACTTCCTTTTATTATCAAAAATCTAAGAAAAAAAGTTATCAGAGTTTATGGATTCCATTTCTTTAACTCCCAATTTGCTTCTTACAGTCTGGCTTCTTACCCCAACTATCTATTAGCTGCTAAATCTCATGACCTTTACAGAGAACTCATCCTCCTTGTCCCTTATGCCACTTTTGAAACTCAAGTTTTCTTCTCTTGAACACTTCTCCTCCCTTTTGTGATTTTTGTGATATAACTAGCTCTTGGTTTCTTTTCTATCTGACTATTTCTCAGTCTCCTTAAAGACACCCACTTCCAATGCACTAAGTGAGAAAATTCTTCCAAGTTCTGTTTTAAGCAAACCTCTCTCCCCCCCTCCCCCACACACACTTTTCCTTTCTTTCTCTCCTGACTCTCTTTCTTCCTCTTCCTTTCCCTCTGTCTCTCCCCCTCTCCACCCTCATTGTTTGTATTCTACTTAACTTCTCTTCTGGAGGCAGCCAATTGGCCAAGTGGATAAAGTGCTAGGTCTGGAATCAGACTCTTTTTCCTGAATCCAAATCTGGCCTTTTTATATCTGAAATTCAACATGTCCAAAATAATATGTATTACCTTTTTTCTTAAACTTTGAGTATCATTATCCTTCAGAAAACCGAAGTTTGTGATTGATCTTTCAAGACATTTAATTTTCCTCCTTTTTATGGACTTCAGCTAGAAAGAAGTCTTTCCCTGAGCTTGGCATTTTATCTCTTAAATTAGTGCCTTTTCCCATACTTAGAATGAACTCCCTCCTCTCCTTTGTCTCTTAGAATCCTTTGCTTCAAGGTTCAGTTCAAAGGGCACCTGCTAGAAGAAAACATTTCTTTATTCATCTAGGTATTAGTTATCTTTTAAAATTAATAATTTTTAGGGGAAAATCTACTGTATCATGATTCTGCTTGGATTCTTTATCCATTCGAATGCATATTCAATCCCTCCAAAAGAATAATAAGCCTTTTGAGGTCAGTGACAGCTTCATTTTTGTCTTTATGTTTCCAAACTCTAGAATTTAAGAGATATTTGTCTAATAGAATTGAAGACGTGGCTCCCAAGACTTTAGCACCATTAAGACTACATATCAAAGCGATGGATAAGGATTTAGTCCTAAAGACATTGCTTATTAATAGTTTTTATAATAATGTGAGATATCTAGAGGTAGATTAGACTTTTCTGGGACTTTTCTGGAGAAGAAACAAAAACATTTTAAAGGATGGATATCATAAACTGGATTACTTATATAATCTTCCTCTTAATTTCTTGTCTCTTTCATGGTACCGACTCAAACTTTTTTTGTATCATAGACTATTTTGGCAATCTGATGAAAATTATATGCCCCCTTTCATTAAATTGTTTTGAATTTTAAAAGGCATGAAAATAAAACTAAAGATTGTTGATAAATAAAGGAGTTGGATTTTTCTCCTACATTTACTTTGACGAACCCTTGAAATCTATCAACACATCCCTCGCTAGGAACGGCTAGGAACCCCTACTCTAGAGTTGTAATAAGGAAACGAGACTGGGTAGATTTTAAGCAATAAGGATATTTACATATAGAACTACTTTTATTTTCAAGCTTAATTCAGATTTGAGATCTATATATCTATTTCAAGGAGAAGGATCAGGCTGAGAGGATGGTGCTAGATGGAATTTTCCTACAGGAGATCTATGGGAAACTCTGATAGGTCCACCCCTAGAAGTTGATGAAGCTAAAAAAAAAAAAGTCAGAAATAAGGATGGATCAGCAGTTTGATGGGGGCAAAGGAAGGCTGAGAAGCTCTTCCCTTTTGCTTCTCCACCTACCATCAGCAAGCTACTACTTTAATGTAATCCCTTTCCTGCTCTGGCAAGAACAAAGGAATTGCTACTTAAAAGAAGCTGGTTTTGGCAAGGAGACCATGTTTCAAAACTTAAAAAAAAAAAAAAGGAACAGAAAGTTACAGGAGGGAATTATGTAGGGTAAAGTGCTCTTGCTTTTCTTCTCAAAAAAATGGGAAAAAATAAGAGGCAAGAAATTTTGCAAATGAATGTTCATTGAATTTTTTTTCTTGAGACAATGAATTTTTTCCTCACTACACATCCCATTATTCTTGCTTCTATCTTTACTCTTCTTTTTTGAAGAGACACTTCAAGATACTATAAATTGAGTGATTGCTTCATTCTTTATGAATTCTAATATTAAGGCAAATCCAATTTCAAAACTGAACCATATGTAAAATAAGAGTGAACTCTAACACTCAGGATTAGTACAATGTGATTAATTACTCATTATTCAGTAGAGGTTTTCTTTCTTTCTTTTTTTTTTATTTTAATGGATAACACTGTGGATCTGAAATCCTTACTCTGACTTTCAGCAGGATGGATTAGTCATTTTTACAAAGACCTTGGGCCATACAGAAAATAAAAGGTGTGCTTCAACGTTAATGATTTTAGTCTATAACCCTTTTTTTTTTTTTTTTTCTGTAACATGATAAGGAATGTCAAATCCAGTGAAAAAAACTGGCTTTGATGACATCTCTGATCTCTTGGTACATATCTGATAATTTACTATAACAAAACAGCACACCACTTTGGCAACTGAAGGCAAAATGCTTATTCTACTGAGAAACGAATATTCACAACTACAAGAAAGGACAGGGTGAAAGGATAATCAGTGAAGTAATCTCTCTATGACTACACTTTTAAAATGGAATAAATTGAGAGAAGAACAAAGAGTTAGTGTCTGACTGGAAAGTGCCCAAACCAAATTTCAAGCTATTTATAATTAAATACAATAAGAGTAATCCAGGTTCATACCCTCAAAATCATTCTCAATTTTTCTTATCCCTCCCTTTTGCACTGACAGCTGCCAAGTTCTGTAGATTCAACTTCTAGAATATCTCCTCCATAAATTCCCTCTTCTTGCCATTTATGAAGCCTCCATTCTATTTCAGGCCTTAGCATCTCTTGCATGAACTATTATAAAAGCATTTTGATAGGTCTTCTGGCATTCTCTGATCCATCCCATCTTCTACAAAATCGCTATATTTATTCTCTTAAAGGGCAGATCTGACATGTTATTCCCTCATCTTTCTGGGAAGATTGGGATTTCATCTTGCTCCTCTTTACATCCCCTCATACAACATTCTATTGCCTACTTTTTTTGTTTTTCTAATGGCTACTTTCCCCATATCCTATTCCTAGAATGCAATTCACCTTCACTTCTGCTCCATGAAAAAGATCATTCCAAGAGAGGTCATTAATCTATTTTTATCTTTTAGGTACTCCTTCTCATAATAATATTTTTAAATGCATAAAATAAATAACATAAGATTATAAACGGATAAAAAAAACCAATTATACTGAAATATATTTATCAAAATATTGTTTAACAGATTACAGACCTCAGGTTCATTAAGAAACATTACTCAAGAGCAGAGGTACAAACACCTCAAGTGGTCGACAACACTCTTGAATGGAGCATGAACCAGATTCAAATGTAATTGGAAAATGCTTAACAAAATAAAGATGTAATAAAATACAGATATTGCATTTTAAAACTAAGTCAATATGTTATTGGCAAGGATCCATAAGTATGAGTTAGTGGCCCCTGTTGCTTTCAGAGCTGGATACTACTGTCCTAGAGAAATAAGCTTCAACTCAAACATTACCTTCTAAAAAGTCTTTTCTGATTCCCTGAGTAGTTAATGCTATCTTCTCCATTCTCCCCAAATAACTTTGCATTTATATTGTCATTTCATTATGTGTGTGTCCTTAGTACAGTAAAAGCTTTTAGAGGGAAAAGGCATTTTTTCTTGTATCCCTAGCAGCAAGCAGTATACCTAGTACAAAATAGGAATTCAGATAAATGCTTATTCAATTGACTTGAATAGTGGTACAATGGTGTGTCCACTGGTGATTTCCTCTTTTAGAGAAATTATCTCATATTGGGTGGTGGATTGGCAGCCAGTGAAATGAAATTGAAGTTTTCCATTTCTGTTAAGTTATTCAATGATTTAGGTTTTCCCTCTCCCTGAAATATGAGGAGTGATAATATTTCTTATTAATTACCTCAAGTCTATGCAGTAGAGCAGGTGGCTATAATGCATTGGAGCAGCCTTGAAGAATTAGTCATGCATTAACCATTAAAATCCCACAGGAAATGAACTAAAAAAATCATATGCCTCCTACTTTAAATAAAAGGACCTAGGAGTTGTAAACAGCATTCATTTTGCTACATCAGTTACTTCAGATTAGAAAAAACTAATTAAATACAAGGAGGCTGATAAGTAGGTAATATTACAATTTTAAAGGCTGGTTATATTCTCTGGGTCATTCTTTGATGTAAGGGACTTGAGAAATCATGACCCTCATTTTATTATTTTTATTTACTTTATTAATGTTTTTTTTTTAATTTTGAAATTCCCTCTGAATTCTCCCTGATAACAAATAAATTATTGTGCAAAACTAATGGATGAAGTGACCATGCTTGACAATGCATTCAATATGACATATCCATAGTCGCTCACTTCCCTCCTAGCAGATGAGTGTTTTCCAATCTCTTCATGAGTGATAACTTCCTTATTTTAAAGAAAAAAAGACAGAAATTTAAGGAGTTAAGATGATATACATCAGGTAAAAAAGTTAGTGACAGAGCCAACAGAAAGGCAGAAAGCTAGTTATCTAGGTTTTGTGAATCCAAGTCCAGTCTTTTTCTAAAATATGGCTTAAAAAAAGAATTCACATATAGGTGTTTATGCTTAAACTATACATGTTACCAATCATTTCTCACATTATAATATATATGTCAACTTCATTTTTATTTTATAGATGAAAAATATTTTTAAAAATTTCTTATTCAGAATCCTATCATTAGTGATTTTAAATTAATCATAGCAAAACAAAAATAAGTTAATCAGAACTGAGATGACTTATCCCACTGAGTTGCAATGGCCCTAAAATTTTAGGATCAACTATTTGGAACTAGAAATGATCTTAGACATCCTTGAATCTAATGTCCTCATTTTACAGATGACTAAATTGAGTTCAGAGAGATGACTTGTTCAAAATCACCCAAATTGTTAATGGAAAAGAAAGATTTCAAATTCAGTCTTCTAATGTCAAATCTAATGTTCTTTCCCTTGTATCATATCCCACTCCCCTGATTTTTCTATATTCTTATCATCATACAACTGTAGTGGGAAGTTTATTATAAAGAACACTGGGAATGAAGGCAATCCTATGGGATTATGGAAACTCTGTGTTACATCACAACTAGTCTAATCATTCTTCCTCTACTCAAATTTGCCAGGTCTGTTTATGACAAATTGCATTGAAAGCTAGAATGAAGCTTAAAGGCCCTGTTGTATTTGGCCTATGAGGAAAGTGAGCCACAGAAAGGGTGATTTGCCCAAGATCATGGAGGTAGTAAGTAGTAAAACTGGTATGCAAATCCATGTTATATAATTGAAAATCTTGGATTTCTGTCTACTGTACTATGTATATTATCTGTCTGTCAAATGACATAGGGTGGGGGTAAAATGGAGAAAAAGCTATTTAAGTTGTTTTATCCTGGGAAGGAATGTCAATTTAAGATGGAAGCTCTGAGGTACAATTTTAGAGTTAGAGGACTTAAGTTCAAACCCTATTACCTTCTACTTATGTAAACCTGGGAATGCCATTAATTTCTTTGGACCTAAAATGAGTAAATCGGAGGAGATGACCTCTGAGCTCTTTCAGCTCTATGAGCCCATGATATACATTGGAGACAATTTGTATATTTATCTTATGTAGTATCTGGAATGCTTTTTTCTTAAGTTTAAAAACAAACAAACAAATATATGGATAAATATAATTCAATGTACTTTGTGTGCTTGGAGAGGGAGGGATAGAGAAGGATAGAAAGAAGGAATAAGATTATAGCCTTCACATCAATCTTTATTTTAAAAAAATGTACTTCAGCTGATCTATTGTCATTTGGCTGCTAAATACCATGTGGACCAGAACATATTGTTAGTCAACACAAAACTGATGGTGTACTTTAGGAAGCAGAGCTTTTTCTCCTGCTTTCCAACCAGGTAAACCAACAAGAGCTCTCTGAGGAGCCCTGTGCAACAAAGAAAGACCAGAGTTTCCTTAAAGGATGTGCTTCCTGCTAACTTCTTTATATTTATAATGTCTTGTGACTCAACAGCATCACACAGATCAAGCCCAGAGGAAATGTAACAGTTAATAAATTATTAAGCTTCTCTCCTTTAAAACATCAGGACTGGGCAGGACAAAGGCTCACAGTGGCCTGTCAAAGGCAAAAGGATCTGCAAATCTCAAAAAGCAGAGTTATCTGAGCCGTGGAACAGCTGGCATTGCGGATCCCCAGGCCCACCTGGGATCCACTTACTGCAGCCTGTCATTCTCACCGAGTTTAATGCTAATACAGTCAATGAAACATAAAACCAAGCTGAGGGATATGGGCTATGGGCGCCCTCAAAGGATCTATCTCACGCTTAGTAAAATGACCTTTAAACAGTCATCTCCTGAAACAGGGCTTTGAAACTACAGCTTTGCGTTTGCACAGAAATCTCTTAATTGATACTGGTGACTTGTTTATAATATGGTGCATAGCTAATTGAAACTCTACTTTGTTATATTCCCTGTTAGACAGTTAAATTTCAGATTTCATGGCTTGTGCCACATCCATAGAACTAAAATGACTAATTCTTGTAGTTATTAAATTCAATTTTTTTTCCAACAAGGAAAAATTGCTTCAAAATTGCTTGTGTTCAATTTCAAAGTCTCATTTATTACATGACCTGGGAGTTACTATTTAACCTCTTTATCTCACCTACCAAATCCAAACTGGCTCATTTTAGAGAAATGGCTGTCATAGGGACTTGGCTTCCCTGAAAAGGCTCTGTGTGTGGCTTGAAATTCTTGATAGTGGGGCAGGTGGGAAGGGCAGATGGCTGAGTGGATCAGATTAGGAGAAACAGATAAGGAATTCTTTCCTACTTTTATCTCCTCATCCCTTTCTCAAAGTAGGTACCTAATCTTAATATAAGGGAGGAAAAGATGGAAGATAACCTGTTTCTATTTAAGTAGAAAAAAGAGATTTCACATAGTTCAAAATTGCTTTCCAGAATGGTTAAACCAATTTACAACTACCCCAAATAAGTGTGTTAATGTGGCTTTTTTCCCACAGCCCCTTCAGCAGCTGTCATTCTTTTTTCCCCATCTTTGTCAATATGATAATTGTGAGATTGAAGTTGAGAGTTGCTTTAATTTTTATTTATCGAATTTGGAACTATGCTCAAAAAGTTATCAAACTGCATACCTTTGATCCAGCAGTGTTACTACTGGGATTATATCCCAAAGAGATATTAAAGAAGGGAAAGGGATCTGTATGTGCAAAAACGTTTGTGGCTGCCCTCTTTGTAGTGGCCAGAAACTGGAAACTGAGTGGATACCCATCCATTGGAGAATGTCTGGATAAGTTATTGTGTATGAATGTTATGGTATATTACTGTTCTGTAAGAAACGACCATCAGGATGATTTCACAGAGGCTAGAGAGACTTACATGAACTTACATGAGCTAAGTGAAATGAATTGTACAAGATCATTGTACAACAAGACTATATGATGATCAATTCTGACGAACATGGCTCTTTTCAACAATGAGATGAATCAAACCAGTTCCACTTGTTCAGTGATGAAGAGAGCCATCTATACCCAGAACGAGAACCATGAGAACAGAGTGTGGACCACAACATAGCATTCTTACTTTCTCTATTGTTATTTGCTTGCATTATATTTTCTTTCTCAGTTTTTCTTTTTCTTCCTTCTTGATCTGATTTTTCTTGTGCAGCAAAATAACTGTATAAATATGTATACATATATTGGATTTAACATGTATTGGACTACCTGCTATCTAGGGGAGGGAGTGGGAAAAGGAGGGGAAAATTTGGAACAAAATGTTTTTCAAGGGTCAATGTTGGAAAAATTACCAACGCATATGTTTTGTAAATAAAAAGCTTTAATAATTTTTTTTATTTATCTCTTTGTCATTTGGAGCATTGTTGATAGCTTTGGGATTAAGTAAAACCAACATATTTATTGTTCACTCATTTGTGACTTCATTCTACTAAAGGAGAATTACATTATCATTTACTTTAGAATTTTTAAGTTGTGAAAGGGACATGATTTAAGAGCACTGATAAGGAATTGATGAAATAAGGGAAGGTACTTGGTCAACATCTAATCCCCATTTGGTTACACATCTTAATGTTGAAGTAAAGCTGCTCCTGGTTCAATTTCATGGAACTCAAAACTGTGCATTGATCATGTAATAAAGGTAGATGATCTGTCAAAATTAAAATGGCCAGAGATCATCCAATCATTATTTATTCAGCATCTCCTAAATGTTAAATATTATGCTAGAAACTGAGGATACACATATGAAAATGAAATGAATGCTGACCTCAAGGAACTTATTATAGGAAGCAACTCAAGTGGACATTTCAAACACATACAAGATAAGAAAGCAATATTAAATTGAATTAAAGAACTAAAGCAATAAAGTCGCATCAAATTTCTAACCATTAGTTCTCAAAAAGATTTCACTTAGAAATTAATTTTTATTATTAGTCTTTTCCTCCCTAAAGAAGTTAATCAAACCAAATAAAAAATAACCAAACTCAATAACAATGCTAGCAATATCAAATTTATGAATGTCACATCCCAAAACTTTGTAAGATATTAGTTGGGGTCTAGAGCACAGTTTTCATAGGAAAAATATGTTCTAAATAATGATTAGGTTTACAAAAACATATTTAACCCATGCTGTTGCTAAATTATTTTGCCATATTTTTTAGGGCCCGTGTCTCCATGTCACTCTCCAAATATCTCCTCATTATGGGGGTCTATTCTGGGAAGATCTTCATGCCATAAAAACTTGCATCGCACCCCTGCCCATATCTTTGAGAGGTGAGGTTTTGCCTTATCTTTCTAGGAGCCAGGCCTCATAACATTTGCTGACTACTTTTTTTTGCAGGTAACTTTCTCCCTTTCACCTCCCCTTCCCTTTTATGTTCTATGTGCTATTCCCACTTCCTTCCCCCCACCATTACAAGATAAATGCTATCAGGGCAAGTATTATCTTGCTTTGTGTTGTTTACATTCCCAGCAGTAAGCACATTGCCTAGCTCATATTAAATTTTTGTCTATCTAGCTATTTTAGATTTTAACATCCATGAAAACAGTGCTTGTATCTAAACTTTTTAACTTACTTATTGCTTAGTATAGTATATACTAACCTTAATTTTAAAAAATTTATTGTTAAACTTATTAAATGACCAGTTTGTTTGATTTTTTATTAAGCATTGTGGGAAATGGAGAATTATAAAATATGGACCCTGTCCTCAGAAAATTGAAAATTTGACTAGAGAGATAAGACTATAAATTGCAAAACAATAACAAATTACATGAGATAATATATAATCATGATTAAAATCATTGGTAGAGATGATTGGTAGAGAGAGACACTAATGTGTGGATCAGAGTATTGAAGAAACACTTTATAAAGGAACAAGGGGCACAGTGGATAGAATACTGGTCTGGAGTCAAGGAGGAATTAAATGTAAATCTGGCCTCAGGTTGAGTGAGCCTGGGTGTCAGTTAACCCTGATTGACTACCCCCCTCCAAAAAATAAAATGGAATTAGAGTTGGTCCTCCAACAATAAGTAAGTTTTAGATCATCAGAGGGCAAGGGAAGAAAGATGTATGTATTGCATTTATATATGTATGTGTATATAATATGTATTATGCACATATGTATACATATGCACATGTACATGGTGTATATATGTATACCTTTATCTGTGAAGATACATATTTATATCTATATCTATATATCAACCTCTAATTTCATTAATGTGGGGAACTCCAGTTGTAGTTGAGGACAGTACAATTTCTACATTTGTTCTGCAATTCTCAAAGTTGCCTGGGCCCTGATATTATGCCAAAGTCAGATTTCATCCCCAAAGTGCTTTGCCTTGTTTCTGTTCTATTTCAATTAGTGAAAGTTCCATTATCAAATTCCTATAAACATGAGGGAGAAAGGAAGATAAAGTTTGCGCTTCAAATCTTTAAACTTTCTTCTCTTCTGAATTGTGGAGGAAACTCAAAAGTTTTTTTTCTAGGGCCTGCTTAGCATGATTTTTAAAAACTGTTTTCTCTGATGACAAATTTTAACCTGTTCTGAAAAGTTGAGTGATTTTTGTTTGTTTCATATTTTTTTTTTTTCAGTGATTAGTTTCTGAACTGGAAAAAGGGACAGGGTTAATAACTCTTTACTGCTGATTTGTCACCATTCACAGTTTAAGAAGAGCTAATGTTTTCCTTAAAAAAAAATCCTGTCAAGAATATTTATGAAGTAAAATTAATTTGTCATGTTGGAGGTGGGAAAGACTATTTATTGACTTGGAATGTCAGAAGAAGTGAATACTAAAGGCTGACAACAAGCTATTGATTGGAGAAAATAAATTATGTGATCAATCAATTTCACAAAAGTATCATTGCACCTTTTGGTTTAAAAAAATGCATCATTCATTTTGGAAAACATATGGTACAAGTACTTATGTGGAAAGTGGAGTATTCGTGACTATCAAATATACTCCTGAAGATGTAACTGCCACAAAAAAGTTTGACAGAAGAAGAGAACAGAGATGTACAGGGGCTTCTTTTGTATGAGGAATTTGAAAGAAGACTTAGGAGTGGAAGGAATTATAGAGAGATCATCTAATTTAGTAGAATATTCACTTAGAAAAACATAAATTAACACAATCTTTGTTGTACTGTATTTTTATTTTGTTAAACATTTTCCAATGACAAGTTAGGACTTGTAAGTATTCTCTGAGTTTCATAGCTTTGTCTATATTCTCCTTTATTTTGAAGAGTTCTTTATCTACATTATTTCATCCAAGACCAACAATTTCAGGTCATAGCTGTTTGAATGAATGCAGTAGAGTCCCTTACTTGCTGGTCCTAATGCTGGTATTTGAACCCATACCCTCTAACCTTCAACCTAAAACTCTTTTCACTAAGCTATAAATTTAATGTTTATAGAATGATTTGAAGAAGACTGCCTTGATGTGTTATTGTTATTTTGTGCCATTCAGTCTCATTCTAGCATTCCTTTGTTTCTGTAGTTGTAGTCATTGTGTGTGCTGTTTTCCTTGTTTTCCTTACTTTATTTTGTGTCCATTTATGAAGATCTGACCTTGGAGTAGCAAGGTGGTAAAATGAAAAAAAGCACCAGACTTGGAGTCAAGAAGAACTGAGTTCAAATTTGATTTCAGATATTACCTATAAATGTGTGAGACTGGCCAAATCATTTCACTTCTGTTTGCCTCTGTTTCCTCATTTGTAGAATGAGATAATAATAGCACATACTTCCCCAAGGTTGTTTTAAGGATCAAATGAAATAACTGTAAAGTGCCTAGGATAGTGCCTGGCCCATTATAAACACTGTATTACTATTATTATGAATATATCTTTTCGTGCTTCTCATTCAAAATTACTTTTCTGAAAGGAAACCATACTTGTAAATGATATCATCTTTCTGATTTTGGAAAGTTAATCCAGACTAATTTACAGGAAGGCCTGTTTTATAGATGTGAGGCTAATTTTTAAAAAATTATGCCTGCTTTAATTGAGTTCCCTGGGTGCATTTCCAAATACTTCTGGCAAGTAAGACAGCTGGACAGTATATCCAAATCTATGATTATATGTGATAAGAAATGATAATGAAAGTGATTTTAATCATTGCATATTTCTATATGATTTTCTGTAATGATATTGTACTATATGAAATATGATTTTAAAGAGCATGTTTTTGCCATGAAAACATGGCAAAAACATCTCATTTGCTTTTTCTATCATTATATAATATATATATATTATATATGAATATATAATAGTACACATCTGTATAAAAATAACATGATCTCTTTGTGAATTTACTAGAAATAGTCACTCAATCACTAAATCAAAAAACATTTATTAAGTATTACTATATGCCCAAATTTGTCATGAGGATTAAATGAGAAAATATTTATAAAGCCCTTAGTATAGTGCCTGGCATGTAGTAAGCGCTTAATAAATGTTTGGTTCTTTCCCATTTTTTTTTTTTTTATTAAACACAGTGGCCACAATTTCTTTTAAGAATCATATCTTCTATATTATGTGTTACTCTTGTTCCTGTACTCTGATCAAGTCAAACTGATTTTCTTTCTTTTCTTACATAATATTCCATCTACCTTTTCCTTCCTTTATACTGGTTGTCCTCCATGCCTATATACGTATATTACAAGTCAAGAGCAATATATAAATATATCTATGTGTATATATGGAGACATATATGCATACAAATTCATAACATATTTATTTTATATATGAATGTATTATTTCTTAATTATGAAACCCATTAGGACATATAAGTCTATAATAATGAACATATGTACACAAACTAAATGAACATATACAAAAAAAGAAATAAAAGTAATAGGCTTTTTGGCGAAGGATTCCTATCTCTGAAAATCAAATTTCATTTTCATTCATTTTCCTCAGCACCTGTCCTATATTAACAAATCTGCTTTTCAGTTTGACATTCTCTTGAATTAATGTTTAGATTGATAAATCATTCCACTTTAAAAATCAGTATGCTTTTGAAAAATTGCTTGGTTCTATCTTAGTGTACACAGCAAGTCTCTACAAAGAGCAAACTGTTTAACCTATCTATGAATTTCTGGTTCTGGCTGAGAGTAGAAGTTTTCTTTTTCCCAGTTGTCTTGCTGTTGGCCTGAGAGTGGAGGTAAGCACAGGTGTGGAAGTAAGTGTTTCAATTGTACTATGTTTAAATTCATTTGTGCAGTGGCCAACATAGACAAAGGTCTCAATAGCTAAACTGGAAAAATATATTGTATTGCTAGTGGGGTGTTCTTGAATAAGGCATGGAAGAGATAGTTGAGACCCTTACTAGCTTTAAGTCAAAGAAAGGAAAGGGAGGGACTAGCAATGTGGAATGCAGGCAAGGGGGAATAAAAGAGAGGAAAACAAGAGGGGAGTTATGTAGAAAGTCACAAAAAGAAAGAGTAATTAGAGGAGGGATTGAACAGGAAATAGGATAGACAGGGGGAAAGTAAGAGCATGGAAAGAAGCTCAAGTTGCTTAAAAAAGGACAAATAGTACTTTAGGAGAATTGTGAATATCCACTTTCTTCTCATCTTTTATAATCCTGGCAGCAAAGCAAAAATGTTAATATCAATGGTGATTTTTAAAAAGCAGTAGATGGGAGTGAACACTAAATATATTCCTTTTTCTTTATTTTCAGGATTCTCCAACTGAGAATGAATTATGAGAGAATGAATTATTTTTGAGGAAGCAAATGAAATCATGGCCTTTTCTTTGTTTAACATTTTTTTGGACTCATGATAGAGGAAATTGCAAACATCAGCAGTGACACCAACTTGTATTCACTCTGTAATTTTTCCTCAAGAGCTTTGGAACTAAATGCTAAGTGAAGAATTTTCCAGATAAAAGAATTGTGACTCAGAAAAGAAAGTTTCTTTTTTAGGTGTTCTTCTTCTTTGAATATAAATATATTTACTTTTTATATGGGCACTGAATAGAACGTTATAAGGCAGGATTACAAATGTTCTCCTTTGCCAAAACATTGCCAATATTTGTACATGTGTGATTGTGTGTGTGTGTGTGTGTGTGTGTGTTATTGATTGAGGCCTTTCCAGGTTAGAGAAAGAAGTGTGATTCTACTATTACTTTAGCACTATGTTCTTGATTGCAGGCCAAACATTAGGCACCTTATGTCTAGACTGAGAATATTAAATGTTCTGATTTAGGTAGAATAAAATTATTTTGGTAAAAAGGAATACAGTCCTGTTATAGGTACTGGGATCCCTGGTTCAAGGCCTGGAGAAAGAAAAGATAAAACATATATAGACTACTTCATTAATAGTAAAGTACAAATTGCCATTTTCCCCATAAATGTTTAATAAATGAAACTTTTTAGTAATTTGATATTTTAATAGGAGTAAAAAGGGAAAGAAACTTGTTTTATGATTTTATTACTATAAGGAAGATCCCAAGAGAAGTTTATTCACTCTACTAAGGCAGGTCCATACCTTCTTGGACAGTGTAATTAGAGAACTGTGATAGGTTAAATGTCTTGTGAACCTCTTTAGGGCAAAAGAACTGTCTTTTCCTTCCTTTCGTATTTTTAGGACTGAGTACATTTTGTTATTGTTGAGTTGATTCAGTCTTGTCTGATTTTTCATGACCCCATTTGGGACTTTCTTGGCAAAGATAATGGAATGGTTTGCTGTTTTCTTCTCCAGCTCATTTTACAAATAAGGCAACTGAGGCAAACAGGATTAAGCGGTTTATTCAGAGTCAAATAGCTAAGTCTAATTTGTTTAAGGTCAAATTTGAACTCAGGTCCTCCTGACTTCAGGCCTGGTACTCTATCCACTATGCCATCTAAGCTGTTCATTCTGGCATACTGAAGGCTCTTAATAAGTGTTTACTGATTGATTATATGATTGCTCAAAATCACACAGCCAGGAAGTTTCTGAAGCAAGACTTGCACCAAACACACCTGGTTTTGAGGCCTGCTCTCACACCAGGCTGTCTCTAAAAGATGTAAAGGCCAGAGTCAAACTAACATTTCACACAATTGGGTGAGTCACGCCAAAGTCAATGAATCCAGCACCTCTAGCCGGTCCCACATTATGCTTCACATCCTATCCAAAAATAATCATATCTTCATACTGAACTAAAATAATATCCAACCCAAAGGCTTCCCAATAGGTCTCAGAATACGGGTGGGCTCAAGTATCCAGGTGTGAGTGGAAAAGTGACGACAGAATGTGGATGTGATTGGGATGAAAAATAGGGGATTCAGGGTGGTCTTGATATTTACCGTTCAGGGTATTTTGTATATGCTAGGTCTTGTAACCAAATGCTTGGGTGTAATTTTAAAATACCAGAATGTAATTTTAAAATACTTCGATGCAATTTTCCAAAAATATTTTTTAATAACAAAGATGAAGTACTAAAAAGAACCTACCCAATTATGGTCCATTTAACTAATCAGCAAGCTGGTCTTACATGATTAAGACCTTGAAAATTCACTCATGCTTGGTTTAATTTCCCCTGATTTAGCAGTGCTTTTCTATAAATGATGGGAAACAAGGTCCAGGAAAAATGAAAACCTACTCACAACTTCATTCTTCCCTAACCTCTCACCTCGTTGATCTTCTTTACTCAGCTCATGCTCAGGAAGCTACTGTCTTGCATCCCAATATGATTTCCCACCAGATGTTTAATAGTCAAGGTCTCCAAGACCAAATCCCTAAATGAGTATAAACTTTCAAACCAGCCAATATCAGGAAATACTCTACAAGTTTCCACTCTGACAAATTCCCTGTATTAAAACCTAAGACATTTCCCCAGAAGCAATATCCATAACAATGTAATCTCTTCAAATGACAAGGATCTCCAATCAAAAATTCTCTTGGTTTCTCCTCCACCCCAAATCTATCCTAAGTGAACAAGACTATTTATTACTTCTTGTCTCAGTTTTCCTTAAAGTGAATGCTCTCCTCCTCCCCTTAGAAGTGTCCCAATTTTGCTTAATCCTTGCTAAGTGCTCTCTCCTCCTAGAAGGTATTTAATAAATATGTGCTGAATTGAATTTGAATCCAGAAAAAAAATATCCCATCTTTTTCTTGCCTGTTCCATTTCTTAATGAAGCTGAACTTTGGGAGGAAAAAAGTGTTCTTTCTTTCCCAGTGATCTGAGTCTTTCTGCCCAAACTTTTTCAGTGTCTTTATTCCTTGAGATAGATACAAACCGAGCAAATAAGGAGATGGAAAAGACACTAGGGATCAATCCCTCTTTGGCAAGGGAATTGACTAAATGACTTAATAGGTTTTTTTTTTTCCCTGTGATTTCCCCTTGTAGGGGGCAGGGTGTGTGTGGAGGGGTGTTCCCAGCCCAATCTTCTCCCAGCTGTCAAAACCACCTGCTTGCTCCCTTGTGAAATGTGGCCCCATCTTGACCCCATACAGCTGTCTGGTCTTTTCCCTAGCCAGACAGCCTATTACACTCTGGAAAGTTACACTAACAGAAATTCTCCAACACAGGAAACAGCAGCCTGAACCTGAGACTAAGAAGCAAAAACCATGGTGCTTATCCCAAAGACTCAACCGACTTCTTGCCAACCTCTTATTTTGTACACATGAAAGAAAAAGGAGTATCTGATATGAAGACAGGGGAGAAAGCAGAGAAGACTATGCAATATAAATTTTACGAGGAGGTTTTGCTAAATTATTCTGGGATAAGGGCCAAATCCTGGGTTAACCTCAGCGGCGTCACTGGTAAACTCATTATTACCCTCCTGCTGAAATGTGCAAGCAAGACAAGCCTTCATTAAACTTTGTTAAATCTCTTGTCTTTTTTTATGGTAAAAAAAAAATTATTACAATTACAATTATAGCAATGGAAAGCTTCTCAGTTTTATTTGCATTTTGATTTTTAATTTATATTTGGAGGCATTTGAGACTATAGAGCTTGATCAATATAGAATGATTTGTATTCATGTACACTAATCATTGACATAAAAGTTATGATTGTAAGATAGATGCTATTATTTCCATTTGACAGATGGGGGCAACTATAGCTCAGAGAAAAGAGGTCAGAGGTGGGAACTCAACCTAATATTTCCTGATCATCAATCTGGCATGCTTTCCATTACACCATACTGACTGTCGTGGATAATATGAAGTGTCTTTTTTAGGGAGTGGGATGGGGAAGGTTCATATCTGCCATTTAATAAGTGTCAAAAATGCCTTTATCTATAGAAATGATGCAAATTGTTGGTAACTAAATCTTAGAGAGTTGCTGAATTGAATCTGAGCCCAGAAAAACATCTCATCTTTTTCTTGCCTATTCCATATCTTAATGAAGGATGAACTTTGGAAATAAGCTGGTAGATACCAAAGGAAGAAGTAGAAAATAAAGATTTTATATGGCCTCAAATTATGCAACATTAACATCTCATAAAAACAGAATTAGAAGTATTAAGAAGATACCTAGATCAAAAGGATCCTGGGAAGACTTGCAAAACTTGAGAACTCTAATCAGGGCAGTAACCAACCAAGATTCCAGAGGGCCAGTGATAAAGCAAACTAAGTATTTCCTGACAAAGAGCTAAGGAATATAAAATTTGGAATAAGACCATTCATTTCGATGTGGGAATTTTTTTGTTTGAGTATATGATTGTTACATACAAAAACAAAAAAAAGTTTTGTTTTTCTTTTCTTTTTCTTTTACTTGGGGAAGATAGAGGGAGAGAAAATGAATGCTTGTCAAGTTTAAAAGAAGTCATCATCAGAGGTCATTGCATCAGAGATACAACAGAAAAAAAAAAGAAAGTGGCCATGTAGGAAAGGCAAAAGATAACAAATAAAAACTTGCCTATTGTTGGAAGCACTCAAATGTTCAGTGACTTCAAAAGAAGTTTTCAGTGTTTTGGAGATATCTTTTGGAAATTTTATGGAAAAACCTAGAACAGAATTGCACATGGGGATAAAGAATGGAAAGACTATTGTCTTTACTATGGAAGTAATATTTATCATGAGGAGATAATGGTCTATTGGAGTATCATGGTAGAAATAAGTTTAATTCATAGTGTCTTGACTTAGCAAACCTATGGTCAGAGGGGGCAAAAAGAATTAAATTCTGACACATGAGCCAAAGAAAAATTTTAGTGGCATTTCTCCAAGATAGAAAAACAGGTCATGTAAATCCAGAGATTCATTACAAATGTCAACCGATGATGAGAAAAATAATTAAAAATATTCTAGAATGAAATTGAGAGATTTAAGATAACTATGTATCTATCTATCTATTCATCTATGTATCTATGTATCTATCTATCTTACAATGAAATACAATGAAATAGGTGCCTCCACCCCCTCATTGTTTGGTGACATGAATATGGTAATGCTGAGGAACTGTTGACAATTAGCCAGAAGACTGAACAGAGGTCTTATAAGAAAATTATTCCCTAGTGGTAAAATATTGAAAATTCAATTATCCTCTGTTTATTACAAGCTTATATTAGCAACTATATTCCTAATAAAGACCTTGATAATATACAAATTAATGGGAGCACAGGGGAGTACTTTTAGCAACTTTTTTTAAAAGTCTTACAGTAGTCTACAATATTGATTTCTAAAGTGCTCCACAGGACTGTATAAGCATTGCAAACAAAATTATCAACATAAATTATTACACATATATGACTATATGATATATTATGGTTCTATGTAATATGAAAATAATTTTTATATAACTAGCAGGGTGGACAATACTAAAATATTAACCAACCATGGTTCCAGAAGACCAGTGTATGTTAGTACATAAACTGTTCAGGAAGGAAAACCTAATGGACTCAAAAGAAGAAGTCATAATAGAGGAAATACAAATTGCTTAAATATTAATTAAAATTGTATACACTTGCAGGAAATGCTTCTTCTTTTATACAACTACACATTTCTTAAGAGTTTTCCCAGAATACAAGACTATATTAAAAGCGAACTGACATCATATCCTATCCTATTATCTTTACAATGTCTTTATTTCAATTAGCTCACCAATTGAGTGATAAAGGGATCAGTTTTTCCATCCATTCCCAATTAGGACTTTTTGTCAGTTGAAAGTTATAACCGCTTATATGGATGTTTCATTAATTGAATCATTAATTCAGAATATTTATTGAATGTTTACTATGTGCAGAGCTCTATGCTAGGCATTGGGGGGAGTATACAAAGATATAGAAGATATGCTAAAAAGACTGATTTTTTTTTTTGAATGAATGTTTTCAGGTGAAACTTTGGTTTGAACCCCATTTTTTGACCCTTATGTAACCATGGATAAGTCATTTCACTTTGATGAGCCTCAGTTTCCCTCTAGGTAAAATGGAGCTACTTCACAAGCTTATTGTAAAAATCAAACGCAGTGCTTTTCAAACCTAAAAAAAATATATATTTAAAGAGCAACTATTATGAAATATACAGAAATGTAAGCATATGACACATAGAAGCTATTAGGCTATATAACAGAGATAAGGCAGGAAAGAGAAAGCCTCTTGTGCTTCAAAAGCTCAGAGCAGAGCAAGATTGCTTTTGAATTAGATTATCAGAGAAGACTTCATGAATGGAATCTTGTAGAATGGTTAATATTTTGATGGGTAGAGGACAATATTCTAGGTGGAAAACATCTTGAGTCAAGTCAAGAAGGCATGAAGGACATTTGGGACATGAGGAATGGAATACTTTGGCATTCAAAGCCCTGAAAAATCTAGCCCCTTTCTAGCTTTCCAATTTTTTTTACCTCTTCGTCCCCACACGTACTCCTCAGTACAGTGAAACTGGCCTCCTGGCTGTTTCATGAGAAAGACATGCCATTTCTCTCTGGCTGTCCTCCATACCTGCAATGCTCTTCCTTCTTTCTCACATTACTAACCTCCCTGTCTTCCTTTAATTCCCAACTAAACCCCACCTTTTACAATCCAAAGTACTTTGAAATCCTTAAAGAGCTCCGCTAATGTTCTATGTCCCACATCTAATATTTCTACAAGCCTTCCCCCAAATCCTTTAAATTCCAGTGCCCTTCCTTCAGTTAATTATCCCTTATTTATTCTGTACATAGTTTGCTTTGTATACATTTGTATGCATGTTATCTTCCCCATTAAGATTATAAACTCCTTAAAGCCAATGACTGTCTTTTGCTTCCTTTTGCATTTTAGCACAGTACCTGGTACTAAGTAGATGTTTAATAAATGTTAATAGATTGTCTGTGTCAGGAAGTTGTGTTGAGACCTTCCAGTTCTGTCAACTCTCCGTGATCTTATTTGACGTTTTCTTGGCAAAGATATTGGAGTGGTTTGTCATTTCCTGCTCTAGCTTCTTTTACAGATGAGAAACTGAGGCAAACAGGATTAAGTGACTTGAAGTCACAAGATTAAGGGACTTTAATTTAGGTCCTCCTGACTCTAGGGCTGGCACTCGATTCACTGTGCTATCTAATTGCCCATTGGAAAGGAAGGAAGGTATTTTTACAATTGCTCAAAGATGAGAAGAAGCAAAATTAGAAAAATGAACATACTATTTAATTCATTTAAAGGAAATTGATTTTCCTTAAGTGGAGAGGCAGGAATGGGAGACAGAAACATGGCAAGTCAATATAAAAGAAGTGATTCTATACACCCACAAAGAAAACATACAATTCAACAAAATTGAATCTGACAAACATTTAGTAAATTTCTGCTAAATGGCAACACAAAGAGCAAAATATAAGGATATGGGAAGGGACAGATAAGTAGCTTTAATATTAAAGACAAATACTTTAAGTTTGCTACAAATGTAATTGTGAAACTGACCCAAGGAAACAAAGAACTAGGGTAATGGAAGAGGCTGTACAATAAGTGGATCTATCCTGTGTATTGGTAGGATGAAGAAGACGGCAGATGAACGTTCCTGTAGAAGTAATAAGAACAACAATAAGATGTGGTAGACTCCAGAGTAAGGAAAATAAAGGTCACCTTGGTGGTCAGTATGTTATCAAAGCTACCAAAAGGGAGGGCAGAAAATGATTTATAATCAGGCAGGAAAGAATACATTTCTTCTGAATTGTCTAGAGCACATGGTGGTGAGCAGGTGGGGAGGGATGGCTTTAAGAGACCCAAAGGATTCTGTGAGGGAAGAGGAAGAAAGCAATGTCAGCAAAGTCCAAATGAGGATGTTCTCAGGTAAAAATTGAACAACTTATCAAAGGTGACACAGATTATAAAAGCCAAAGAGTGAAAAAGAGCATTATTGTTAGTTTCTCTATCCATCCTTTTAGGCAGTTTTTGAAAAGGCAAAGAATGACTGGCAGAAGCTAGAAAGGCTGCCAAACATTAAAGAGGGATCCCCACCCATCTGTTTGGGTCAAAGAAGAACATGCAAGAGATGATGGGTGGACGACCTCACTGGAGTTCTTTACAATGTGTAAAGATGGGATAGAAATATTATTTATTGAAATAACTAATCATGGGAACTATGCTCTGTGGATATTTTTTCTTTACAGAGAAACAGGTCATCAAAGTTTGACACCGAAAGAGAAATTTCAAGAATCATTTTCGTGCTTATTTTTGCAGTATGGATAAAATCCTATGAGAAAAAAAGCATTAAAATTAAATGTACATTTTTTGGTATTTTTAAGCATATATCCTATTGAATTTTTAGTTTTTAGGATCATGTGTCTAGTGTTGAAATGGATCTTAGGTGTTACCTATCTATCAGTATTTATTAAGCATTCACTATGTGCAGGTACTCTGCTAAGCACCAGGGATATAAAAAGAAACAAAAGACAATTCCTTCCCTTCAAAAAGCTTACAGTCTCATCGAGGAGACAACATGCAAGCAAATAGATACAAAATGGGCTATGTTCATAGAATAAATAAAAAATAATTAACAGGGGGAAGATACTTTATGCAAATATAACTGTATTGCTGCCTGAACAAAATTAAAATGCCATTGGGAAATGTTTAATAAAATAGATAAAAATACATTAATACAACACAGATAATGTTAATTTGTAGTCTTCTAGGTTAATGTGCCCCTGATAGGGATCTATTTGAATTGGATACCACTGATCTAACTGCCTAAATTTTACACATGAAGAAATTGAAGCCTGGAGAAACTAAATTATTTAAGCAAGATCATTTAGGCAAATAATAATAATATATGCATTTATAAAGTTCTTTAAAGATTGCATATATATTATTTCATCCGATTCTCATAACAGCTTTACATAGGTGTTATTTTTAAGTGTCAGAGATGGAAGGTAAATGTTGTTTCCAACCTCCATCCCTGGGACTCTAAATTCCACCCACTTTCCACTCCTTCATGTTCCCATTCTACTTTGATTTTTGTAATTCAGTTATTGAAAAGAACTGTCTCTTGAGCAGCTACTTATCATTTATTTTCTAACTATCCTTATTCATAAAAATATGCTTATTGGGTGAGCTCTAGATTAGAAATAGATGTGAAGAATGATAACAAAAATGTTGAATAATCAGAGGATAAAAGTCAACCAGGTAGTTTGAAAATCTATAGAAGTATCAGTGCCATACTTGAGAATTATAAAGTGTTATTAAAGAGAATGTACTACTGGGTTGTGTGTGTGTGTGTGTGTGTGTGTGTGTGTGTGTTTTAAGAAAAATACAATTTAATGAAGCTGTTGACAATACATATATTATTATTCTTTACAGTCCCGTGGTGATGAGAAAATGTCACCAATTACTGGCAACAATGACAGAAAGAAGTTTTCAGTGATTTATGTCATGAAGCCAAAATATATATATTTAGATTACTGAGGAGCAACAACCATTCTATTGCCCCAAAGAAATTTTCATACTGAAGGTACACTAATGAAGGCTAACTTTATTTTCATAATAAGAATTGACAAAATTTACTTGAATTACCTCTCAATGCTATCAATTAAGACATTCTAAGATGGATGATTTAAAAAAAATGATACAACTGTAATATTTTACTGAACTAGATCTTCTTCTGGACACTAGATATCTTTACAGAAATATGGCAGAAGGTGGGGTGGAGTTGGGAAAGAGGAGGCAAGATTTGAAATGTTACTCAGTAATAAAAGAAATCCAGAGCTGGATTTTGAACACTTTTCTGCTACTTACATTCGATATCTTATTGCTTATGTTTCTTCTTTTTCATTCTTAGTGCCCCCATTTGTAAAGTAAAATAATTCAGATAATTTTGAGGAGATTGCCTAGTTCAACCGTCCTTATTTGATAGACAGTAGCATGATGAAAGTCTATGTGATATAGTGAACTGAGAGCTGACTTCAGTCATAAAGACCCTTTAAAGACCAGTTTCTCTGGTTCTGGCTCATATTTTAACCTGTCAATGACTCAACAAAAATCACCACCTCAGACAACTCTAACACTACACTTCTCAGGATAGGTGTCTATCCATATTGGTAGAGGGAATTAAATCTGCAAAAGTTTTTAGCACTGAATTCACCAATCTGATGTCACTCTCCTTTTTTCTCCCCATCACTGCTATTGTGGACCTAGTGTGAACTCTACCTCTGGCACTTTATGAATACAGACAAGTTTTTGGGTCCTTCAGAAACTTAGTTTTTTCATCTATATTAAGGGTAATAATGCTTTTGCATCACTGTGAGAATTCAGTTAATCAATCAACAAGGATTTAAAAATTTTTTCAAATAGCAGTAATAAATGCTTATTAAGTGTCAGTCACTGTACATCAAGCTCCTGGTGTTATTGGTCCTGTTTGATGAACTGTAACAATGCAGTACATTGAAGGTATGTTTTTGAAATAGAGAGATAAGAACTGACTAGAGGTTTTATACTGGGCAGAAGTATCTTAGAGAATAGCTCGAATCTTTTTGCTCTACCCAAATAGGAAGAAGATTAATTACACTCCTAGGAACTTTAGATAGGGCTTTGGCAACATGGGAATTTACTTAGCTGAGTTATCCATTTAAAAGTGTAGAAGGAAGTAAGTGAAATAATCAGCACTAGAATTTGATTATGTTCACTATCTTTGATCAAAAATTTAAAATAAATGCAAAGGCATTTTAGAATTCAATTTTTTTTTAAGGAAAGGAACTATGCTTTTTAACACTCTATTCATATACACAATACCTAGCACATTATAAGCATTCAAAATTAAATTTAGCACAAATATGGTGCTGCTATTTAGGAAAAAAGGCAGAAATGATATTGGGATACATAAATAGAAGCATAGCAAGTAGCAACCATGAGTGCACAATTCTGAAATTCTCAGCACTCTAAGGAGACATAAGGAGTTAAGAGAAGGCTTGGAGAATGAGGAAGCTGATTAAACGTTTCAAACTGAGATCTATGAAGAAAGATCATTGGGACTAATTAGCCTCGAGGAAAGAAGGTAGAGAGACAATCACTTTTGGACTTAAAGAATAAGAAAGGATGATTATGACTTTTTTCCTCTATTTTTTTTTTTCCTAAAGTAAGTAGGTTTAAACTTCAGCACTGGGGATTTAAAAATAAAGATTCCAGCTCTTAGGAGCGATTCATTATTTGAGAGGTAGGATGGTATAATAGTTAGGGCATTGGCTATGCAGTCAGAAGATGTAGATTCAAATCTTGTCTCAGGCACTATATGATGCAAAACCAAGTCACTTAAATTCTCAGCCTTAGTTTCTAAAGGAAGGGTTGGGCTCATTGGCCTCTAAGGTCCTTTCCAACTCTTCAGTTATGAAGACTATGATTCTATGAGCATTACCTATTTTTTTTAAATAGGCAATTGGGGTTAAGAGGGGAGCTTTAGGCAGGGTTAGATTCTTTTGTAGAAGGATAATCATGGCAAAACAAAACAAAACAAAACAAAACAAAACAAAAAAATATTTTATAGGACCAAAGAACTCTTTTTACAAAGTTCAAAGAAACATGGGACAGAACATATATTGATTTGTTTTGTTTACATGGACTATTATCTTAAAAATAAATAATTAAAGAAAAATTTGTATTGATGCACTATAATTAGGACTTGAAGAGTAAAGCAATCAGAAACAAGATTTTTCCTCTATCATAATTACAATTGAGCTTGTTTCTTGAATCTTTAGTATAATACTCTAGTACTTCAATATTCTACTTACATAAGACACCTGAGATTGAAAATTGATTTTAATTCTATTTTTGTTGATATAATCAAGCTAGCATAGATTTAATATTCTCCTTTGTTGTGTCTAAAATGCTGTATCCTTCTACCCCTTAGCTTAAAAAGGTCAAGGTTTCCTAATGCAGCCAGGGCCATTACCTGTTTTCCTGATCTCTAATTGTTCACTGGACCCAGATGGCTCTGGAGGAGAAAATGAGACTAGTGACTTTGCATAACCTCTCTTCCTATTCCTCCCTTAAATTCAACTCACTTGCACATCATAACATCACCTCCCTAATGTCATGGTACTCTTCAAGAATGAATGACATACAACAACTCAAGTAACCTCAGATGATTCAGTCCTATTCTTGTGCCTTGTACCTCCACCTTTGTCTTTTTGTGACTCTTTCTTGTAATTTCACCAACTTTCCAGAGAAACTTGGTTAACCTAAAAATCAAACTAATGAATTTAAAATTGTTCTGTAACTCTTATTATCTGCAGACTACTCCCATCACTCTAGTACTGATCTCATCTCACAATGGTGTAATGGGAAAGAACTTATCCCCCCTCCTCATTGAATGTTTAGTTTGAGGTTTTACTCTACTATTTTGTTAATCTATAGGGACACTGGCAGCTCTCACTGGAGGTCTTTGACCCTCAAAAGCAACTTTATCTCTCAGAATTCCTATGAGGACACACAAATATTGGCTTAAGTGTCAATAAGTGATTCAGATCAATGAGAATATTTGGTAACCTACATGACTAACATATATTAATTCTACCTTTTCAATATTGCTTTCTTTTATCCCTACCATTCCTACTGTCCCCCCACTAGTTTGGACCTTTATTGCCTCTTTACTGTATAACTGTGATGGCTTCCCAACAGGTCTCCTGGTCTCTAAATTCAGCATCCTCTAAAACCTCCACTTAGTGGCCAGATTGATTATTCTGATGAACCAACATGGTCTCATTTGGTCCCTTGATTAAAAACTGTTAATTGCTTTCCATTGCCTAGCCAATAACTATTCAGCCAAGCAATTAAGACCCTCTACAATGTACCCTTTCTTGCTTACTTGGATTCATATATGCCTAACAAAAGAACCTCCTTTCTGTGGATATAGCAGTTTCTAAGAGTCATCTGAACCCTAGTTCTTCTGAACCTAGTAATGTTGTCTTTATATATTACATAACATATATATAAAACACACACATATGTTTTTTTGAAAAGTGAGGTGTATATTTATCTAGAATAAAAGTTTATGTAGATACATGCACACACATATGTATATGTATATATCCACATGCAAATATTTTCTTGAGGAAATATGTTTTTAATTTATTCCTTTTCCAATTAACTTTTTCAGATTTATCCTACATTATTCCCATTTGGGATAGCAATAATTCATGCTTATTGGATTACTTGATGCCCCTTGGCCACATCCAAAATTTCCATTTCCATCACTGTTCATTTCTTCCCATTCCTGGAATATCATCACTCATATCCCATCTTCAAATGTGGGTATATTATTTATCCTTCAAGACACAACTCAAATATTACTTCTTCCATGAAACCTCCCTTGAACCTCTCCTTTTGACACTATTTCCTTATCAGCTGATCTCTTCATAATTTGTATTTCTCTTATTTATTGTAATATATTTACTTGATCTGAGTAGCAACAGTTGAAGATCTAAAGGTAAACATGAAAGGAATCATACAAATGTGAAGGTGCAAATGAGTTGTGGTCAACACCAATGAAAAAGATGTCTACAATGATGAAATCCCGTATCCACTGAAGTACTGAAGCTTCCTTATACAAGCAGATATTTGGAACTGAACACAATAATGCAGATGAGACATGACAAGAACAGAATATAAGTGAACTATCATCACCTGAGTTCTTAATGTGGGAAGATTATAATGGGACTCAAGTCTTAGACTCTTTGGTCCTCTTTATGCTATTCTAAAATTATTTTTGACTACTACATTACTTTGCTAACTCATATTGAACTTGCAGTCCACTAAAACTCCCGGATCTTCTTCAGAACAGCTTCTATGACTATTCCATCTTATAATTTATTTATTTTTAAAATTAATCAAATGCAAGACTATATTGAATTCTACTGAATTTCATCATGTTAGATTTAGCCCAAAGCTCTAGCTTATTAGAATCCCTTTGGATACTGACTTTGTCATCCATTGTGTTATCTATTTTCTGCAGTTTGTTGCCATCTGCAATTCTAATGAGCATACCAGCCAAGGCTTTATCCAGGTCACTGATAAAAATATTAACTTCATTTTTTAAATAGCACAGAGTTGATCTGAAGAAAATCTATTCTTTATAAAAGTAAGTTGATTAACATTTTGGTACAAATCAGTGTATTTGGCAATATAAATAATCAGGAGCCCTGAGAGAAAGACATAAGAATAAAATTGAAAGAAAATGTTAGTTAAAATGTGTTCAAAAATAGACATGATTTGCAATCATATTTTATGCTATTTGACAAATGCAAGATGAGTCTTATAAAAAATTATCCCTTTATTGAACCAAATGAACTAAAGCTGGTCTACAATACAAAAGCATGAACTCTGTCAAGTTTCATAATTCTCAACATTACCAATCACAGGAGATAATCAAATTATTTTTATGGCAGTCTACTCAAAGATGATAACTCCATGGAAACATGAATCAGGATTAGAGTTAGTAATGCTGGATATCCTGGTAAAGAATAAGAAGTTTACAATTGAAATGGAGATTTATATAACACTATAATTTTTCCTCAATAAGTTCCATTACTAGAAAACTGCCAAATCCAACTTTTCAATTCTTTCATCTTTAAAACATGTAACCTACTGAGGCCATATTAGATCCTTCTTTGTATACAGAACTATCCTCTTTCCTCCTCCTTCCTATAAAAACAAAACCTAGAGATACTTTTTTTTTCCAAAGGTTGCCTCATGTAGTTTCCTCCCAAACCTATCCTCCAAGCCTTTTTACTCTAAATCAAATTACATGAAGTCAAAGATGTAGTTAGATATGAATCAACCAAAACAGAAAAAGAGATAACAGTAATTTAATGGCAAAACTAAAGGTAAAATGGGACCTGTTGTATTTTACTTTTTCAAGAAGAACTTTCCAATTAAACAGTTAATCAACATGTCATGAAGAAAACAATGACCTAGATTCTTGTCCCCTTCCTAGTATCATCCTGGAAGGCAAATATTTCCTAATACTGTCAAATAATAATTGTCTGGGTAATTTGAAATATATTTGTGAAATACTTGCTGAGTCAGCTATGTGCCATGGAAATTACAAACTTTGAGACTTTGAGAGCCAGTGGAGCCAGAAGGGCCTGGTGCACTGTGGCCCACGGAGTCACAAAGATTCAGACTGACAATGAATGAACAACTCCTTTTTGTGGATATAGCAATTTGCAAGAGTCTTTTGAACTCTAGTTCCTCTGATCCTAGTAGTGTTTATCTTTATATATATTATACCCAATCAAAACATACACAGATATATTTTTATTTAAAAAGTGAGATGTATGTTTATCTAAAATACAACTATATGTAGTTACATGCACACACATATGTATATGTGTATACACGCATGCAAATATATTCTTGGGAAAATGTTCACAAAGAAGCATACACATACTCATGAACGTATATATTCTTGGGGAAATTTAGTTCAAATATCCACTTCCTAACCTTTCTGCTTCCAATGACCTCCCTTTCCTCTCAAATACTCCTCTTTTCTGGGTTTTAGTAAGATTGTTCTCACTTGCTTCTCCTACTTGTCTATCTATTGCTGCTCAATTCCTAGCTGGGTCATCACTCATGTCCTTCCTCCTAAACGAGTAAAGAATAGTACAAAGCTCTGACCTGTGTCTTTATCTATTTCTACACCTTCTCTCTCACTGATCTTCTCAGTTCCCATGGGTTTAATTATCATTCTGGGAGGACTTTTAGATATACAAATTCAGCACTATTGCTACTTCTAAGTTTCAGTCTTGTACTAACTTCTTGTTAGGTATTTCTTACTGAGCATCCTACAAAATTCTAACTCAGTACATCCAAAACGCATTGTCTTCTCCCCTAAATCTACCCCTTTTCCTAACTTTTCTGTTTTTGTTGAGGACAACGCTACCTTTTCTAACACCCAGTGTTGTATCCTTCCAAGTGATCCTCAACTCTTCCAGCTCCCCAAATCCTGACATGCTGTCACTTGTAGAGTCTTGTTGACTTTAAAAGCTCAGCACTTCTTGTATCCATTCTTTCTAGTCAACAAAACTTATTATAACCAGAATTCAAATCTTCACCATCCCTTACTTGCATTGTATTACATAAACACCCTGATTGATCTCTCTATTTTAAGCACTTCCTTTCCCCAATCCATTTCTGATTTTACATAGAATCCTAATTATAATTATGATACTTTGTTAATAATTAGATTAGTAATAATTATCAGGGGAGATCTGTGATTTCACAGGTTACCATGAGGAAATCAGCTTTATCAATATTGAGGAATAACTATTGTACAACTTTTAGTCTTAGAAGAGTAACTCTCATTGTATATCATATTATCATCTCCCTCCCTTTGTTGTGAGGAACAAAGGGGATATATTTGTAAAGTACTTTATAAACCTTAAACTATTATATAAATTTTGGCTAGCTTTATAAAAAGGGGGCTGTGAACACTAAAATGCTACAGAAAGATGGTTTCCTGATCTTGTAGGGTTATGGTGGATCAAACATTTTGTAAACAGGAAGTGATAGATTAACCGAAGCTATCACTTCCAGTATGATTTTTTTCTTAAGACAAAATATGTTAATAAGTAAAATTTCTATAGCACTTTAAGATTTACAAGTTCTATCCATATTTCTCTTTAAGTCATCCCTTGTAATGCAGTACTTGTAAAAGAAAGGTAATTCAACAAAACTAGCAATGAAGTCTGACAGCAATGATAACCATTAGTTCTCCAAACTGAACAGAAAGGAAGGAAATACATTTTTTCATCTTTTTTTTTTCCCCCAGGATCAAATAGGCCCTAAACCTAAATGAAGTCTATAATTTTAGCTCTAACACTAACCTTTCATATTTGGGGCTTACAATTCTTATACATATTTTTGATCAATGTTAAGTTTCATTTTTGTGATTTTTTCACTTATAATCCATTTATATATTCTTTTCTTGATTCTGTTTAATGTTCATCAGTTTATATATTCTTTCCCTGCTGCTTTGAATTAATCATATTAATTATTTCTTATGGTATAGTGATATTCACTATATTCATGTATCACAATTTGCCTGACCATTTAAATTGAACCATAAACCAGTTTAAAAATTAATCATTTAACCAGTTGATAGGAATCTGCTTTGTTTCCAGTTCTTTCCTCTCCCAAAAAATTCTGCTAACATGATGTATATGAGATTTTTCTTTCTGGTTCTGCCCTTCAAATGGATACCTTGCCATTGGGCTTTTGTGTCAAAGGAGATGGATATTTTATTTAGTTTGCTAGCTACACTTCAAATTACTTTATATTGGGGTGGGACCAATTCATAGCCTTTCCAGCAATGTACTAGTTTGTTTGTTTTAATATGATCCCTCTAACCCCATCTTTTGTCATATTTACTTGAAATGATTTCAGAGCTTTTTTGATTTGCATATGTTTTATTAGGTTTGAATTGTTATGATTTCAATATAACACAATTATTTTTTGAAAACTATTTGCATTTTTGACTTATTATCTATTGAAGAATGGTTATTGGCCTCATAATATTGTGTTATTTCTCTAATTTACCTCTATATCTTAGCTATCACAACCTTACCAAAGGTATATGAGACAAAGATTTTTTTCCCTCCTTTGACAGCTGCCTTTCTTATTCTTGTTGCACTGATTTTGTTCATGCAAAACCCTTTCAATTTTGTACAATTAATATTATCTCTTTTATCTTTTTGATTGCTTCTAACCTCATTTGATTAGACATCTACTCTAGTTATAGCTGTGAAAAGTATCTGATACTATTCTTTTTTATTTTTTTCAGATTTTGATCTTTTATATTTAGGAATATATCCATTTTTAGCTATTACCATAAGTATTAGTAGTATTATTAAAACATAAATGACTCATTCATCAGGGAAAAAAGAAGCTTTCACATTTGGGGCCTGCATCCTTTTCTGCTTCCATGAACTGTTAATCTTGTTCTAAAATAAAACAATGACATACTCCATAATTTCTACATTTATCTTTTGTGCTATCTTGTGGGAAAGATTTATTATTGAAAAAATGAACATAATCAAGACCCCTTTTTAAATAGTAAATCATTTCTGAAGTGTTCTGATCTATCATTTCAATAAATGGCAGCTTTCCAAAGTTACGGAAAATTAGAATTTACAGCCATAAGTTCCATGGAAGGTAAAAGGTGTTTAAGCATATTTTTCACATACTGTACATCAATTCACATGCTATAATGCAAAGAGATTATTTTGTGCTATAATTTGAATTAAATAGTAAGTTTTGACATTCCTGTGTTAAAGTATTATTTCTATCATTCCTTCCTAAACTGATTTCTCTTCCGGACAATGGAACCATCCGTTTCCATGTCCCTCGAATTCAAAGGCTTGATATTATCTTAAGTTCTTCTATCTCCATTATATTTTATATCAAATCATACACAGGAATCCTTCTTTATTCAATTCAATTCTTCATTCAAAATATTGCTATGATATATCTCTTTCTGACTAATTTTAGGGACGTTAACCTTACTTGTCCCATATCTCATTTAATTGTGTCTGACTCTTTGTGACCCTATTTGGGGTTTTCTTGGCAAAAATCCTGGAATAATTTAGCATTTCCTTCTCTAGCTCATTTTATAGATTTAGAAACTGAGGGTTTATAGAGTAAGATGATTTGCCCAGGAGGCCACATTTGGTCAGAAAGATGTGTGTTCCTGACTCCAGGGCTGGCACTCTATCCACTTGCAGCCTATCAGTCCCATATTGTTTGTTATTCTCTTTTAAATCTGCCCTGTATATAAGTACTGAATTAAGCTTCAGGTATTCAGTCAGTAAGCATTTATAAGGTACCTACAATATGCCATGAATCTGCTAAGCACTGGGAATTCAAAGAAAGGCAAAAGACAATTCCTATTTTCAAGGAGCCAAAGTGAAATCGACAATGTATGAATAAGATAAATGCAGGATAATTGATAGAGAAAAGTCTTACATTTCATTAATGTGGCCTCAATTTATCTCTTCAATTTTAACTTGCAATGTTCCTCAAAATGAATCTTACTGTTTAGTCTCTTATTTGTCCTCCACTAAAGGAGTTCTTATTCCCACATTTTGCTTTTTAAAAAAACGCTATTCTTTTTCTCAAACTGTTGAATCTTGTCAAATCACACTGTCATTTCAACATAGAGCTCAAGTTCATTCATTTTCACCAAACCTGTCCAAATTAACCTGCTTTCTGATTGACCTATAGCTTTATGTTCCATTACAAAAAATTGTTTCCGATGGGTACATCTTTGTGTTCTTAATAGGATTAATAGCAAAAAATCATACCTTATACTTATTAATGTGTATGATAAAGTCATCTGCAGGAAAATTCTGGGAACACAATATAAATTAAATAAAAATTTGTTGACTTTGTGGCAGAAATAACTGTTTTTTTCCCTTGCATTCATCCTACCAAATCAGCAAAATAACGTAGCCTCTTTGAGGACAGAAATTGTTTCATACTTGTGTTTTTAAAGATGTTATTATATCTATCAAGTTGTCTTGCACGTGGCTAAAAATAATCGTTGGATTGAAATGAATTTTTTTTAATCTAACATATAGCTCGGGTACAAATTCCGGTATGTCCAATATACACAAAAACTTTTAAGTCTCTTCTTCAATTTCATCAGTTCACTGGAGAGGCCATAAAGTGCACAGTGTATCAATATTCACTAATTATGTATTATTCAGTGATAATTTTATTTTCAGATGATGTTTTCCATCAGAATCTTATTTGTTATAGTTCATCTAAAACTATAATTTTACCATATCTTCCCCAAAATTCTTATCTCTTTTCTTAGTTGAGGCTATTCAAATAGCCCAGATTTCTATTATTGGCTTATTACTGAAACTTTAGTTCTTTTATTAAATATATTCACTAGACATTACGTAAGTTCACTGTGTCAATAATGAAATTAAGAAACACCTTTCTATTGGGCTTATATCCTAAAGAAATACTAAAGAAGGGAAAGGGACCTGTATGTGCCAAAATGTTTGTAGCAGCCCTGTTTGTAGTGGCTAGAAACTGGAAAATGAATGGATGCCCATCAATTGGAGAATGGCTGGGTAAATTGTGGTATATGAATGTTATGGAATATTATTGTTCTGTAAGAAATGACCAGCAGGATGAATACAGAGAGGACTGGCGAGACTTACATGAACTGATGCTAAGTGAAATGAGCAGAACCAGGAGATCATTATACACTTCTACAACGATATTGTATGAGGATGTATTCTGATAGAAGTGGATTTCTTTGACAAAGAGACCTGAGTTTCAATTGATAAATGACGGACAAAAACAGCTACACCCAAAGAAAGAACACTGGGAAACGAATGTAAACTATCTGCATGTTTGTTTTTCTTCCCGGGTTATTTATACCTTCTGGATCCAATTCTCCCTGTGCAACAAGAGAACTGTTCGGTTCTGCAAACATATATTGTATCTAGGATATACTGCAACATATCCAACATATAAAGGACTGCTTGCCATCTAGGGGAGGGGGTGGAGGGAGGGAGGGAAAAAAAATCGGAACAGAAACGAGTGTCAATATAAAGTAATTATTAAATAAAAATAAATAAATAAATAAATAAAGAAGGGGAGAGGATAAAAAAAAAGAAATTAAGAAACACTTGAAAATTGAGCAGCTTATACTTTGTGGTTATTGATACTGCATATAAACTTAAATCACTAGATTTGGCCTTTATCATAAGGATATAAACTTCAAAGTGCTATCTAAATATGAGCAATCACTGGCAATGGGAATAATAAAACAACAGAAACAGCTAGCATTTATATAGTCCTTTTAGGTTTACACAGTGCTTCACCAATATGAACAACCCTAGTGGATAGGTGCCATTATTATTCTGAGCAGTAAACTGAGGCAGATAGATTAAGTGACTTGCCCAGAGGCACATATTGACAAATATTTGATAATGCATTTTTCCTAAGCTCTTCCAATCTCCAGGTCCAGCTTTTTATCCACTCACTGAACCACCTGTAATTAGGAGAATTATTATGTTTTATCACTGTGAAGGGAACTAATGAGGGTCTTAAATTGATTTTAAAGTATTTGACAGAAAACAACTCTCAAACAATTCTAGCAACCTTTGCTGTATCTGGGGGTTTCCTTACACTACTAGGTCATTTAAACATTTCCATATATATTCTTGCTATCCACAGGCACCTGAGTAGGTAGTCCACAAGACAGCTTATTATAGGAGTATGTTTCATGCTTGTGTTCTGTTCTAGCTGACATTTCATCTAAGCACTTTCAAATCTCCTAGGAGTCTCCATCTGCTATATGTCAAAAATTTTAAGATCTTTGTTTATGAACTTTAACACTCCTATATAAACCAGTCAGAAAGACAAGCTAGTTTCCTACTGATTAGTTTGATATTCACCAGGTCTGTCAGAATAAATGTTTTACAAGTCAATACCTTCCAAATTGGGTGTAAGATTCTCTGAAAGGACACAGAGGGATCACAGGTACCACTAACTTTTCACAACTGGGTAATGTTTCTCTTAGACTTCTGGTTTATCTCTTTTGACATTCTTGTCTATTTTTTTTTTGGTGAGTATTGTTAAAATTAATGTGTTTATGATATTTGAAATGAGATTTTTTTGAACAAATGACTAATGGCAAATTGGATTTGTAATATTATTTTAAAATGTCTTTAAGTTTCATTATGTCGAATGGTGGCAGATGAAAGGGTTAATCTCAAGGTTTCAGTTAATCATTACAAAGAGCTTACATAGCTTATTAAATTTACTGAAATACTTTAATGTCTATAATCTCATTTATCATGATGCTGGTTAAGTAGATAAAGCAAGTTGGTCTTTACATACTGGGGATGAAACAAGCAAGTGTTTAAACTAAATTAATATCTAATTAATCTCAAATGTATTAATATATGCAAAAAACTTTGCATTATATAAATGTTATTATTATTACAATAATCATTATCATATCAGACCTACTAAGTAGATACTAATACTTTAAATCTACAACTCTTCCCATTAGACTAAGGGAAACCTTTCCATCCCTATACCTATTTTAAAGAAACAAGACTTTCTGATGTAACTCCATATAAGGGTATGAATTGTGTTTTACTCATTTTTGTATCCCTAAAAGTACAAAGTCTTACATATTTTCAATATATATTTGGGGGAATTAATTGAATTAAATAAAAAGGCAGAATTTATTTTAAAAAATTACACGATGAATGTTTGATATAGTTCAACATAAAATGTTAGAATAAATTACTATAGTGACACAAATATATCATTTTAACACACATTCCCACAGGTAGTTTCAAGAAATGAACAATTTACAAATTGCCAGTTACAAATGTGGGGAAGGAAAGGCCCAAAATTGCTAAGGAAGAAAGATGAAAATAATTCAAACTGACAGAGATGACAAAAATAGTAAGTCAGAGGAATGGAATTCAGAGTACAATGGGGAAATCTGAATAAACTGATACGGAGAGAATAAGCATAATTAAGAGACCAATATGAGTAGAACAAAGTAAAGGAAAAGTTGATTAAAAGGAAGTAAAATTCTGAGCAACTGACAATACAATGGCTATTCAGGAGAATGGTGAAATATATCTCTACACTTAATAGTAGAGAAGTGAAGAACTATTGTTATATATCACAAGCCATAGTCATTACAATGAATATTTTCAAGTATTATTTTGCTTTTTCACAAGGGAGATTTGGGGAAGAATGAAATGATTGTTGTAAAAAAAATAAAGGAATTAATTAAATATGTTTTAAAATAAAAATAGGTATATGTACATGTTATATAATTGTGTTTATTGTAAGTTATATAAATTATTATTATAAGCATTCACACACATATTGTTTCTTTTTAAGAGAGAAATTCAGTAAAATAAAAAAAAATTTGGACAGTTTTTTATATTGAAAGGAACCATGGTGGAAAACCAAAAATACAGAAAATTAACCTTTAACTAGGACATGATTCTACAACGCTGACTGTATTACCTTATTTATTCCAGTTAATCTCTTATTTCATAGGAGACTGATATAGAGTTAGGCCTGACAATAGTCAAAACAAAGTGGAAAATGAACAGTTTATATTGGTCATTGATGGCTTATATTTCAAAGTTGTTAACTATCTTTGTTGATCCAGGCTTATTAAATTATAAAACATTGATTTACAATATCTATGTAGTTCACAAAAGTCTTTTAAGATAGAGTCCATCAATAATATCAAAATACCATTAATTTGGATTTTAGTAGTTTCAAGTTTAGAATAATTTGGAAATAACAGGTTAAAATGTGTCTGCTTTGTAAATCTTATCTATAGCACTGAAGAAAATATTAATGTAAAAAAGATTGTGAGGAACTGTTTTTAAAATATCTAAATTTCATATATGTATAAATTTGCATACGCATATCTCCAATTTATCCTGTATATATGTGTTTACATATACATATATGTGTGTATGTATATATGTATATTATAGTCACTTATTTATCTTCCTCTTCCCCTTTGCCAATTAGATTGTGAGCTTCTTGTCAGAAGGGACTGTTTTTCTTTTTCTTTTTATTATCCTTGGCACTCAGCATGGTGCCTGGCATATATTAGAAGCTTAATAAATGCTTATTGACTTTTGATATCTTTTACATCATTTTGCATATCAGTGTGCAAGAACATGGTCATAAAATCAGAAAACTAGTCCTAGCTCAGCCACTCAGCTATGACTTGGATAAATCATCTTTCCTTAAACTTCTGAATATCTTAAATCATTAAAGCAACTTTCCCAAGAATCTTCACTAGGTAACACTTTGCTAACTTTGTTCAACTTACTATATGGTCTAGAAGTAAAAATACTACACTGAAAAAAATAGCAAAAATTTTAATTTAGTCTTTCCTTTACTTCAGATTGCTCTTTACTTGAGTTAGCCTAAAACAATCTTACTATATTTCATTTTTTTTTTGCTCTTAACTTATTCATGCTTCATTAATTCCAGAAAAACTGAATGCTAACCTTCTAAGAAAATATTCAATATAATTTCCAGATGTAAAAATTCCATAAATATGGAAATCATTTTCACACATCTATGTGTGAGATACATAATATAATTGTGTGGTTAAGTGAAATAAATCTGATATCAGATTAATTTTTTTTAATGTGAAAATGCAAAGTCTTTTAAACCATAAATTATCTTCCAAATGTTTGACTATTTTAAAAATGAACAACAAAATATCCCATCCTGTTTTTCATAATTTTTTCTTTTTCTGTTAGTGATAATTTTATCAATAAATTCTATTCAACATACTTATTGCTCTTTGTTAACTCAGCTAATAAATTTAATTTATCAATTAAAATAATTTTACTGCAATTATTGTTTTTTTAAGGATATAAAAAACACAAGCAAAATGTCATCAGTTTTGAAATGGACATAGCATGATTTATTCTTATTTTAACCCTGGAATTAAAAACATCTTTATAATTTACTCAGAGATGAACCACGTTATTTGTTACCTTTTGTGTACTAGTGCAAAGAAATTAGAGAGTAGATTCAATAAGAGTTAATGTGATGTTTGCTTGAGGAGCACTTTTGCATATCTCTGATACTCAGGGCATCATTTTTCAGTTACTTCAAGACAAAATCTATGTCAGCCATTTCTGATCACTGTTCTTAATGAGTTACAGTTAAATGTTTGAGGAAGGATGGCATGATGAAAAGAGAACAATTTAAGGTTAAATATCAGTTCTGTTCCTACTATCTATGTGACATTTGGCAAATCACTTAAACTTCTAAGTCTCAATTTCTTCACATGTGTAATGGGGATTTTGTTCATATTTAAAACATCCTTTATTGCTGCAATTGATCTATGAAATAATTTTTATGGGTATTCTATTCAATTGTGATGATAACAAACTATCCAAGTCTTCTCATTCTGGGTAATTTTTGGCCTTGTTCTTCCATAAATTTTCCACAGGGAAGAAAAATTTTTCACTGGAAAAAGAAATGTATATGGAGAACCACGAACAGCAGTGATGCACTGATACTCATGAAATGTCAAACAACTTAGAGGTCTCCAAGTGAGCCCATTGTATTCCCACTCTGCAGTTCTGAGATAATTTCATTGTCCCCTTATCATATTGGTACAAGATATATGCTAATAATAATAATAATTTAGAATACTGGTAGTTAAAATTACAAAGGCATTTGCATATTTAAAAGGAGTAGAAAGAAAGATTAAAAGCAGAATTTCCTCATAAGAAAATGGGAAATCGTAAAAGGAAGAAAGCCTGTTATAACACCCAGGTTGCAAAAATCATTATAAGAACATTTGTCAATAAAAAGGGAAGGAATACAAGTAAATGCAAAATGAAACAGATTTAGCTACATATTTCTATAGTGAGACATTTTCATCACCGCCTACAGTGGAATTATTAAATTTAGACTCTAATTATATCTATAGTTGATATGTTTTATAAAGAATTAAAGATGTCATTCAAGTAGTCCACAAGGAAGGCAGGAAGAACAATTGAATTCCCTCAAATGCACATAGTAGAAATTCATACTAGAAATGATATAATTTTGAAGGAACTTGGGAATCTATTATCAAGATAGATAAAAGAGGAGATTCTAAGATAATGAAAGATGAAAAGCATCATCATTATTTTTTAAAGGCAATCAAGATGACATATGTAGCTACTGACCCATGTGCTGGCATTCTCATTGCTACCAAATCTTTATCAGGATTATCTATGCATGTATTAAGGATTCCATGACAATAAGATGAGAAAAGAGCTAATCTCTAATTCAGTGGCTTGTTATGAAGAAACCATTATGTAAATCTAAAATAGCTATAGAAATGTGACCTATAATTCTGAAAACATATTTAGAAACTATAGTGCAGACATGAAAGGTTCATGCATTTAAGTAATTCAATTATATGTGTATATAGATATATGTGAGACTGACTTTTTTTGGAAGGGAGTACTTGATTTGCTTTTTGATTAAATAATTGCAAACAGATTTCTTATAGCATTTCTAAACAAAAAAAAAGAACAACTATATTCTTTTTGCCATTACATTTCCAAATACCTCTAACAGAATTAATAACTGTTTTTTATGCTATAGAATCTCAAACATAGGTAGAATGTTTTCCCCCCTACTTCTGCATCATTAAAATCCTAATTTCCTTTCAAAGTACGGCTTACATGCTATCTCTCATGAGTAACATCTTAAAGTTCCCAGTTAACTAGTTCCCATCCTCAAGAAATGATTTATTCTATTCTCTCTTAGAATGTAGACTTCTTGAGGGTAGAAACCGTTTCATTTTATCATTTATACAAATGCCATGGCTAGTCCTAGGGATGTTCAGTCATGATCTCATAAACCATACTGTCCATGAGGTTTTCTTGGCAAAGAAACTGGAATGGTTTGCCATTCCCTTCCATAGGGGATTAAGAAAAACAAAATAACTTGCTTAGGATCAGTTTCTGAGGTCTTTTGAATTTAGATCTTCCTGATTTCAGACCCTGCATTGTATCTACTGAGCATTCTAACTGCCTCAAGGCACAGAGTATAAGCTTAATAAATGTTAGGTGAATTGAATTAAATTGGAAAAATTAGCACCACCCAAGACAGTGCCTGAAGGAAAAGTAAAATGTTGCCTACTTCATAAAGAATATTGTTTTTTTTTTTTTTTAAGGTACTTAGTTACTGCATGCCTTGAGTATGTATTACAAGCATATTATGTTTAGATAATAATGAGCAAGTCCAATGTCCATGGCTTTTTCCCAAGAATCTGGGAAATTCTTGACATCTGAGAAAAGTGTCAATGTTTTCAAACTTCCTCACCTATAATTATCACTCTTGAAAAGGGGAAAAGTAGTATGGTCCATATATTCCCACAATTTTTTGTAAACTCATTAATCTGTCTCATATAATCATAAAATTACTTTGGCAATTGGTATTACTGGTAGTTACAATCCTCTTCTGACAGGTTGATGTAAGTTTTCCTAATAAAATAATTTATATAATTCCTTCAGGAAATAGACACCTTTCCCATTTTAAAATACAATAATTACAGTAATTCAGTTTGTTAGACCTTAACTGTCTCTGGTCATGAATATATTTTCTCTAAATTCTTTTAACGGCAGTTTTTCCTGGAAAAGTGTTTCTAACATGTAAAAAAACCAAGGGTATTGTACTAATAACAAGCCTGCAAATCCTCTGTCATCATGATTTGCTACAGAAGACCTGGTCTGCACCAATTAGAGTGGCATCAGAAACAGGTATATTGCTGAGACCCCCAGGTAAGAAATAAAGACTTCAGAAATGATTTATTCCACTGTGTAAACTGATCAGCATCAATTAAATGGCCTTTTAATTGACTGCGTAAGTAAGAGGCTATCAATGGAGAAAGCTACTTTGGAAATTTTCTTTGGCCAGTGGGGCCACAAGAAGACTAAAGTCTTTGAAGTCTCCTGCCATAGGGCTAATTATCAACACCTCTCAATAGGCCTCTGCTTAATTGCAGTAAATTAAAAGAAGGTGTGGCTATGAGTATAGGAGGGAAAATGGGAAAGTAAATGAAGAGGCAGTAAAGATCCGGAACCATATTTGCTCATCTCTTTATTGAAATAAAGTGAATCTGTTAATTGATAGAATAAATAAAGGAAATCACATGCTCTGGGACCCTAATTCATATGTACATATTTAAAGAAATCTTCCTTCAAGTCAGTTTTTGGGGAGAGTTTTCATTTTGCCTTTTTTCCCCTCCCTTAACAGAAAAGGTCTTTGTTTTTGTTTTTGTTTTTGTTTTTGTTTTTTCCCAGAATGGAGATATACATTTAGGTTAGGGGTCAGATTACTTACAAAACAGGGCCATCAGAATTCTATGAGGAAACTGGTAACAACACTTTGGGGACAGGGAAGAGACCTGAAATATGTAGGGCATGCTGGTAATTTTCCCTTTGATTTGGGAGCCTCATCACATTTATTTTGTCACATTTCAACAGCTTACTAGAACCACTATTAATTGGAGGACATAAATCACTGCATCACCAGTACTTGCCCTGGCTACAAGGTACTTGACTTGGAACAAAAAAATCAATACACGTCAAAGAAGGAATTACTCCAGTACCCTTAATTTAGAGTAGGATTTACATTTTAAATTCTACATAAAACTCATATTATGCATGCTGTCAACTTTAAAAAAAAATGATTTTTGCTTCCCTCTTCCAAGACTGGTGGAAATTGTATAGGGCAAGAGAGAATAAATGTTATCGCTTGTTTTGCATCTCCACTGATATGGAGACTTGTGACATGGTCGGAATATTTTTTTTTTTTACTCTCAAGGGATACAGAGGCCATCAAAATTTCATTAGCCTCACAGCAGTTCTAGCGCCTTCTGCACTTGGACTGTTGGCCTCTCTATCAATAAATAAATGAAATCTAATCCTTTTTTAGTGACTAAACTCTTCTTTGAAGCTGTAACTAGAACATCAGACAGTGTACTTGCATAATTTTACTAATGTTGGGGAAAAATCTATATTCTCAGTTATTCCACATGCCAAAAAAAAAAAATAAATAAATCGAATGCTTAAATCCATAGAAGAAACTGCCTTGGAGTCAAATTCTTGTTGCTGCATCATTATGGGGAGTCCTTTGTCCCATTTTCTTCTAGTATATCTATCACACACACACACACACACACACACACACACACACACACACACACCCCATTTCCAAGAAGACTTTCTAGGTTGGTATAAGAGTGAACATAAATTAGAATATGGAGGAAGTAGAAGAGAATGGAAAATCCAGTTGAAGAAATAAATGACCAGAAAAAAGAAAACAAAAGAATAGGGCTAGAAGAGCCTATGTTAGGAGTCATGGTGAATAGTATCCTATTAAATTTTATGTTAGGAATGTCTAACATTTTAATGTTTACAGATTGGAGTCTATATGAAGAGAATAATTAAAAGGAGAAAGAATTGCTTCTGAAATGGAAAGTATTTTTGAAAGATATTTCTCAGAACAGTGAGATTTTGCATTAAAAGTATCTTAAAACAGAGAAAATTAGAATATATAAATATGGTGAATTTATTTTTTAAATGACTTCATTGTTGTTTAATGATCCATTGTCAAAACCATAACCTCAAGCAAATTCTCCCAGTAGAAATTCATGCTTTTCTCCTCTATTTTTATGCATTTTGATGATTTCAAAGAAAAGCTTATTTTTTATTTCTCAAAAAAAAATTAGACTATACTTAATTAATTTGAATGGAGAAGAGAACTCATATATGTATTAAAGACTTACTGTGCCACGTGCTGTGCTAAGCACTTTATAGATATTATTGTTTCATTTGATTCCTATAACAACCTTATGAGCTAGATATTAATCTCAAGTAAACTCTATGACCTATACCTGTAGGGATGTATATGAAATAACTCTCTTTCATCATGTAATTGGAAAGCAATGTTGAGATTCAAAAGATCTGGGTTCAAATCTTGCTCTGCTCTTTGCTACCTATGTAGTTTTGGCTAAGAAGTTAACCTGTCTGAGCTTGATTTTGCATCCATTAAAAAACCCCAGAAGTTGAGCCAGTTGATTGTTCAAATTCCTTTTAACTCTCAATCCTATGATTTATTAGTATATTTCTCTCAGAAATAGAATGGTATAAAATGAAAAGCACTGTCTAAATATGAAATGAAGAGTTGTTCTTTAGTTGTGTCTGATTTCATGGCCACATTTGGGATTTTCTTGGCAAAGGTACTGGAATGGTTCTTCATTTCCTTCTCTAGATCATTTTACAGATGAGGAAACAGAGGCAAACAATACTAAGTGACTTGCTCAGGATCACACTGCTACTGAGTATCTGAGGTTGAATTTGAGTTCAGGAAGATGAGTCTCTGATTTCGAGCTCAGTGCTCTATCCATCATACCAGCTAGCTCCCCTGAGAAGTTAGAGGTAATCATTTGAATGCTGACCCTCATTTGGTCTCAGTTTCTTCACCTGTAAAATGAGAAGGCTAGATTAGATAATGTCTGAGGATTAAGCAATGTTTGAGGACCCTTCCAAAAGGTTTATTAAATAGATAACTCCAGTCCTAGGAAATAGCAGAAGTTGGTTTACTTAATAAAGTAATTTTGGGGAAAGAGTTACCAAAATGTCAAAAACTTTCTTCATCTTTTTTTATGAGCTTTATAAACTTAAATGACTAAATAGATTGATTACATGTTCAAGCTACCAAAAGTCCCTGATTTCATTTGGTTCAAAACCAGACCATTGAACAGAGGGAATGATAAACCATTATTCCACAGGAACAATGATGAAAGAAAAATTCTACCCACGTACTAAAAGAGAGGTGATACAGAATGTGAGACCTATTTTTAGATTATGGCCCATCTGGGAATTTGTCTGTCTTGATTACAAGTATTTGTTAAAAAGGTTTTTTTTTTTCCCCTTTTCTTTTCCAGGGATACTGGATGTAGTAGAAAATAGAAAATAAATGCCTGTTAATTGAAAAAATATTTAATTTTAAAACTAAAATAAAACAAAACACCTATGAAGTTTAGGATAACTCTAGAAAAAGGTGTTTTTAATTCCCCTTTACATGAGAGGGACATCAGGTATGGATAAATTAAAATTACACAGTAAGCAAGAAAAAGAAAACATTGTGTTATATCAATGGAAAGCTGCAAAAATGATTATATTTAAGTTTAATTAATGGGGAAATTAATTATGTTTGATCTTGAAAAGCATTATATGACATTGGTAGTCAATATAGCTTTCTCCATTTCTTTTACTTTTAAGGATAAAGAGGTATTAAAATTGTCTAGGGATAACTTAAGAAAAATATAATTAAAAGTTATCATTGCCAGGACATTCTTAATGCTTAAAAATGTGGTCATATAATTTAGGAGCAAGTGATTTGAATGGAACTAGAGTAATTTTTTTGCATGTTTGCATCCCTCCAAGGAAAGGGACAGTATGTTTATTTTATCTTATGTAGTTAGAATTAGGGTCTTTGGATTTCAGCATGAAAATCCACATGAATACATCCCTTGAATTAATCGGATAAGTGGAGTAAGAAAGAAGAAATGAAAGGGAATAAGTGTTTCTATAGTGCCTACTATATGCCAGATATTAAAATAATAACTTTTAGGAATATTATTTTGCATGATTCTCACAGCTATTCTGTGACATAGGTTTTTTAATTTTCTCAGTTTTACAGGTGAGAAAATGAAGCAAATACAGGTTAAGTGATTTTCCAGGTTATACATCCTGGAATTATTTGAGTACAATTTTGAACTCATGTCTTCCTGACTTCAGTTCTAGTGCACTGAACTACCAAAGCTGCCTTTGGTGACCTTTTTAGGGGGAAAAAAACCAAAACTACATGGTCTATTTTTCTCTCTCAAATTACTTTTATCAAAAGAACTATGCTTTCTTTTCTTTTCCTACAGTAATAATTTTTTTTTAACTTCAACCCAGGCAGGGGCTAACTTTTACATGGAAACATTTTAAGAAAATGTTACAATGGCGATGAAGATGATTTTGATTTAAGGCACATAGCATATATAATAAGGCAAGAAAAGGGGCAAATTTGTCTTTAAGAAGATATAGGAAACAGCATTGGTTGAAACTACAGATTCTGAAATCTAACAATAGTTATTATCTTTTTATTGTAGACCAGAGCCAACAAGGTTACCAGGCTAAAAAAAAAAAAAAAATCAAAACTAAAAGCCAGAAGTAAAAACAGCCCTTTTCCCTGTTTGCATTCATACAATCCTCTTTTTATCCTTTTTTTTTTTTTTTTTTTGCTCTCTGAGTTTTAATGCATCATATATACAAAGCATTAAAATTACACTGGGCCCCCAAGTTCATGGTTTATATTAAATACATAAGAGAAATGTGTCTTCTGTCATGTGGTACCTTAGAGCTCAATTCTCCATATTCTTTCCACATAAATAAATGAAGCTATGATTATTAGAAATCAAGGGCACTTAAAAATCATATTAAAATAAATTTTGATCTTTGTTACATCTTTTCCTACCAGCAACAGAATAAAGTCCTAACAATGAATAAAAACCGTTTGTCTTTACAATGTGCCAAGCTGCTATTTCGATTTCAGAAAGCCTATTGGGGGAGGGGGTAAATTTTAATTGCATAGTAATCCAGTCTCTAAAGCACATCAAAGGCCACACTCCCCTCTTTACCATGATTTCAATTGCTCTCATCAACTGGTAAGTTTAAAGCACAATCAGATTTGTTCTTCAATCACTAGAGTCCTGTTAATAAACTATTCTATGTGCTCACTCATCCATTCTAAGATTCTGCAACTTCTTTGAGATGTCTTCAAGAGAAATTTACAAAGACATCTTTGATTGCAAGCTGGTCTGGAGGATAAACTTTATCACCCTTGCTTCTTTACTCCACTGAGGATAACAGGTAACATGGTCTAAGATAAGTCAAAGTTAATCTTTTCCTTTTTTATTTTTTAAAAAAATCTGGTTAAACTATTTTTCCAAAAAATATAGCGCAAACATCAGGCTCATATAATTTAGCCGAGTGATAGTAAGTATTGATTCTCCCCAAATATATATATATTGAGGTCTTATCTCCAATTTGACTGTTTTTTTAAAAATCCCAAGTATAAACCAAATCAAAGAATCAGTGAGTGCCATCATAAAAACCAAACCAAAACAAAATAAAAGACAGAAATCTAAACTTACCATTCTCACTGTCCGACTTGTTTTCATGCTCTGTATCAGTGAGGGTGAGGGCTGAGTTGGACCGGCTTGACAAGCAGGAACTTCGGCCTGATTTGACCCCCCTGCCCCAAAGTCTCATGGCATGCTCTGGGGACATCACTCCTTCATTTTCTGTATCAGCATCTGACCCTGCACTGATAGAGTAACCTCTGTGGGGGAGCCCCATTTCCGCACAAAATGCCAGTCCTCTTCGAGTTGCTGGTTCACAAACTCCTAACTGCCTTAGGGTAAAATTCTGTCCTAATTAGGGGGAAAAAAAGATAACAAAAGGTGAGATTTTTTTTTTTTTTTTTTAAAAAGAAAGAAAGCCTCCCTAAAAATAAACACTCTCAAGCATTCTGGTTTCTCAGCTATCATATCAGCACAAGGTACTTATTTAAGCTTTGCATATGTTCTGGACAAGTGGTTCTTTATCTGTAGTGTTCTAGTATTCTTTGTACGGGGGCTTCCAAGTCTTACTGAAGTTTTAAGCTTCAGCTTTTGGGACAGCCCATATAATGGCATTTTAGAGAGCTCATGTCAGCTGCTTAAGTCTATCAGCACCCAGCTTGAGGAAGCTAAGGAAAGTGGCAAAAACTACAAAAACCAGGAAGGGCCTGTTCAACCCAAATAAATTTAATATGAGTAACAGAACTTTGCTTAAACTAAATGTGAAAACTCCCAGAAAGTATCCGTCCGGATTATCTTTGGCCTGGCTAAGGTTCTGAATAACAGTATCTCTAGCATCCAGAGGTGATTGGTCTGGCAAGGGACAAGGATCAAATGCTCATTTAATGGAAACAAGACTTCAGGCAGGCTTTATTAAATCTTCTTGACTTAATTCAGAACCAAAAGTAAATAAATAAACATTTTGTCTTTCAGAACTTGAATTACATTGTGAGGTCCCACATGTTTCCTTTAATAAATACCTGGAAACATTTGTATTGATAAATGTGAAGCAATTCTTGAAAATGAAGTACTAGCTAAAAATAAAGTAGGCATATTATGTACTTAAAGCCTAATGTCAAAATCGGATTTCCTGAAAAATAAATGCCAGTGAACCCCTATAGACCTTCACTAATAAATTGAACACAATAAAATGCACGACAATGCAATAACTTCAAACAAAATTGTTTAAATTATGTGATACTTAAATATTACTACTGATATTAATGACTTTCTCCATCCTGTGTTCTTTCCTGAAAATTTCCATATATTTTATGGATATATTCGGGAAATGAGAGTGAGGACAATGTTTGTGTGTAGCTATGACAATGACCAGGATTTTTTGTTCTTTTTTCTCTTTTTTGGTCTTTTGTAGGAGTAACAGAAATTGATATCTGGGAACCATCCAGTGATTGTTAAAAATCACCATCATCATTATTATTATGATAATTATGATTTGTGAGATATAATCACAAAACAAAAATATTTTAATTGTAAAATTTTACATTTGCACTGACCCAAATATTATGTATGACTCAAATACTCAAAACAATAGTCAAACAATTTAATATTTGTCATATTTTCCTTCTGATGTTGATAGAAATTCCACATTCCTTAATTGGCCCGAATTTGAAAGCTCACGCATCTACTATATACACGCAAAATTAAGAAGAGAGCAAATGTAGTTTATAAATGCATGTACTGAAATCAATGAGCACATTGATTTTGTGGTGGTAATAAATTTAATGCATACAAATACAAATGAACGAGCAAATACTCGGTCACTTAAAAAAGATGTTAGTAGCCTCGGTTTTTTTTTTTTTTTTTTTTTTAGAGTTCTTAATTGTTTTACTGCTGTGGTCATATCAGCAACTGGAGTAAGCTTTATCTGTCATAATTCCAAATGTATTTTGACAAAGACATTCATAAATAATGAAAAAATCAGTTGCTACAATTAGCTACAAATCAAACTGTTTATCAGAGAGACATTTTTAATAAGTAGCTGTACAAAAGATGTGGTAAATTTTAAAAAGAGAAAACTGAGAAACATTGAAGGGGAAAAGAAAAAAAATGGAACAATACAGACTGCTGAAGTGTTAGAAAGTAGGGAGTCTGGATGAAGTGGGCAGTGTGGTCAGTCTGTATTTTATGATATCCTAAATAAATTAACAAGCATAATATTTATGACTCTTCTCTATTATTTGTTATCCAGGTATCTGAATGCACTTTCAATCTAGAGCTAAATCTCTAACATGTGATTTCTATTCATTTATATTGTGCCCAAGATTTCTTAAATTCCTATGATACGGGGAAACCCAAGAGTTACTGATGTCAACTGATTAATACAGAAGCTGTGGGAAGCATACCTTCACTATTATTTTCTTGCAGAATTTAAAATAGAACAAGAACCAGAATTTAAAAAAAATTTTTTTTAAACTCCAGACCTTTACATTATGTATGCTAATTCTGTCCCCCCTTTTAAGAGGATAAGCTGATTATATAAATGGACAAAAACAAAAACAGAAAACAAAAAAATAATCAAAATATTTAAAAAAAATTTTTTTTAAACTCCAGACCTTTACATTATGTATGCTAATTCTGTCCCCCCTTTTAAGAGGATAAGCTGATTATATAAATGGACAAAAACAAAAACAGAAAACAAAAAAATAATCAAAATATTTACATTTGGGGTCTTTCTTTTTTCTGTGCCCATTCCCTATGATAAACATCAAAATTGATGGATTTGGATTGGAAGCTAAAATCCAATGAAAACAATGCCCTCTCCAATCTCTGTAAAGTACTTGAAACATTTTCCATGTTATTGACTTTCTCACACCATTGCCATCTTGATGTAAAATCTATGATGTGAAAGAAAACAAGCAGCAGCAAACTCTCCTCTGTTATTTGTTATCCAGGTATCTGAATGCATTTTCAATCTAGAGCTAAATCTCTAACACGTGATTTCTATTCACTTATATTGTGCCCAAGATTTCTTAAATTCCTATGATATGGGGAAACTCAAGAGTTACTGATGTCAACTGATTTTCATGGAAGGGCTGCTTCTCAAAAAGCTGGACAAGGCTAAAGGAAATACACATGCCCGCGTGTGCACATATATGTATATATGCATTTATGTGTATTTGATTAAAATAAAGAATTTTTAAAAATGAAAACACAACTCCTCAGCTTTAAATGAAGAGTCCTACCATGAATAGAATCGACCTTCATCCATTAGATGTGTGTGATGAGCTCCAAAATAGGGTCAAGTAGATGTGGTTTTTGACAGATCTAAGGGATGGAGATGAAGAAGAGAGAAGAAGGCTCTTGCTGGAGGAGAAAGCCACAGTGGAGTGCTATAGTGGGAATCAATGAGTTTGCCATGAAGCCACACTAGAGCACTTGGGGAAGACAGGAGGTGAGAAAAGAAGGATAATGTATTGTAGAGAAAAGGAGATTATTTCAAAATGACTTCAAGAGAGGTGATAAAAGTATTACTTCCTATTTTTTTTTTTTTTTTTTTTTTTAGCCTTTGCCTAATTTCAAAGAATCACAACCTTTACATCAGAGGTGTCAGTCAGAAGGCTCACTACCCATACACAGTCCAGAACACCCTCAAGTGAAACCCAAATCAAATAAATGTGTAATTGGGAATATTTAACATGAAAAATACAATAAAATACTGATAATGTTACACTTCAAAACTAAATCAATATGTGGCCTGCAGGTATCTTTTTAAATGGCTTTGTAGTCCCCATTTGTATCTGAATTTCAATCCAATAATTTATGCCAAGACTTCTTACACTTTTTCCACTTGCAATCCCTTTTTTGCCTGAGAAATTTTTGTATGATTCTGAATATATAGGTATATAAAATAGGTATACAAACCAAACACCTGATAATAAACCAGTATTTTGCAACCCCCACATTCAATTAAGAGACCCCATATGGGGTCACAAACCATAGTTTAAGAAGCAGGGCTTTACACTATTCTTAAAAACCTATTTCTTTTCTTTATATTCTTCACATTAATGGTTTTCTTTCTTTGTTGCTTTAGTATTATTATTATTATTAAAATTTGGTTCCACAATGCCTTCTATCATTGATAGACTCACGCTCAGGAATACAATAGATTTTGTTAGCATTCTTGGCTTCCCCCTCCCCTGTTTGGATTTGTTATTTCACCAGTAAAGTGAAGTTTCAGTGTGGAAAATGCCTTTCATCAATGCAGATTAATACATTGTCCAGAATTTACAATCTTAGAGAGTTCCTCGGGAATGAAAAGTTGGTCACACCTCTGGTGATTATCACGAATCTGAGGCCAGATTTGCACCTGAAAGTAGTTCTTCACTATAAAATCCATTCATTTCCCATCTCCTATCCAATTCGACCACTAAGTACTAATTGGAGAGTGGGGCGAAGATGGTGTTTGTGATTACTATTTTAAAATGTAGATAAATAATCAATCATGGTTAGAATAAAAAAAATGGAAATGGAATTCAACGTGATTAGTAATACCAGTTAGCCTCTTTTAGACTAGCTGTTTTGTTTTTACTGCTTCCATAAATCTGAAAATCTATGAAAGAAAAACTGAATAAATTACAGACTAGAAAGGCTGTATGTGTGTGTTTTTTTTTTAACTTCATATTAAAAATAAAATGTAGGCAAATTTTGAAAAATTCTAGGGTGATACTAGAACAAATGCTTTATCCCAGATGGCACAGGAGACAGCTACCTCTTTAATCAGAGGTAATAAAATGAGGGAACGGAGAACATGGGACTTGTAACTTGGCCACTTTGTCCTGCAGAGTGTACAACACAGTCACTGCAGGGTGAACATTTTCAAAGAAGCTCATGCAGAGTGATACTTGCCAGTGGGCAAGAAATCTTGCTGCTTCTTGTTGAGGACTGAAAAGAAAAAGGCATGTAAGTGAGATACTCTTGCGTTTACACAGGGAGACTTAAGAGCACACTGAGCTCTTGGCACCTGACCTTCCTTGCAGTGGTTTGGTTTTCCATTTGGACTTGGCATTACTATTTCCCAGTAGTAAAGCCAAAAGGTTTGGAATAGGAGGATGGGTGTCGAGGAGAAGTGTCTGGGACAGGATCTTCAAAATAAATGAAGTTCTTAATGGAGGAAAAAAAAAAGTTTCTGTTGGATTTTGTGGTCCTGATACATCTATTGTACTATTTACTACAATTTTTTATTTAAACATTTTTTTATCTATCTAAAACTCTCTGCCTAATTCAGATAAAGCATGCATGTTTTGTTTCTATGCCTCTTCATTTTATTTTAATAGTTTCTTTCCAATGAGGCACCATTTCCCTTTTTCCTTCTGATTTGAACACACTGTACACTAACATTTCTAGACATATTCCCTTTTGAAGGAATGCTGTAAGATTCTAGATTTTGCAACTAGATTCTAGTTTTTGGAAAGCACTTTCTCCTCTGATCTTTTGCCTCATATCTTACATTACTCTTTCATTTATTGGTTATTTTATGTCTTAAAAGAGTCTGTCTTTGAGCTGTAATAATCTCTAAACTAGAATAGACTAAGAAATTAATCAGGAAAATTAATTTAAATTGAATAAGAAGGGGGGAAATAAAAACTGAAACACATTGCTTTTCTTCTGTTGCTATTCTCCGATTGTAATTGATTCATGTATATATACATACATGCATACACATGTATATGTACACATATATGTAAGTACATGAATACATGTGGATATGTATGTATATATGTAAAATCTTCATCCTCCTCCTCCATAGTTATTTCTCCAATATATAATTCCCCAATTCGCAACTATTATTATTAAAGTATTCATCTTATTCCAATCACTTATTTGATCATTATGAAATCAATGTTCTCCTATGTCATTTTATAGTTTTCCTTTCTCATGCTTGTATTGAGTCTAGGCCATTACCCCATTATAAATGTTCATGAAACTTTTTACTCTGGCTTTTTATCTATTCTATCCATTCCAGTTCAAATCTTTTAGTATAATCAAGTTGGACCTTGACTTTTGTTTTAATATCTTTTCCCACACTTCCCTCCCACAAAACTACAGATTTTCTTATTCCCATTATTTTAAATGAAATTATTAGTGCTGTTGATGTAGAGGTAAATATTTTATTTGCATAGATCTTTGCAAAATTTTATCCATTTGCATTTGATTCCTTCTGACTGCGTGATCCTGGGCAAGTCACTAAATCTCTCATTATTCAAGCCAATTCTCTAAGAGCATAAATTGGATAGGAAGGTCTGTACAGTAAAATTCTATTACCAGTTTTGATTAAGTGACTTGTATATGCTAGAAACTGAGCTAAGGATTCACATTCTAATGAAGGAAAACATGTAAAACTTATATACATACAAGATAGACAGGGAGGAAACGGTAGGAATATGTTTGTAAATGTTTAACTATCACCTTTCCAAAACAACAAGCAACTTTTAAGTTTAATTAGTATTATTAATACTTTCTTCTGCACTTTTAAAAATCTAGACAGTCAGCAAAATAATAGAGACTTGATTTGTAGATTTTGTATTCGCTCATTATAAAAATTTAACACATTGGCTCTGGATTTGGTTTCATCTTCTCAACACTCCAACTCATGGAAACATTTGCCTTAAGATCTTGAGATACTAAACCAAAACCTGCTTCAGGCAGCCATTATTACACATTTTTAACCTAGATTTTTTTTTTTCCCTCTCAAACACTTCTGATGAGCAGTATTCTACTCTACTGCAAGGATCACTTGAACTTTTATTCTGTGATATATGATGCCTCTGTAGGTAGAGAATGGCACTGGAGATTTAGGAATATTTCCATCAAAGTAATGAGAGACAAAGAAAGCAAATTGCTGTGTTTGTTTGCAATCAGAGAAAGTGAGAGTGGGATTAATGACCCTGTAGAACCGGCCTCATGTCTAGTTCCCTGATTTGGAAGACCAAGTGGCTTTTGAATGAAAAACTTGACAAAATGAAAGAGAAATAGGTTGTGTATTTGTTGACTTGAACAAGGAGGTTATTCTTGGGCATCTCTGGGGAATGGAGGGCATAGGCCGCTGATTGGCAAGTAGTACAAATGCTGATGTAGGCAACAGTTTGTATCTAGTAAAATCACTTTAAGTCAATTGATTTTTATCAAAAGCTTTCTGAAAACTAATTTACGTCTTATTTTTTTCTCAATAAATTATCCCCATAGAACAATTCGAAGCACGGTAACATAATGTGCTTAGCCCATCTGTTGGCACTTGATAGTCAAAGGACAGTGGGCAGAGGTGTAAATATTTTTTTATGAGTTGACATGGAGCAGCAGCAGGTATTTAATAATCATATGGGAAACTGAACTCTGGTGACTCCCCATATGGATCCCAGATTGGCATGGCGGCAAGGCCCCACGATTCAAGTTTAGAAGTATGTGAGAGCTCAATACATTAGACCCATCAAGGCTAAGGTAGGGGGAGAGATAGGATTATTCCCACTGGGTCAGGAGGAGGGCTCTAAGCTACATCTATCTATTCCTGCCTTCTGGTTGAAGTAATCTACATATCAGGTTGGTTTCCAATCCAGAAAGAACCACTTGCCTAGAGAGTTAATAATCAGTGAGGCGGGCAGGGGAGCATAGAGAGGGGGCCTGAGAGAAAAACATTAACATGAAACAATGATAAACCAGAGCTATTTAACTTATGTCTTTAAGTAGAAAAATTTAAGGTTGAGAAAACATGACCATCTAAATCCTTTAATCCAGTGGCTGACATTTATAGTGACTGAGAAGGATTAATCATTTTGATCTCCAGATGAATCACTTTGAGTAGCTAATATTTAAAAGTAATAAACTTTGGACTTAAAGTAATTAGCACAGTGAAACTGATTCATGCTTTAGGTTTTTGCCCCTCTTTATAAAAATACTCCTCAGAAGGACAAGATTTCAGAAAACTAATAAGGAATTCAGAAAATATGCTAAAACATGTCAAATCTCTCTCTCTCTCTCTCTCTCTCTCTCTCTCTCTCTCTCTCTCTCTCTCTCTCTCTCTCTCTCTCTCTCTCTCTCTCTCTCTCTCTTTCTCTCTCTTTCTCTCTGTCTCCATGCAGGTATGGGAAGAATAGAAAAACAAAAACTTTGCCATCTCTATGCATCAATTCATAACACTACTAAATACTCTCTAGTTAGACCAGAGGTTGTATTTCTTCAGAAATAGTCATCTTATTCACTGTAAAAGCACCTTAACTTAATCTATATCTCATCCTTTAAAGTTAAAATCAAATAACTCTGGCTTCCAGAAACTTCCCTGTTTGCAAGTATTAAAATAGGTCCTTTTTGGATATATTTACCTCTACATAGATTAAAAATGAAAATAAAATGTTTTTAATTCCAAGGCAGACTAGAACAAAGTAAAAATCCTGAAGGCAAACATGAATGACTTAAAATTCTTATTAATGTTATTTTTATATAAGGCTTCTTCTTCTTCTTCTTCTTCTTCTTCTTCTTCTTCTTCTTCTTCTTCTTCTTCTTTTTTTTTTTTTTGCTGAGGCAATTGGGGTTAAGTAACTTGCCCAGGGTCACATAGATAGGAAGTGTTAAATATCTGAGGCCAGATTTGAACTCAGATTCGTTTGACTTCAGGACTGGTGCTCTACACATTGCACCACCTAGCTGCCCCTAGAGCCAATCTTCTTAAGGGAGTTTCTGAGATAATGTTTAGAATGTTCATATAATGCTTTCAGGATAAAGAAATATAGTATTCTAGTACTACTTGGAATATGCAATATTATTGGAAAGACAATGGTTTAAAGAGGAAAACATATTGGAAAGAATAAAATCAGATAAATAGAAGCCCTGGTAACTAAACATTATATACAAAAAGGAAAGTGAACTGAGATTCTTTATACTTAAAAATAAAGATTATACTTTGAAAAGAATGGTCACAGCCAAATCAATAAATCAAAAAGTATTAATTAAGTCTTTATTATGTGCCAGACATTGGGGACAGAAAGACCACAATGAAACAGTCCTTGTCCTTAAGGAATTTAAATTCCTTATGGCAACAACATACATTTCTTTGTATCTTAGCAGGGCTGAAAATGTTTTTGTTTACAATTTAAAAAGCTGGTGATTGTGTTTTTTACTATACATAGAATGTTGGTATCAAGTAATATCTTTTCTTTTATCTTTTCTCAATTACAATGACTATTATAAAAATATATTTTATTTCATTTTTTATTTTGAAATATTTATGTGTTGGAAAATTCTCTAAAGAGTCATTGTATAATCCAACTGCCTATAACTCTGTGCACTTGAAATATTACTCTAGTAATAACAATAACTAACATTTATGTAATGCTTTAAGGTACGCGAAGCAATTTAGATATATTAACTCACTGAATTCTCAAAGCAACCCTTTGAAGAATATGCTATTATATATGGATTTTTACTGGTGAGGAAACCAAGGCATAAGTTAAGTGATTTTGTCCACATTCAAATATCTAGGAAAGGTCAGGCAAGATTTAAACTCAGTTCTTCTTGATTATAAGTCCTGTGTTTTAATCACTGTATCACTTAGCTGCCTAAAGGAAAAATTTCTTTATTCAATGAGTAGTTATTGTTTAGTTTATATAGTTGAAATTGTTTTTTTTTAACTTTTTATTTTCAAAATATATGCTAAGATAGTTTTCAGCATTCACCTTTTCAAAACTTTGTGTTCCAATTTTTTTCTCCTTCCCTTCCCTCTATCCCTCTCTTAGATGGCAAGTAATCCAATATATGTTAAACCTGTGCAATTTGAAGTTGTTTATAAAAGAAGATTTTTATCATGGTTTGGAGGTGATGATGTGGCTAATTACTACGTTCAAATCCAAGAGGAATAGGATCTTACTTTAGAAGAATTTAAAAAATCAACAACAACATTAACAACAACAACACGCACATAATATACATACACACTTCTAACGTGCAATTAGATATTCCTAAGCATCCAGGTTCTTACTACTATTTCTGCAGCAGTGACAATGCAATAGAGTTCTGTGACTGGAATCCAGAAGTGCAAATCCTATTTCAGATATTTCCTACCTGTGTGATCTTAGCAAGTTAATTAATATGTTTGCTTCAAAATAGCATCTATCTCCCAGGACTATTGCAAGGTTCAAATGAGATGATATTGGTAAATTGTAGATACTACATAAGTGTTAATGTCATTATTATTATTATTATTATCATTATTATTGCTTCTGCTGCTGCCACCACCATAATTCCTCTTCCTCCTTCTCATCCTTGTCCTCCTATTCCGTACAATTGCATCATCCTTTATAAAAAATTTAGACTAAAAAAAAATTGGCCTCTTTAGGCAAACTTCCCTTCTGCAATGCAACTCAACACTTCTGCACTTAGAATTTTTTTAGAATCAATATTACACCAAAACATTAAGAGGCTAGCCCTGGACCATTTTGAGTCAGAGGCAAAATGGAACCAGATTTTGTGGATTTCTAGGTCAGCTCTCTTTTCACACTAAGCTACAATTGACTCCAAAACTGTATTTTACAGTTTAAAAACTGCTTTTATGTTTATCCTCTCATTTGACCTTAACAAATTCTATGAAATGGGCAGCATCTTTATTGATTCCATTTTATAGATAAGAAAACTAATGGTAAAGAGATTTATCCAAAATCATACATTTAATATGTGTGAAAGCTAAGCCTAGAATCCAAGTCTCCTCATTCTTAGTTCTGGACTTAAAACCAATGTGTGTTTCATGATTATTTTCTAAAGTGAATAGGAGAACTATTATGGGTGTTTTGAAAGGAGATAAAACCAAAGTAAAAAATCTGGGTTAGTATAGAGACAGAAAAAATTGGAAAAGGATTAATGTGGATTTAAACTTCTATTTGTGTGTATGTGTGTGGGCATGTGCACTTTTATGTGAGTATCTGTACTAGACTCACATTTTTCTCAGGTACCTCTGAGGACTTGGAAAGATTTTGCAACAAGAAAGTCTTCTACTTAAATTGTCTTAGGAAGATTCTGAAGATCCCCTGGCAGGATAAGAAATACCAGACACTTGAAGTCCTTTCTTGGACTAAACTGCCAACCACTGCAGAGAGCATGACTTCCATTGGGCTGGTTACATTGTTTGAATGACAAATGTATGCTTGACAAAATAATTATTATGGAGAACTCACACAGGGCAAGCGCTCAGAAGGTGGTCAGAAAGTGTCCAAGGACAGTCTCAAAGTGTTTCTTAAGAACTTTAGAATCGATTGTATGACATGGGCGACACTGGCACAGGACTGCCCAGCATGGGATCCCTCATCAGAGAAGGTGCTGTGCTCTATGAGCAAAGCAGAAGTGAATTAGCCCAAAGGAAACACGTGAAAACCCCAAAGGTTCATAGGGACTATTTGTGTCCAACTTGTGGCAGAGCACTCGAAGCTCATATTCGTTGATCTAGAATCAAAGACAACAACCAACCAACGCACTTTAAGTACAAGTGGGAAAATGAATTTGCTATGGTATCTATCACATATGATCTCATTTTCTATCTTGCCAGGTGATCTTCAGAATCCTCCTAATAATTCAAATGAAGCCTTTTCTTCTTGTTGCAAAATCAAAATTCAGAGTCTAGGACCATACCTCAGAGGCTCCCGAGTAAAATGTGGCTGTAGTAGAGATGCTCACAAGAAAGTGCACATGTGCACTAACACACACACACACACACACACACACACACTACACACACAATCTCTCTATCTATAAAACTCAGTCTGTTATACTGGATGAAGAGTCACATCTGGCATCTGGAGCCGGGAAGATATGAATTCAAATCTTTTATGTAATAATACCTGATAGTATATTGTTGCTGTTCAGACATATCAAGTATGTCTGACTCTTTATGACCCCATTTGGGATTTTTTTTTTGACAAAGAAAGTAGAATGGTTCTCCATTTTCTTCTCCAGTTCATTTTACAGATAAGAAAACAGAGGCAAAAATAGTTAAGTGACTTAGGGTCCACACATAGGATAGAACGTATCTGAGACCACATTTGAACTCAGGTCTTCCTGATTTCAGACCTAATACTCTATTCATTGCACTACCTAGCTGTCACTAAGTGTATGATCTTGGGGAAATCACTTAAATTTGTTCTAGATCAGTAGTGTTAAATAGATTTAGTGTTTAAGTGTTAAATAGTGTTAAAGACTTAAATAGAAATGGGGCCAGGAGGATCGTTGTGAGTATATACTGACTTAGAAAACCACATATTATGTCTGTCTATACTAGAAAAAACCATGTTTACCTTCATTTCCTTTGTGGAAGTCTAATCAAGATCAAAGGCCTTAATCTCTTTTTTTAACTGACAAATAGAACACTGTTTATTGGTAGAGAAAAGAAAGTGAATGCTTGTGAATACACAAGACTATGATTTCATTGCTTTGGGGAAAATCATTTCCATTATGGGAGCATTCATTTTGGCATTTTTTGTTTGCACAATGTAGATCTTTAAATGTAACATCTAATCCTAGAGGGTTTCCTGAGGCACTGAAAAGTATAGGGATTTATCTAATCAGTGTCAAAGAAGCAACTTGAATACAGATCTTACTAAACTCATGGCCCAACCTTCTCTTGATTATGTCAGATTACTTGTAAAATAATCATTTAATATATTTTTCTGTCATTACAAAAAAAGGGAACATTGTTTTCCTAAAGGTTCATAGTAACTTTTAAATTTAACATCTAGTAGCTAATTTATATAGGTTTGCAAAAATTTACATATTTAGAAATTATTCTATATTATCTCATTTGGTCCTCTTAATAACATAACAATAGATGCTGTTATTATCTCATTTTTTAAATTAGCAAACCAAGGCTTGGAAAGGTAAAGTTACTTCCCTAGAGCTACCACGGCTAATAAATATCTGAAGCAAGAATCTAACCCAGGTCTTCTCAAGGCAAGTCTGACACTCTATCCATCATTTCAAATTGACTCTCTTTCTAGATGGAAGCAAAAGGAATAAATGGTCCATTTCATCCAGTTTGAAACATGAATTCCTATTTTTCAAAGCTGAGTGTTAGCAGAGCAAATAGGCTCTCATGAAAACATAAGGGTCACAGTGTCCAGACTGGTTAACAGTATAATGTTAATTACTTTGGAATCCTGGAGGTGTTTCCAAGGGATCCAGGAAACAGACATTTCTTCTTCTCAGACTTCATTTTTTTTTTTTTTTTTTGTATGAAGAAAACTGATATTTCTCCACATCGATTATTTTCAAAATTCAACCCCATGGTCAATATGCCTTGTTGAATTTAAAGACTCAGATGCCTTCATAATATCTGCAAGCAATGCCCATATTATGGGGAAGGAAGGTAGGAAAAACTTATTCTGTCTCTATCTCTGTCTGTCTCTGTCTCTCTGTCTCTGTCTCTGTCTCTCTCTCTCTCTCTCTCTCTCTTTCTCTCTCTCTCTCTCTCTGTATCTAAATGATTTTACCCAAATGTTTCTTAGATTAAAAATGAATCTAAGATTTTATGAGGACAAGTTTTCTTCAAATATCAAAGACAACTTAGTATCTGAGAATTTAGATCGATATTTGATTACTATTTTCTTTAAATATCAAAGAGAACTAGAATAGAGGAATTTAGAACACCCTCCAGATATAGTGCATTGCTTCTTACAGGTAGCTTCTCAAAGACTAAAACATCAAATAAAAGAGTTAACCAGGAAGTCACACAGATGGATTTGAAGAAGGACAGATTTGAACCCAAATGTTACTGCCAAAAAGCAATACATTCCCATAACTGTTGTCAACTCAGCTTTACAGCTTCCAAATATACCAGGTATTTGTCCAAAGTCTAAAAATATTAAAGTTTGATTATAAGGAGATTAAAAAAATCAATTTAAGTAGTAACTCTGGAAAGCATTACTGTGAACTAGGATAAAATGTCACATTATTCAATTTCCATTTGAAATCTAATGGTATAAAGTAGTTAGAGGGAAAGAAAGGTTCCTAATCCCAGGGAAATGTTCATTTTCTGGTTGCTCTATTTCCATTTAAAACAATGAGGCTAATCTGAGATCGTATATGAGATCAGTATCTATTTTTAGGGCTGTTACAAAATGTAGAATTATCTTGTAAGCATCTAGTTTATCAATAGCAAGATTGTTCTTGGGTTCTTGCTATGCACGGGCATCATTTTGAGAAAAAACAGATTTCTGGGTTGGAGAGTTTTTCACCTAAAAAAAAAAGATTGGAATGATAGTAGCTAACATACTTTCTAGAACAGCTATAAGATTTGGTACCTCCACCCACTGGCCAACAGGCCAACTAAGACTCCTTAAAAAGACTACTTGGAGTGATCAAATGTATTCTACTCATTTATATTGGCTATCCTTTATGCCTTGAATAATCTTCCTCCTTACCTTCCTTCTTACCTTCAAAATTCAGATAAAATCCTACCTTCTACAAAAACTTTTAATAATCTTCCTTAATAGTAACACTCGTAAAAAATAGTAGCACCCTTTTGTTGAGATTGTGTTTAATCTGTCCTGTGAATATCTTGTTTTGGAGATAACAATTTAATGTTTTTCTCATCAGACTGTTAGCTCTTTGAAGATTAAAACATTTTTTTTTGTATCCCCAGCACTTATCATAGTGGCCAATATTTAATAGGCATATAATAAATGCTTGCTGACTTCCTACAGATTTCTAAAGAAACTTCCATTCGCTCGTGATAATTAGCCTTCCTCACCTTCTATCAATTCTTGGCAGCCAACTTAACAGTATTCATCCATATTGCAAGTGTAGACAGCAGCAAAGTAGAAATTCCTGGTAGGTGCTCTTGGATAAATTTGGACTGAGCATGACGATTACATTTCTGTGTTTTTAAGGTTTAAGCCTCTACTGCATTTAATTGCAGGTCACAGACATAACAAATACAAAGAAAATAGCATGTCTTTTCTATAGGACACAAGTTTCTTGCCAGTCTAAATATTACCATACTGTCAATACCACATTCATGCCCGTCACTACTATGAGCATTAGCTGTGATAAATTATTTCTCCAATTATTCTATAATATTTTGTAACTCCCCCCAGCTAGATTATACTTTGGATTTAAACATGATGATAAGGAAGTTCTAAAGTTTCTTATGATTTTATTTCAGAATATTTTTCCTGTTATTTTTAGTTTTTATATCACCTAAATTTCCTGATACATTTCTCACATTCTCCATCCCCCAAAAAACTACTCTTTAAGGAAAAAAAAAGCATAGAGGGGAAAAAGTTCAGCAAATTAACCAACATATTGAACAAATATGAATGCGACATCCTGTATTCTAAAACTCACCTATGTAAGGAAGAGGGGAGAGGTGTGCCTAATTATTTTTAAAGAACATAAAAGTAGAATACAGATACATTTTAACCAAGAGAGGACAACTACACCTTGAAAAAAGATCATCAGTGGTTAGAATGTTAGTAACACGATACTGTGGCATTGGTGCCTAGTTGTTTATCATCTTATTTATTTTTTAATAAAAAAATAGCAGGGTGCTATATAGGGAGCAGGCAGCAGAGAATTTCTAATTTCCTAAGTTACTTCATAATTCATGCTTAGAGAGTAGTTGTTTAGTAAAGTGATAGGTTCAATTTATAGAAGTATTTGTTATTCCTCTTTCATTTATCATTATCAAATGAGATAATATTTGTAAAGTGCTTATTAGAACAGTCTTGCACATTTAAGGTGGTTAATTAGTGCCTATTCTCTCCCTTCCACCTACTTTTTTATGTTCCAACAGAAAGAATGATAGGGGAAAATGTGGTAGCTTGTGTGTCCTTGGGCAAGCCATTTAACCTCTCTCAGCCTTAATTTCTTCATCAGCAAAATGGGGATAACAACAGCACCTATCTTAGTGGGTGTTGTTGGTTGCATGGAGATAAAATTTTTAAAGTGTTTTGTAAACTTCATAGTGCTATATAAATGCTATTGGCTATACTTCCAACTAAAGTGAATTGCTTGCTGTTAAATAAATTAATCCTCCCTTTCCTATATTTGTTACTTTGCTCATTCAATTCCCTAGATTGAGTTCCTAGAATGAGTTGCTTCAGTCCCACTGAAGGGTCAAAATCAATCAAGGGTCTCAAATGGCATCTATTGCAACTTCTCTCTCTACAACTGTCTCTACAATACATTCTGACAAATAGTTAATCAAACTTCGCTTGCCTTTAAAGAGTGGGAACTCACTACTTTCTACTCCAATTTGGAGAGGCTAATTGACAGGACATTATTCTTTACATTGATTCGACTTCTATCTTTCTAAAACATTCACCATTGCCCCCAGTTTTGCCCTCTATGGTCCCATGGGACAAGTGAAATCCCATTTTCATATGTAAGTTCTGCAGATACTGGAAGAGAGCTATCCTTCCTATTCAGTTGCCTCCAGGCTTTGTCATCCTGATTATCCTTTTCTGGGTATAGTTCAGCAATGCTCTTTCTAAAATGGGGTGCCCAGGATGCAAAATCTGTCCAACCCACGAGAAATTCTAAAATCATTCAAAGTCTCCAGCTAAATGTCTTCTCATTCTCCTTGGAAATCTCACAGTATTTATTACTTCTGTTCCATTATCATATTCTAAGCTTACTTGTGAACTTGATCTACCCACCTAAATTGTTAGCTCTTAAAAGGCAAAGCCTATCTATATGTTTGTTTATGTGTGTATGTGTGCATGTGTATATATATGTATATGTATACATATATCTATATATACACACACATTCACACTAATATATTTTCTCTTTACAAGTCTCCAATAGCTAACAGTAGTATCCTATACACAGCAGATAGATAGATAATAGCTATTTATTGAATTCAGCCAAATCAAATTAAAAACCAAAGAATCTTTTTAGTTTTAAGACAAGGCTATATAAATATGCACAAAATAAAAAAATGAAATAAAAAACCTCAAGTTTTCATTTTTAAAAAGGACTGAGGATATAAAAATGTATATAGCCTACAAGTGTGTAGATATACATGTACATAAAACATACACATGCATATACATATATATACACACATATGTGCATGGAACTATGAGCAGAGAGGGACTTCAAGGATATAGAGCTAAGAGGCAATCATAGACAACAGTGAGTCCAACTATCTCATATTACAGATGATGAGTATGAAGGGTTTGTCCAAGGTTCCTCAAGTAGTAAGCAAAAGAGGAAGGATTTGGAGAGTTTTGCTTTGGATAATTACAAGAATTGTGAATATAAGTGGCTGAATGTCATACTATTCTCAGTTTTAAAAATAAGTAGCATTGATTTGATCATATTTCCAAAGCCAAAGATTAAATTGGAAGGAGGAGATAGGAAGCAGGGCTGAAGACCTAACTAGCCATTATAGATTTTTTTTTAAATCCTTGACTAATACTGGTATTTGATTTTTATTATGTATATGGTGGCTGGCCCATCAAATGATACTTTTTCAGCCTCACTAATTCCTAATGACTGCTTAGTAAGGCATGGAGAGGTTGCACTATATGTCAGTGGAGCAATGAAATCAAGGATCCTTGAAATTCTGAAGTATATATGGTAACAGTGGCAATAAACACATGTTGCCCATTGTATAATCAGTCTGATAGCACAATAGGGGGGGATTTGACTCAGAAAATTAGAAAATATTCTCATAAAATAAAAGACTGAGTTTTTTTTTTTTTTGCAAAGTTTGTTGAGTGTTGCAAATATAGAGTCCTTTACATATACTTCTCCATTGCCCTTCTACATACTTCCTATCCCAGTCATAACATCAGCAAGTGGAAAAAAAAAAAGAAAGAAAGCAACATCACTGAATGCAAGAAGGTGCGCAGAACAACATGTGGCCCAGGGAGAAATGGGTGTCTGTGAAGGTGTCAGACTAAGTTTCTGAGACTGACTTCATTGCTTAATAGAATATACAGTTATAAGCATTCCCAGACTGCTCCATTAAAAAAAAAAGTATTAATTTGACTACTCTAAGAGTAAGAAAGGAATTCATTCAGTCCTTGGTCTGTCTTTTTAGATCAACAGCTAAGGTGTTACACATGCTATTTATTGGTTTTTATGATGTAGTGACACATTCCCCAGAAATCTAACTAAAATCCCTTTCACTTGCTTCATAAAGTCAAAGAGCAATTACCACTTTTGGGTTGCCTATTTTTCCCTTTGGATGTTATTTGGTTTTGTCTGTATTTTCTAGAAATTATGTTTTTTTTTCCAATTAAAGCAGTTGAATTTATCAATATTTTTTGGGCAATGCTAGTTCCTTTTCCCTCTAATTCCTTCAGCTCTGCTCTTTTCCAATTTTCTTTTCCTGGCCTGTTGCTGCTTCCTCCCCTCCCCTCCCATCCCTAGTTTCCTTGCTTAATTCCCCTTCTCTAAGAACACCCTAAGAACTACCAAGCTTTGGCTCACACAAAATGAATAATAGTACCGCATGGTCCCATAAGGGGTTTGGGGCCTAGAATTTCTACAGATGGTATCGCTATGTCATCATAAAGAGCCTGGGTTGTATTAACACTGCCCAGGAGGTAAACATTTCAGTTCTCTATTTTTAACCCCTCTAAGTACCATTCTCTGCCAAAGTTGAATGCTTGCTTGGGGTGGAGCTGGGCCTTCCAAATTTTATAATTCTACCACCACATGTGCTGTATGCTTAGAACTTCTTTCTCCCAATGTTCCCTGTGTCGCTGCTTCTCAGATGGCATAAACACAGTTATTTTTTGCTATAGAAAAGTGAAATTGTATACTGGGCCCAAAATCTATGTATTTCCACCTACCCACCCTAATTCTTTCTTTTGAAATAACCAGTGTTTGGCAGTGGGCTCCCGACCTGAATTGTGACAAGCTTAGAGCACAATGTTGTAGAGGGAGGAATTGTTCTGTTTTAAAGGCACAATTTAATTAAAGGCTAGATCCCATTGGATTTTTCTCTTCTACCAAGGGTACCTTTCTCCATTTCTTTTCTATATACCCCACAAAAAGGGCCAAATAAAACCTTAAAATATTTTTATTTTTTATAAAAAATAGTATCACTAATAACTCATAAGCCATTATGTAGACATACAGTTCCCATGAGAATATCAAATATTTTTTGACAAAAGAAGATTTCAAGGAAACATTTGTAAAAGCAATTATGGTATATTAATAGGGAAAAGGCTTATAGAATTATTTTGACTTATTTTAAATGAATGCTTATAAATATATATAAATGAGCTTAATAAATAATATTTTATTAATATAAATAAATAAAACAAAAGGTATATTCAAATATATAAAATAAGCTTATAAATACTAATGTATGATAACTAAAAGAAGAGTAACACCTTTAATTTTTTCATTCTTTCTTCTAACAAATTTTCCAAATGTTTTCTCTTTTTCTTTTTTTGGCTACCTCATGCTTAGTTTTAGATTAAAAAAAAAAAACTTGAATAACTACTGATATGGAAAAATTAGCTCTATTTTCTTTTTAAGTGTTAGAGAGCTATCCATTAAAGTCCTAATAAGTTTGTCAATTCAGACCTAGACAGGATCTCAGGGGCCATCATATCCGATTAGTTTCTGAAGATTATCTATGTATGTACTAAGGTGTGGAGGAGTATCTAAGTGGAGAAGATGCCCATGTTAACAGTCATAGACACTTCAAAGCTTGCAGTTGGTATCTTGGAGGATGTACATTACAGCCTCAATTAAAAAGTGAAAAAAGTAAAAATTTAGAAAAAGTGAAGGGAAGATTATTTTATGTAAGATGGAAAAAAGTTATGGAAGTCCTAACAAGTAGAGGGAAGTACAGGGCAAAAATAAAAACAGTTCTATAATAAGAAGAGCAAATTTATTTTAAAAAAAATCTTAATTTTCATGGCTGATTTTTGAAGATGACTTTCAGGGAGGCAAACAAGGACCTTATACAAGAACTTCCTTCATGCCACTGTCTGATGCTACAGAATTCTGTGCGTGATGGATGAACATAGTGCTGATCCACTTTATCAATGTATATGTTCTTAGCATCACTTTCCTGGGTGAAAGGTGCATAGAGTGGACTTTTCTTTCATTTGGTGGATCACTTTTTTTCTTCAATGTTTAAGGCATATAAGGCATTTCTTAATTCTCTCTCCAGCTTCTTGTGATCTCCTCTCACCAAATTCTATTTATTTTGCATACATTTTGTATATTCTTATATATAGTCATAGTTTCTATTTTTGATATAATGCAAGCCACTTGCGGGGAAAGATGGTTTTGTGTTTATCTCTGGTGTCTCCAGAGTTCAGTACAAAATGTTTTGTGCCTAATTAGTATTTAACAAAAACTTATTGATTGAAAAGAGAAGGATTTCTTTTTTCTTTCTTGTTTGTTGACTACTTAGGAGTCAGGTCTCAGCTACCAACAACTTAATACATATATTCATCAGGTATTGAGACAAAGAGGTTCCAACCACTTTTCTACCAGTTACTGACATTTTCTACCAGTTACTGGGAGAGTTCCATTAGTGTAAAATATATATATGAAAGTCTGAGTTTCACCCACTTTGATCAACGACATAGCCATTGCCTCCACACTAACAAAGGTTTCAGAAGGCTATGGAATGCATATCTGTGAATCTATACCTCACAGATGACTTTTTGATTTTTTTTTATCTGATGTATCTAGTTGCTCTCAAGGAAAAGAAAATCACATCAGTGGATATTTTTTTCAAGAACTCATCAGAAAAAGGATGAAAATACTTGTCCAGGGCAAAAAGAAATTTCAGAAAAATACATATAATTGACTAACATTCTAGTGTGCCTTGTTACTATGTAGGAGAAGCTACCTACCTTGCCTGGTATACTCGTCGGCTTCTCTGTGAACCAAATCCTTTACCCTGTTCCCATAGAGCAGCCGAGAGGAATCATGATCAAAAGCTTTCAGGGTTTCACTGGAACTGTAAGACTTCTGGGTAGGCACCCTGCACTCCTCATTGTCGGCTGAAGAATTTGTGTAACGTCGTTGTTCCTTTTCTCGTCTGCTCTTTGTCAAGGAGCAATAAGGTCTGCGTTCCTTTACATCCATACTTCATTCCTTCTGTGGGCTCATCAGTCCCACTTATTACAAACTCTCTTCAACATTCAATCTGCACTTGCCTCTGGAAGAAAAAAATATCAATGTTCATACATAGTCAACATATTTTTTACACTAACTTTTATACTAATGCAATTTTAAGTGACTTGACAGGCAATGGAAAATTCTATGGTGGGTGTAAATAAGCTGCATTGCATTACAACGATGGCATGGATCTGAAAAATAGAAAAAAAAAGAAAAAAAGAAAACTGTAATACAGAGGAAGAAGGCTAGCCTGTCTTTCAGTGAGGCTTAAGCACAAGCCTCACTTCTCATACATACTGGCTGTATGACTTCAAGTTTAATCTTTCAGGGCTCTGGACAATTCTTTGCAATGAGGTCTTAAACCATTTAAAAAGTATTCTGTGCCTCCTTGTTAGTCTAATGAAACCTTATGGATCCTTTCTCACAATATTTTCAAAGTGTAAAAGAAAATAAATAAGATAAAAAAATTAACTGCTGAAATAAAATTATCATGGTATTATTATTTTTTTTTTTAAAGTTCACAGTTCTCCAAAGAAGAAGCCCTGTCCAAGTCAATGCTTTGGATAAAAAGAGTCATCCTTCATTGGTAAAGGGAGTTAATTCATTTTTGGAGTTCCCTATTCTTATCTCTATCCTAATGTATCATAAGGAAATGTACTTTAGAAAAGAATATGGAGAAATCACATGATGAGAGAGAATACACCAAAGAAACAACCTAAGCGATACACTTCCATTTCCAAAATATTAAAAGGAACCATAGAAAGGCCTCCTACTCTCCTTAATTTCTCTAGAATTTCTAGTTTCTTCTAGAGTTCAGCTCAGATACAAGATTTTCTGTATCTGATTTTCTAGCTATTCATTCCTCCTTCCGCAAAGTATTCTGTATTTACTTCATATTTACTAATATGCATCCATATTCATCCTCTGATAAAATGTGGGCTTCTTGAGGGCAGTTAATTTTTGTTTTATTTCATTTTTGTCTTCATTCCATCAGCACTTAAATGCTTGGCCTATAATGGGGACTTTATAAATAATAAAGACCACAAATTCCTTTAAATTAACTATGTGTTTAAATTGTTATCACTCTATATCTTCACAAAAAAGCAGGGAAAAATTAAAAACAGTTTGTTTTCTACTCTGGAGGTTTGTTTTCCTTTAGGGAGCTCAAATCCCTTAAAGTTTTTAATTTTTATGAGCATTTCAGTACAAAAAGATCTGTGTCACATGGAGCATATTCACAGTTTCTGCTAATGGGAATGAGAATTGCATGTCTAATCTGTTATAGCTGATGCTTACAATTTTGTGAATCTGAAATTTTAGCTTAAGATCAAATGTCACTAAGAAAAGTAAATAAATGTCACCTATAGTAAAGATTTTTCAGACCTCAGAATACTTCTTTCAGCTCTAGAGATGAACTGTGGTAGGCTTTGAGTTCTTAATTTTTTCCTTCCCTCCAGCCCATTTCCTTCCCATTGAGAAGATGAACATTACAATGTAAATTATATATATGAAATCATGCAAAACATTTCCATATTAGCCATGTTGCAAGAAAAAAAGTGAAAAGTGAAAAGTGATTTCAATTTGTACTCAGAGTTCATCAGTTTTCTCATTGGAGATAGATAGCAGTATAAATCCTTCAGAATTGCTTTGGATCACTTTGTGGCTCAGAGTAGCTAAGTCCATCAAAGTTGATCATTCTTATTCCATTGCTGTTACTAGGTACAATAATCTTTTTCTGCTCACTTTACTCTGCACCAAGCCATATATAAGTCTTCCCTGGTTTTTCTGAAAACATCACCCTTATTATTTCTTATAATATAATAGTACACCATCACAATCATATAATCTACAACTTGTTTCTCAATTTATGGGCATCTCCTCAATGTCCAATTCTTTGCCACCACAAAAAGAGTTGTCATATCTACCTACCTATCTACCTACATTTGGGCTAACGCAGTCTTTTCCATTTTCCTCGATCTCTTTAGAATATAGACTTAATAATGACATTGTTGGGTCAAAGCACATACATTCTATGACCTTTTATGAAGAGCTCCAAATTTTTCTCCAGAATAGTTGGACCAAAGGCAGGTAGATGGTACAGTGGATAGAGCACCAGCCCTGAAGTCAGGAGGACATGAGTTCAAATCTGGCCTCAGACACTTACCACTTTCTAGCTGTGTGACCCTGGGCAAGTCACTTAACCCCAATTGCCTCAGCAAAAAAAAAAAAAAAAAAAAAAAAAGGAAAAAGAAAAGAAAAAAGAAAAAAAAGAAAGCAGAATAGTTGGACCAGTTCCCAATTCCACCAATATTGCATTACTGTCCTAATTTTCCCACATCCCTTGAAACATTTGTCATTTTCCTCTTCTGTCATATTAGCTGATCTAGTGAGTGTTGGGTGATCTTTCAGAGTTGTTTTAGTATGCTTTTATCTAATTGGTTGTGATTTAGAACATTTTTTTCATATGACCTAGATCTCCCAGTTCTTGACCAATTGTTTTTTTTACCTCAAGTGAAATAATTCTTAATTATGGTTTTATTTAGTATCATCTCCATTCACAAATAAGTCACCTTCCCATTGCTCAAGAAACTTAATCTTTTTATAGGTTTGTTTTCTAAACAAGAGAAGCAGATAGACAAACTCTTGTTCAAAGTGTAGGCTTTTGTGCTAAATGAGGAAATATCTGCAAAGTATTTAGCACAGGTTCTAGCATATAGTAAGTGTTTAATAAGGAAGTCCTTGTCTCTTTCCTCACATTCTAATATTGTCTCCACTTCTATTTCATCTCTGTGTATATCCTCTAGGTACATCCTTTTGGGGATCTGAACTGTGCTAGTCAGCAGTGAAATAACTAGTGGGGCCACTAGATCTTTTTTCCTGGGGAACCAAAATTTATAGGGTGCTAACAATATATCTACTTCTTCAGCAAGTAGAAATAAATACATAAAGCATATAACAAAAACAATCTGTTGAAATAGGAAATGGCCTCACTCCAAGTAAACTGCTCCTCAACCTACCCAGCTCTGGTCTGTACCCTCCACACATACCCTCAATGTTCCTCCTTATGACCCAGAAGTCTAAGTTGTCTCTCCAAGGTTTCAACTCTCCCAAATTAAATCTGGTTTAAAAAATTGATTTAATGGATTTTTCTCCCTTCTCTGAAGAGGCTAGGAACTATGGATACATAACACTACAAATATTGTCAGGCTTAGCTTATGTGTTCAGTCAAATTGCTTATCTGATTTTGCTTTTTTAAAAAAAAAATTCCTTTCTTTCTCTCTCCCTCTCTTTCTTCTTTCCTTTCTCTCAAGACTGTCTTCCCATGTTACCCAGGGTTACTCATAGGCCAATCTTACCATTTATCTGTATGGGAATGTTGTTCTGCTTCATTTAAGACAGTGGCAGGTTAACCCCTCTATCTGGTAGACCCCAACTCCCAAATAGTCATAACATTAATGCTATTTACTTAGTATAGACACTCCAGTGGTACAGGTCATAGCAGCTTAAAACCCTTGTTCTCAAGAGAGTTAGGCTACAACTCTTTGGCAGGGAGGTATATAGGTTTTTACCACCGCATTTGGTTTTTAGAATTCTTTCTTACAAGAAAGAACTTTTTGTATAAGACAGGGGAAGTGATATATTTGGTAATGAAGGTGATAAATATATTTCAATAATTTTTTTTCAAAAATTTGATAGTACTTTTAATGTTGCTGACAAATTCTGCATTTATTTTAATAGTGTTTGGTTTGGGCATCAGAAATGAGAGTTTTAAGCTTGCTATTTAAATATGGCAATACTCAAAGAGGGAGTGGGCTAGGACAGTTTGGCACTAGGAGCTGTACACATTCTACATCACAACACCAGGCACATAGACTGAGGAAACCTGCTCCCAGTCCCCAATTTTCATTCTCCCCATACTTTGTAAATCCAGGCTCATCTTAGAGGCAATCCCAACTCTCTGTGATTCTGAGCTCCAGACTTCCTACAGACTCATGCATTCTGCATTACTGGTCCACACTTCATATCACTGAAGTCTACGCAGGGAGTCTATTGAATACGCCAAGAGAAATTGCAAGGAACAGGCATGTATCCATGACAGATAATAGGTAACACTCTTAATACTTCTCCTTGTCTGGCATTTGGAGATCCAAAGCAATAAGTACAAGGTGCAACAGTTTACAAAAGTCTAAGATATATAGGGTTCATATTAGGGCCAATTAAAATTTTATATCCATGCAAATCCCGTGCAAAGTTACTTCTGTTTTGCAATAATCCCCTACTTTAAAATCCTCACTATTTTACAGACTAGTCACTGACATCATCAGCGTTTTTATTAAGCAACTACTATGGGCCAGGTACTGTGCTAAGGGCTGGGGATAAACATAAAGGCAAAGAAAAGTCAGTAATCTCAAAAAGCTCAGAAGCATTTTTTTAAAGCATAGCTCCTATACGACTGACTGCCTCTTGCCCTAATGTTTTTTACTAATACATTTCCACAGAATCAACTACTGATGTTAGTATGGGGCATGCTTGCTGATCTGCAGGACTTTCCTGCCTTTATTCTTTATCACTTTGCTTATTTTACTACAAGTGCCCTTGAAGGTTCCATCTTCAACCTTCTTCTCTTTTTCAATAGTTTGTATGTCTGTGTGAGTCTGGATTTCTTTTCTATTTACATAATTCAGTAATCTCCTCTGAACAAATTATTTCCCAATCTACTTTGCCACCTGGTCTTCTTTGCTGAATCTGGGTCCTTATCTCTGTCACTTTTATTCAAATGTCTTGACTTCATCTAAAAATAGAATAGTTCAATTTTCTTCTCAATCAAATATCTATAGTACTCTTTCCCATTTTTCCAAACATGCATTCAAGGACCTGTCTCTAATTTCTTTTTTCCTCTCACTCACGTCCCAGTTGCCGATAGGTATTCTATGTTCTTTTCCTCTTCACTTTACCAAATTCCATTTTTTTTTTCCTGATGTAGCTATGGTCAGCCAGTGATAGAAAAACAATTCTGGAAGAATCAGTTCAGAATTCCAGAGCCCACTTCTTGCATAGACCTTCACACCTCCTTATACAAGACAAACACTCCCTCAAACTATAGTTGTTCAGTTGTTTTTGGTCATGTCTGATTTTTTGTGACCCTTTTTAGAGATTTTATTGGTCAAAAGTATGAAATGATTTGCCATTTCCTTTTTCAACTCATTTTACAAATGAGAAAACTGAGGCAAACAGGAGAGAGTGACTTGCCAAGGATCACCCAGCTTAAATGTCCAGATTAGATTTTAACTCAGAAAAAGAGTCTTCCTGACTTCCAGGACACCTTAGCGATCCCCTTCACCCTGCGACGTATATTGTTGTCAATAAATAATTATTTTTTAAAAATGGATTCTTTTCCACATGATTTTTTATTTCTGCTACTGAATTGCACTAGGTATGAGTACTTGCAAACATCTCAATCTGGGTTATTAAATTCCTCTTCAGTTTGTGCTGATAGTCTTCCTACTACACCAGTCACTTCCTACCCATTACAGTATCAAACTTTTAAAAAAAAATTTATTTTTTTTAACACATTGTCTTCTTTTAAAAATCCTTCTAATAGCTTTTCTAGATGCCGCCATTTTTTTTTAGTTTTTGGCTCTCCTGTCACATTAAAATCGTTTTGAACTTCACCCAGTTTCTTCAAATGTTATGGGAACAGTAAATCCCTTTGTATTGGATAATTAAAATGACAATGCCTAGACACAGTAGCTTATTATCAATCCATTCTCTCACTCTTTTTGTTCAAACTTGTTCCCATTTGTTTGGTTCAAACAAAGGTTGCTTCTGACTTATTTATCCATTAGAGTTTTATAAACATATTTGATTTCAAGCAAACTAATTAACCATCAGTCTAAGATAGTCTTAAGCTTTCCAGAAGAAAAGAGATACATAAATCTAATAAATGATCCTCAAGGAGTATTTAATTGACTAATCAAATGCAAATCAAGGCTGAAAAGTGATAGATGTTATGGGATTTGAAGTTTTTTTTTTTTTTTAAAGTCTTATTTCTTGAGCTAATGTAGATTTTAAAATAATGTGCATCACACACACACTTAATTGGCATTCCTATGTTTTAAAATTTGACACCTTGAGAAGAATGAAGGATTAGTCCCTCCTCCGTTTATATTTTTGGCTTTTCTAATGGAAACATTGGAGACTCTAGGGATAGAAATAATTTTTCTCAGACAACATTTCAATACTATGGCTTACTTTCTTTCAATCTATGAATATAAAAGATTTTCTTTCTACTACATAGTTTTACAATCTGGAGAATGAAATAAACACTTACTTCTATAACATGATAATGTAAAATTATATTATCATAATTAAAGGTTTCAATTTCTATTCTTTTTTTTTTTTTTAACATGGCTTATAAAGAAATGCAAATTGAGCTTCTAAGAATTGAGTAGTAAAATAGGGATCCCAGTGTTGGTAGAAAATCCTGTGTTAGTGCAAATTGTAAAGGTCTTTGTCACCAAACACCTGAGGTTTTCATTATTCTTGAAAGCTATCCAAAGTGCCATGAGAAATCGAAAACACTGTTCTACCATCAAAGACAAAAACAATTTGATCTTAAAGAAAAGTCTTCAAGGATTTGCAGCTCTTCTTCATAATAATAAAAAGTCCTTTGCATCAGGAATTTCATTATTACACAGAGTTCAAACTCTTCAAAGATTTAATCTACACTATAATGTTTGCAAGTAGCGATATGCTTCTCAGACAAGTCAATGAATTCAATACGACTTCAAAAGGCAGTTTTCTGGGTTATCTACTGCAGCGCCACTCTAAGAATGAGAAGGTTGGAAAATGCAAGCTGTTTAAATAAATTGATGAAGTATTTTGATGATGATGTCACTGTCATAAGCAAGGATAGGGAGCATTTTGTTCATAGTTCACATATAGCACTGAAGGAATGTTGCTTTAGAAATCAGACACTATCTAGTTGTCTGGTTAATTTGGCCATTTCCTCATAAACTAGTTTACCAATCACAAATAGGTACACAGCACAGAACTTGAAACATATTACATTAGTTGCTTATTTTCAAAATACAAATATTGTTTAATGTTGAGTTCATGTTTTGTGACAAAAGCAAAGAAATTCATTATTTTCTAAGGTTTCTTATGAAGGATTTTTAAGTAGTTTTGTTTGAATTTTCTCTGAAAACTTGATAGCACAAAGCTTTGCACATAGTATGTTCTTAGTGCATGCTTTTGGAATGAATTGTTATATACAGTCTGTCATTCACTCTACAATATTAAGCTTCTGTGTACAAGGTACCATGCTGAGGACACAAGAAAATACACAGTTCTTTGACATCAGGAAGACTATGGGCTTGTCAAATGAAACTGTCCATAAAATTTCAGAACCATTTGTTTCATGTTTCCCTTATAAAAAAAAAAAAAAGACTTTTTTTTTTTCTTTTCAAGGAAGCACTGAAAAACTAAGTAGCCACAAACACTCAAATTACACATAATCTATTATAAACCTGATAATCTACATAAACCAAGGTAGTTAGGGGTAGTGGACTATGGTTCACTCTTACTATAACATGGAAACTTCATCTCTTCTAATATCCTTTTTTTCGAATTACAGTTCCATGCAGATGTCTTAAAAATAATATTTTGGAAAATAATCAATCTTTAAATTGAAGGACTGTATTTAAGCTTTTCCCAATGACTGCATTTATTTAAGAGCTATATAATAAATACAATAAAATGATTAAAATCTGAAAATCTGAAAAACGGATTTTCAAAATCTATATTTTAAGTAATTTTAAAAGCTCACTAGTTAAATGTATTAATTGTTTTCATTTCTCTTTCTTTTCTGCAACATGGGTCCTACAATCACATGGGAATTACTTGAATGCTCTCATGAAAAGATTGTCCTTTGCTTTTTTTTTATCAGTTGAAAAAGTTTACACAAAATAATAAACACAAAACAGAAAACTAGTGTAGTTTATCTGACATATAAATCAGATAAAAAATTTAAGTGGAGATAATGTTCCTTGTAAACAATGTTACAGAAACTTATGACTTTAGCTACTAGCAATTTATGTCTTGTTTTATAGGCTAATATTTATGATTTATTGCCATTTAACTTAATTAACAGAATATACATATTTTCTATACTAAAAACTATTTCTAAGTGTTTCCTTTAATGAAGAGGAATTTTAATGTCAATTGAACACAAGAGGCCGTAACTGATTTCTGAGAAATTTTGGAGCAGACGATGCAAATTTACAAATGAGAAATGGTAGAGTATGAGAGTGAAATGTATGAGTTTTTTTAATATTGTGGGATGACTTTATGACTGAAATGGGTGAATTCTGAGCTTCCTATTAAAAACACAAGGAAAAAGATATCTGGAATGCTTATAGGAAAACATTAAAGTTATAAAATAAAAAAAAGGTATAGACATAAGGAGCTGAATTGGAAAAGCAAAAAGTAATGCATACTTGGAAAGGTGTAGGTAGAGAGAAAATAAGCAGAACAAGGTCAAGCGAAAGAAGTTGAGAAGGCTAAAGCAAATTATAGCACATTCTGCAAACATCAAAAGAAAATTGAAGTAAGATCAATAATAAATTAAAGGAATCATAAAATACGGTGATGACACTAAAATGCTTTTACTCAGAATAGCAAATATATAAATTAGGATAACATACACAACATGTTAAATTGGCTATAGGCATTACAGGGAAAATGGGAAATTTTAAGATTGGAAAACAAATAAATTAGCAAAAAAGAGGAAGAAGAAGAAGAAGAAGAAGAAGAAGAAGAAGAAGAAGAAGAAGAAGAAGAAGAAGAAGAAGAAGAAGAAGAAGAAGAAGAAGAAATTCTTACTATATCCCAAATATTTAATTTGAAATGATTTATCTCCAGAAGAAAAAAAAAGACATCTAAAACCTTTCTTAAGAATAATGAGATTAACATATTAGTTACAAAAATATTCAAATGAAAGCTAAATATGCATCAATGAGAAAGGAGCCATATAAAGTCTTTTCTAACATGAGAAACTCACCTGTCTTCCCACTCTAGATAATTAATCAAAATGAAGATATAACAGAAAAAGTACACTACTTAAAAAAATATATAATAATCTAGTCTTTGGCTTACAAAAGTATGAATAACGGCAATGAAGTGTTCAGTACAGAAAGAAGGTCATCATCTCTATCCTAAGAATAGATGAGAAAAGGCACTCGAGAATTCAAAAGCAGCTGAGCCTAAGGGAGTGTTCCTTGACTGTAGACCTTTAGGGCAAAGTGTAAATAAGACCCATTAATTCATCAGCCTGCCAGGATCTCATAATATCCTAATAATCTATTTATGCGTTTCCATGATGGTTTTAAAAGCTGTAATCTAGAATAAGCTTCCATCTCTTCATTCATCTGTTCCTCAAATGAACCAGTCCCTAGAAGATTTTTTAAAAAGTTGGAATCACACGTCACAGATTATATTGAGAGAAAACAGTGAAAAAAATGTTAGAAAATGCATTCTTAGCCTTCCAAAAAGGTGTGTGTGTGTGTGTGAAAGAGAGAGAGAGAGAGAGAGAGAGAGAGAGAGAGAGAGAGAGAGAGAGAGAGAGAGAGAGAGAGAGAAAGAAAGAGCAAATGTTGCAAATAGAAAAGAGCAAATATTCTGCTGGCATTAAGCTTCTGACTAAGATTATTCATGCTTTTATGGAACAAATAAAAAAAATCCAACAAGCCTTTATTAAGTGCCTAAAATGGGAAAAGCACTATGCAAGATTTAGGTGATGGCAAACTATCGCCATTAACAAATAATAATCACAATAATTCACATTGATATAAAGATCTATAAATTATTTCCCTCTCCTGTGAGGTCTGAAGGGCAAATATTGGCATCTCTATTTTGTAGAGAAGAAAAATGAAAGTTGGGAATTACTCATAGTCAACAATTGATAGGAATGTGAACTAGAATCATTTATTCAATTATTTATTCATTTATTCCAAATGCTTGTTTCCTATACCTCAGAAAGTGTACTAGGTGATAAGAATTTAAAGACAAAAACAAAGTAATCCCTGCCCTCAAGGAATTTACATTCTACTAGGTAAAGTAACGTATATATGGGGAAAAAAAGCAATAAAAACAACACATAGAAAGTAAATACAAAATGGGAGGTAGCAGAATTAGGAAAGACCTCTTGATAGAGACGATATGAATTAAGTCTTGACTAAAACTCAGGATTCTAAACCATGAAGGTCAAGAGAAACTGCGTTTAGGCAAATGATGTACAACCCATGGAAAGGACTGGATGGGAGGAGACTTGTCTATGGGGAGTAACAAGTAGGTCAGTTTTGCTGAGACAGTGCATTTGAGGAGAGTAATATGAAATGAGCCTGGAAAAATAGGTTGGATATGGCAGAATATAAAGGATTTTAACTGCCAAGAGATAAAAAAGAATAAAAATACTAGCCTTCTGCTGAAGAACCTATATGAGCAGAGGGGCTTGCTTGGTCCCTTTGGCCCCATGACAATGAGTAACGTGAAGGGAGCTGTGAAAAAAGGAAAGAACTAACTACCTATTCAGTAGAAAGAAGAGAAATAAACTGTTACCCTTCTATTTCTTTCACACTCTTCTTGTCTTTGTCTCCCTCTTCCTCTTCCTTTTCTGCTACCACTCATCTCTCCTCTGCCCCCATTTATGTCTCTCTTTCCTCCTCTCTCCCTCTCTTCCTTCCTTTCTCCCTCCTCTCTCCCTCCTCTCTGTGTCTCTCTCCCTCTGTCTCTGTCTCTCTATTCACTTCTCTTTCCCTCATTTTTCCTCAGAGAGATTATAAGCACTTTGCTTCGGGAATCTGGCAATACAATTTTACAAAAGTGCTGATTATGCCAAGGGGCATCCAGGAGGTGCAGTGGATAGATTGCCAGGCCTAGAGTGAGGAAGACTCATATTCCTGAGATCAAATATGGTCTTAGACATTAAATGTGAGATGCTGGGTAAGTCACATGACCTGTTTGCCTCTATTTTCTCATCTGTAAAATGAGCTGGAGAAGGAAATGGCAAACTGATTCAATATCTTTGCCAGGAAAATCCCAAATGGGATCATGGAGAGTCAGACACAACTGAAAAAGGGCTAAACAACAAGAACTGGGACAAATGGCACTTGGCTTGTTGCTCCATGGGTTTGGATTTAATAAAAAGAATATGAAAGAGTAAGAAATTCTAGTTCCCTCTCTGCTGCTTACTAGCTCATCTTGGTCAAATAAGATCACTTATATCTGTGAGACAAGGATAATAGGATGGTTTGCCATTTCCTTCTCCAGCTCATTTTTAGATGAGAAAACTGAGGCAACTAAGGTCAGGCAAATAGCCAATAACATTGCTAATAAGTGCTTGAGGCTGGATTTGAGCTCATGAAGATGAGTTTTCCTGATTCCAAACTTTCCTCTGGATTCACTCTGCCATCTAGCTGCCTAAGCTTTTTTTTACTTGGAATAGATGAGATGATTTGAAAATTTCTTTCTAGTCCTATCATCTCTGATTCTCTGGGGTTTAGAGAAAGGCAGGATGTGACTTCAGGAAATAAGGGAGGATCCAGCAGATGCCAGAACCCTGGTTTAAGGTCCATTTTCAAGTAGGCCTGTGAGCCTATAAGCCTGTTTTCTAAATTGAACTGTTTAGGAATCAAAGTTTCTAATACACATGATCAACTTACTGCAACTCTAACCAGAGAAGTTGTGACATGCATCAAACATGTTGATCTTATAAACTTGGATTTCTTGCAGGTTATCTCTGAAGTTAGATTAAAGGGCTCTCTTCTTCCCTCTGGGCCCAGAAGATATTTTCCTATAACTTCTTAAGCACCAAAGGGAGATGAACCTCGTTACATTTTCCTCTTTGACCAGAGGCAAAGATGCTCCAGCAATTGGCAGGAGCACAACTAGATTATCTGACTGGGGGATGTTTTGCTCTAGCTTTCCCCTAGCCAGCCACCTCTATGCCCTGGACTGTTTTTCAAAGCTGGGAAGACTGCACTGTATTTCAGGGTTTAAAAAGAACATATATATTTTCCAGGATTTAGCATGGCACCTGACTCATAAAAAGCGCTTAATAAATGTTTGTTGACTCTTGGCTAACTCTACATATATGATTCACTGCCAACTCTTCTCCTTTTAACCTTAGCAATATCTCTTATTTATGCCTTTTTTTCCCACTGATAAAGCCACAACTCCAGTTTGGGCCCTCAGTCCCTTTTGTTATTGCTACTATATAAGTAATTGGTCTTCCTGTCTCAAGTCTTTTCCCATTCCAATCCATCCTTCATTCAGTTGCCAACCTGTTTTTTCTAGACTATAGGTACCCACAAGATCAAATATAAACTCTTCTGTCTTAGTACAATTTGGATCTTTCCTATTTTTCTAGACTTTTTCCATTTTTCTTCCTTCTTCTCTGTGCAATCTATAATCCAGTCACAGTGACCTGCTTGCCTCAAACACAACATTTTCCCTCTTTTTTCTGTGATTCTGCCCTAGCTGTCCCACAAATTTGGTATCCTCTGCCCTCTTACCTCCTCTTCCTAAGTTTCCTTGCTTCCTTTGAAACTCATTCTAATCCTAGTTTCTCTAAGAGGCTTTCTTTGGTCTCTTCCACTCCAGCTTCTAATGCTTTCTCCTTTCAGATTAACTTTCCACACTCTGTCCATATTTTACTTTCTCCCCAATAATTTTGTATGTCCTTTGAGATTAGGAACTGGATGTTTTTTGGCCTTTGTTGTATCGCTAGTCCTTAGCAAAGTGCCTAACACATAGTTACAAATATATTAATTAATGTTTATTGAATGACTGAAATAAGGGAGCTGCTCCTTGTTTTTCCCTCATCACACATGACAGAAAAATGATACTTTTTACATTTTATCTGATATTCTTTCCCATTTTTCTCTTTTATTTAACTTCATTTCTTTATTCATATAGCAACCACCTTTGTTCAGGCCCTATCAAGTCTGGCTAAAATGGCCTCTGATTGGTCACTTCTTCAATTTTCTCTCCCCTCTTGTCCATTCTCTAAACAGTGGCCAAAGTGATAATTCAGATTATGATAGCATCCTAAATGAACTTCTGTATTATTGTACTATTGCCTCTAGGATAAAAAAAAAATTATCTCCTTTACATGACAGAATGCCAGTTTTTTGGAATAATGGTGATTTTGTGGTGGTATTTATACCATTTATCTCCAGTATTTACTGCACAGCAGAAGCTTAAAAATGTTTTTGAATGATTGTTTGACTAATTGGTAATGGATTTAGTTACTAACGTGCATTCTCTCCATTGAGAATCATGAGATCATAACTTGTCCATGCCATCTCATCCTGTGTCTTTCTTATGCATGCTATTCTATATATTCTCATAGATGATCTACCCAACATGTTGTAATCCTTTTTCATGAGCTTTTTCACAATTTTGTGAAATTAGTGAACCTCAGTTATACTGTCCTCCATGATTCCTCACTTTGGTCAGCACATCTCTTTTTCCAAACACATTTCTTCAACAATATGTCTTATAAGTTATCAAACTGTGTGTACCCGTTGACACGACAATGATTTTACAGGGCTTGTATCCCAAAAAAAATATTAAAGGAGGGAAAGGGATCCACATGTGCAAAAAATGTTTGTATCAGCTCTTTTTATAGTGATAAACTGGAAACTGAGTGGATGTCCATCAGTTAGAGAATGGCTGAATGAGTTATGGTATATGAATGTTATAGAACATTATGGTTCTATAAGAAATGATCAGGAGGATGATTTTTAAAAGGCTTAGAGAGATTTACATGAACTGATGATAAGTGAAATGAGCAGAACCCGGAGATCATTGTACACAGCAACATCAATATTATACAACAATCAATTCTGATGAACATGACTTTTTCCAATAATGAGATAATTGATGCCAGTTCCAATGATCTTGTGATGAAGAGAGCCCTCTACACCCAGAGAGAAGACTGTGGGAACTGAATATGAATTATAACATATCATTCTCACTCTTTTTGATGTTGTTCTCTTGAATTTTGTTTTTTTTTTTTACTCATTTTCTTTCCTTTTTGATCTGATTTTTCTTGTGCAACAAGAGAATAGTATAAATATGTGTACACATGATGGACTTAATATATATTTTGACATGTATAACATATATTTGATTGCTTGTCATCTAGGGGAGAGGGTGAGGAGGAGAGGAAAATCTGAAACACAAGGCTATGCAAAAGTCAATGTTGAAAACATTATCCATGCATATGTTTTGAAAATAAAAACTTTAATAAAAAACAAAAACATCTCTTATACCAATTCTAATGAAGAGAGCATAATTGCAAATTATGGATGCTGAAGGCTATCAAGATGGTGAAGATTCTTGAATCTTACCATATGAGGGTCAGTTGAATGAATCATAAAAGTTTAGCCTATAGCAGAAAATGTTTTTCACTTTCTCTGTTTTCTGGTATCTGAGGTGTTATCACAGAGGAGAGGTACCAAATTTGTTCTGAATGGCGCCAGATAGCAGAGCTAGGAGTCAAGCAAGAAAGCTGTAAAAAGAACTATTTGATGTTGAGATTCCAAAGACAAATGGATTTCCGTGGGCTGCATATTGATTTAGAAAAGCATAAGTCATCTAATATTTGGAGCTGCCTGAAAGTGATACTGGGTAAAGGTTGGTAGGCTCCATTCTTGGAGATCTTCAGGCTAACCCTAACCCTTGTTGGGTAAGGTTTTTATACATACTTCCTCATTTAAAGCTGCTTCAAAACTTGGTAATCTTAGCTATGAATTGAAATTTGACATATATACAATACTTCAGTTTACTAAATGCTTGGTTTTTCTCATTAAGTCCCCATCAATGATGCTGTGAAGAGTTTAGGGAAAGCATTATTGTATCCCAACTGGAAGAAGAAGAAATGGAATCTCAGAGATCCAATTGTCTATTAAAGATTCTACAACTAGAAAATCAAAAAGCTGGGATCCAAACTCAAATCTACTGATTCTTATCTATGTACCTGAAGCTTTTATTCTATGATTTCCTCAGTATGAAAAAACCTTTAGGCACCAAGGCATAGTTATATCTGTATTTTAATTTACAGTTTTATAGTCTTAGTGCCTGGGTCACTGAGATGTTCAACTGCTTGTCTAGGGTCAAAGAGTCAAAGAATCAGTTTAATGATAGTTAGGTGGTATAAAGGATTGAAAACTGAAGTCAGAAAAACCTGAATTCAAATTCGAGTTCAGATACTTAATATCTATATGATCATCGGAAAATCTGTCTAATTCAGTTTTTTCCTTTGTAAAACTGGAATAATACTACCTATCTCCCATGATTATTGTGAATATAAAATGAGAGTTGATTCTTACTTTGTAAACCTTAAAGCACATTATAAATGCTAACTATGCAAATCTTAAAGAACAATATAAATGCTAGCTATTATTATATTTTAGAATGAGATTTGAATATAGGTTCTAAGATGAAACTCTACTCTATTAGTATCAAACTCAGATAGAATCAGATCCCTTTGGACCACACGTTGACTTAGAAAGCCACATATCAACATTAACTATATTGTAATGTATTTTTATATTTTTTGTGAAACATTTCCCAATTACATTTCAATCTGGTTCTGACACTTGGTAGATTTTGAGTTTGACATATCTGCACTATACATTATTAAATGACTACTATTGTTTTGTAGTAGTCAAAACTACTACATATGTCAAAACATACACATATACATACACACATATGTATAATATATACACATATTTACATACATTACATACATATATATGAAAAATTCAGTCATTTATCCAGATATTCTGAGAAGTTTTAATAGTTCACAAAAAGACAAAATATCATTAATTTTTCCTAAAGTAGATCTGTGATTAAATTGGTGAAGAATTCTAGTTCTATTTCAGCTTGTGAATGGCTACAACCTTAGAGCAAGACATGCTGTTGTGACAGATTGTTATAAATCCAGATGGAATAAAAAATGGTCAGGAAAGCTGCTTCTACTCAGGTGTCTGATGAAGCACCATCTTTTCAACACTTTTCTTCATCATAAAACATTCTAGTCAAGAACAACTTTTATGAATTCACAAAGAAATCTGGTTTCCTTGGTTTCCTGAAGACCTCTTGCCAAGAAGAAAAGCTGGGCATCTGCTTTTGTGCTTCATATTTTGGTGATGTGTTCTAGATGCCAAGAGAATTTTTTTTAAATTTAATTTGGATGGAGTGCTTGATGAAGGGCTGTGTATAAAATGTGGTCTTTGGATAAGTTGTATTGGTCCATCTCCTTCCATCTGGGCAACAACATTTCTTTCATGGTGGGGAAAGAGACCTCCTCAATGGAAGAGACATTCTTTTTTAATGTTTATGCAATTCCTGGTCTCTTTACTCTAACTGTCAGTAGGGGGCCAATTAGTACTGATTACAATAATTATTTTGCTTAATGGGCACCTGTCATCTATGAACTGAGACCACTAACCTAATTTCATGTAGGTCACCAAGCAGCCCTCAGGTAGAAATGACTTTTAGTTATTATTAACGACTATTGATTTTCTTCTCTCCTTTCCCAGCTTTTGTCTCCCTCCACACTGGAAATACTGCCTATGTGTTGGTATGTGAACTGATATTACCAGGATGAAAAGAAGGGTGGGAAGTAATATTTCTAACATTATTTACAATAAATAAATAAGTAAATAACAGTATTTCCTAGGTTTCTAGGTATATAGCAATAAACACATAATGTAGAATATATTTTAATTGCTGTGATGTAAATGAGGCTTTAGGGTCATGTTACAGAGTGTTAACTGAAACATCCAGCTATGACTTTAGCATGCCTGCAGGCCTTTTAAATTGTTATGGGAAATTGCAGCATTCAATTGAGTAGTTTCAACATTGAGTTCCCCTAAGGCTTATTACAGTTTGGCAACATGATGCCAATTTCAAGTAATGTACATAATGCTCTCCTCCTCTCATACTTTATCTAGAGAACCTTTCTAGTGCTTGCACCTTTACAACCATGAAATACCAAGCAAATGAACAGTTGCATAATTTTTGAGATAATTCAGAATTATCTTTCTCTTACAAAGAATGTTTTCCCAAAAAGGGAATTGAAAATTAGGAGAGCAAAAAAAGAAAAGTTAATAATGATATAGAGATACAGTGTCCTAAATATTATGATTCAATTACATTTTTATGCAGTAATATTGTTTCCTGAATCAAGGAAGAATACACTTGAGAGCTCACTCATTTTGACAAGTAAAAGCAGACAACATTCTCTATATCAGTGGACTTTTTCTGTAATAATAATAGTGAGAGGAAGTAAGGGCAGGAACTTAAGTTATGAATAATTGTTACTATAGAGAAATCAGAATCTCCAACTGACATATCAATGTTCTATTCATAGCAGCTAGCATAAAATAAGTGATCACGGGAAGCTAGACATTCTTTTAAAAATCTAATTTTCTTGTATCTCATTTTTGAAGTTGGATTAAGAACCCCCCACTTCATAACTGTATTTATATAATCTCTTGAATACCAAAAGAAAATGAACATCCTTAAACTGTCTCTTGACTGCCCTAAAGTGAGAACAGTTTAGTAATCATCTTCAGTACCTCATGAAATGTCTGGCTAACAGACCAAGAACAGAGAGTTATACTTGTAGGAAGGTATGGTATCCTCCCACTAACAACATAGCATGAGTGGTTTAGCTTGGAAAACACCTTAGTAACCATCTCTTTCAGTCTTTATTTTAGAGAGAAAAATTAGTTGACTTATCCAGAGTCACACAGCTAGTTAAATCAAGTATCACCATGCTCAGCTTAAATAACTGCTCTACCATAACTACCTTCACAAAGCATTGAACCTCCTTGTGCTTCAGTTTTCTCATGTGTCAAATGAGAGGACTAATTTTAAAACCTTTTAACTCTGAATTTATGAACTTAGATTCTAAATAGGAGATGCAGGTTTTGAACTGAAGTCTTTTGACTAAGAAGTTAGTGTTCTATCCATTTTACATAAATGCTTTGTCTTGTAAAATTCAGAACCTTTTGTAGTTGACATAAAGGCTGGTGGAAAAAATAAAGCAGCTTTTCCAGTCAATAAACAATAGACTCTGTGTACCCAGTGTTTCAGGACTGCAACTCTTCATTCCTAATTTTGTCAGTATTCAAGGACCCAAATGAAGGGGCATTATACCCTTGTGTTTGCATTCCTAGCACTTAGCACAGTGCCTAGCATGCAGTAGGTATTTAATACCTGTGTAGAAACTGATTATTCATCTATGCTGAATACGCCAAAGAGCAGAAAGTACATATTTCAAAGGACCTATCTCTGTCACTTACTATCTGGGTGACCTCAGCCAAAGAGCAACCTCCTTTTCCCCCCTCATCTGTAAAACGGGAAGAATGGATTAAATGATTTTAAATTTCTCAATTTATATAATAATGCCATGTGTTGAGTGGGGGTACTCAACACACCCTAATGGTAGCAATGATGGACAATGGCAGAAAAAAGCAATTCAAAAGACTTAAAGGTTTTTCCATTATTCAAGGTCAGTTTCTTTCCTTTATATTATGCTGATCAAAGAAATATTTGCTCTTCAATTCTCTTTCACACTTCTCAGAATGAGAAAATTTGGAGATTTTATCATCTAATTCCCTCATTTAACAGATAGAAAACTAAGTCCCATGGATTCTAAGTGACTTATTCAAGAGCATACAGATAGTAAATAGCAGAGCCAGAATTCAAATTCAGGTCTAGGGGCTACAGACACTATCCTCCCCTATTATATTATAAAGTTATTCTATTCTAAATGTCCCAGTCATCCCAAGCTATAAATCCTATTAGTTCTAAAACATGCATTAACATAAGACATATTATGATCTAAAAGGAAAAGAAAAAAAATCTAATAGATTCTAAGTCCTTTTTACTTGCTAATTCTTTTCACTTGCTAATTCTCTCAAGACTGCATTAACAGTTTCAAATTTTCATTTTGACTGGGAATATGATTTCTAGCAATTATGACAAAATTTTCCTACAACAAAAAGATTTAGATGTTTCTTTTCCCCTCCTTATCTTCCTAGCAGTCTTTGATATATTGGAATTTTATATGAACAAAAAAAATGGTGAAACAAGGGATCCTAGTTATTCTCCTATTAATGAAAGGTGTCATTCAAAATTAAAAAGAAATATTTTTAAAGTATAATATGTATATAATTAACCTGAAATACTCAATAGTACTAGGTTAGTGATAAAGAAATTGTAGAGTAGGCATCAAAAGAAGGTTAAGACATAATGGAATATCTTCTTCAATTACATTATCTGTGAGGAAACAATAGGCATTGCCAATCCTCAACCTTGCAAAAGCTCTTCAGGTAAAAATCTAAGCATCTCCTCAAGTTAGAGACATTTCCTTGTATGTCATCATACTGTTCGCTGGGGCTTCAGTAAAACCTCTGATATCTGACACTAGCCCTTGGAACAAACAGTGAATTTGAGAAAAACCAGTGATGTATCCTAGCAGGACAACTGAACTGTGATATAACAAATGCTTGATAAAAAGGCCAACTCTTTAATACCAGAGCTAATAAAAATAATTTTGTATATTAAATTTCTCATTAAGCAGTGGTGAGAATAATATATCAAATAATATCAGTAAGTTGCTTTTAAATGGAAAAATTCCAAATGTCATACGTGGCACACTTCATGAGATAAATTGGGTTCATGAGAAAAATTAAGGTAGGTTCCCATCAGCAAAAATGCCACAATTCACATAACTAATCACCCATAAAACCTATTACAAACAAACACTAAGAAAAACTCAAAAAGCATATAAGAGTGATGAAATTTCCACCTCAATGAATGATAAAGTGAGATATATCAAAAATCTACTGAGCTGGAAAAATGACACACTGTGAAGAGGTGCTTAGGATGATCTGTGGCCAGGATCTACCATTAGTCAAACCAATGACGCTTAATACATGGAGATTTTTGGTCCTCATATCTGGAAACTCACTTCTTCCATTATGGAAGTTTGACTTCTCAGAGAGAAAAGCAGTAAGTCTGCCTTCAAAGTGAGAATTGGAAAGAAAAGAAATGACCTGTCAGAAAAATAGCTCATGATCTGGAATTTAAGAAAGATGAAGGTAACTTTCCATTTTTGAAATAAAGCTAACCACTTTGCCCCTCCTCCCACCCAAATTTCAAGCTCTCTACATAATGTATCCAGGATCAGGTTTCTGGTTTCTGGAGTTAACATGGGTGTTAAGGTATTCCTATGAACAACTGAATCTAAGAATTTTATTTTGAAGAAAAAGTCCTTCCTTTTTTAACAGAGTTGTTGTTTGTCTTTCATTCTCCAAAAGCACCATGACATCAGGTAAGTGATGCCATGGCATGCAAGTGAATTGGATTTAAGCGAGGGTTAGCTGTACAAAGTTACAAGTCTCACTCTCTCTTCCAAAGCTATCTGGGTCCAGTGGCCAGATATAGATCAGGAGGAATGGAGATGATCCTTTTTTTTTTTTTTTTTTTTTTTTTTTTTTTTTTTTTGAGATGGGCCTTTTTGAGTTTAGGTCTTTAAACAGGTCTCAATTTGGAAATATGTCTGAGTCCATACTATCAAAAAGTGTAACACTTGAACTGGTGAATAAGTTTCAGCTATTATCTGAACTTAAATCCCACTTACAATTAGGCACAGCTCATAGAAAATATTTATTTTTTTCCTCCCTTGTTGAGGCTTCCCCAAGTTTTGTCAATTCAACAAAATATAAATAAAGTGGGGGTGATGTTTTAAAAATTTTTTTAAAGAAACTTCAAAAATCATCAGTAGAGATAAAAGATTAAAAGAAACAATTTATAGATGTGTAAATCCAGAGTTCTCTCCAGTTGGAGAGAGGTAGGAGAACAAGGATTCCTGTCTTTTTTTTTCTATGATATTCAGTTTTAAGAGAGGAGAAACTCAATTTCAGATTCTCTTTGGGAAAACATCCCTGAAGACAGAAAAACTCTGAGAAGAAACCAACATATAAAGCAGTTGATGTCTCAAAGCATATTCCTAACTCTATTTTACCATCCCTCTTGGGTGAGAATTGGATATCTTGCTCCTAGTAAGAGAGCTTATTTGCTCAAAATATGGCCTGATTGATTTTAATCTATATAACCTCTTTGATTTATGTTTATTATTGACTCAGATAAATGACTTATTATGTGTGATAATTTTTATGGAATTAGTGTTTGGTACAAGGGAGTGAAGTTTTTGGATACAAAGCTTGGAGCTCTCCTTACATTAGTACATTATTAGTACATTATTACAATAGTAATAAAAAGGATCATTATCTGAAGAGTGGCTTAAACCTAAGAATTATTTTTTCATGATGAACAAAATGGCATATAGTGCTAAATAGTTATAAATTTTAGCTGAAGAGAGCAAAGTAGGCAGCATAGTGAGTTCAGTCTCATTATCCCCCTCCTGACATTTATAAGTCTCTTTTGGAGTCTTGAGAGCCATATCTAGACAGTCATGTAGGCAAAATTATCCTACATTAGGCAACACACACACACACAGACGCATACACAAATAGATGGATAACAGGAAAAATGACAAAAAAATCCCCTTTAGTGGCTTTAACATTTTTTATCAAATAGAAGGAAAAAGATTGGGAAATATTAACAGGGAAGATAAGAAATAGATCAAAACTTATTTAAACATAAGTGAACTAGACATATAATACCTCACGGACTAGTAGTAAAAGTTGACTAAGTTCACTAAGAACTCAAGTAATAAAATATGCTGGAACTAAAGTATTTTTTTTTTATCACATACTGAATTGGAATTTACCTTTACATGAACATAACTGATCCACAAAAACTTAAGAACAAAATATTTAATACATAAAATACTTAGTCTCCATGATATATATCAAAGTACAGAGGCCAAACAGAAGAAATCAAGATCATGTGAGAATGGGATATAATCTTTCTAATTGTGTCTCCTATAGGAGATGAACTGAGGATATTTTCAGTGAGTCTAAAAAGAGTAATCTAATACTTTTATTCAACAAATTAGTACTTTTGATTCAATAATCTAATCCTTCTATTGAACTGCAAAAAGCATTTATTTTCATCCATGTATACAATAGTCTACAAGACACTAAACTTAAAATAATAATAATAAGGCAGCAACTTTCTAAGGACTATTTCTATATCAACTCTATTGAAGAGTGTAAAAGAATTGCCATTTAGTGTGTGTGTGTGTGTGTGTGTGTGTGTGTGTGTGTGTGTGTGTGTATACACCAATATTTCTGTTATTGATGTGTTTCAGTCATATCCAACTCTCTATGACTCTATCTAGGGTTTTCTTGGTAAATACTAGAGTGTTTTCTCATTGCCTTCTCCAGGTTATTTTACCATGAAGAAATTGAGGCAAACAGGGTTGAGTGATTTGCCCTTAGTCACACAGCTAGTAAGTATTTGAGACAGAAACTGAATGCAGGTTTTCCAGATGGTAAATTTAGCATGAATACTAATTTTTAAAATTCAAATGATTAGAATATTTCAATACAATACTGATTAGTTAGTGACTTAGGTGTGAAAAATGACTAGACAAACAAGATAAAATAGCTGTTTAAGAAATGTACTTTAATAAGAAATGATTATCTCATTGAGTTTTAGGAAAAAAGTATGGATAGACTTGGATGAAATAAGGAAGAGCAAAATGAGCAGAAAAAATATTGTTTTAAAAAGAACTTTGAGCAAATAAATTGTTTTGACTATAAAGGTCATATAAAGAAAGACACTATCTGCATCCAGAGGAAAAAACTGCTAAACAGAAGCATTTATAAAATGGCTTTTTATATATACATAAACATACACACATACATACATACATACACATATACATACATACACATATAGAGCCATCTCTAGGGTGGGGAGGGAGAATTGTAAAAAGGGGAAAAAAGAAATCTACATTATAACATTATTATATATTTAAAAGGGATAAGTTGCATATAATAGATTTGCAGCTTAATGCATAATTACCCTTTTATGGAAATTTTCATTTCCATAATTGTTATAGAAAATTTCATTTATTTCAAATAAAAAATAAAAAAATGTAAGTAAAGAAGCTTCTTCTTCTTGGTGTGCTGAAGCTCAAAAGGATATTAATTATTGAGGGTGAAGGTAGGAAAGGGTGTTTTATTCTGGATTTCAGCATATAACAGTATTGATTCTTGGAAGCCCAAGTCTCCTACATTAATTTTACACTAATTCCATACACTTGGATTTTACCACCTTTTCTGACTATACATACTCATGTTCTTTTTCATAATGTATTCCTCCAGTCAATTCAAAAGCAATCATCTTCAAAGTCAGATGTGTATACTTTTAGAGATAATACTACACAAAGGCTCTCTTGTACCAGATGCTTCCAGAAATAAATCTCTATGCTACTTGTTGGGATCTAGTTTTGAGAGGATAATTTTGAAATCAAGAAGACCTGGATTCAAACCCTTCCTTAAACACTTAGTAGATGTTATTCTTGAGAAATTATTAAGACTTTGATCTTCAAATTTTTATTTATAAAATGGGGATAACAACAGTGCCTACCCCATTAGATTGTTGGGAAGATCAAATGAAATGATGTATATAAAGCACTCTACTTTAAAGCGCTATGCAAAAGACAGCTATTATTAATTCCCTCTTCTCTTGAAATTAGCAATAATATGTCTCTTAATGACCTGGATTAATTTTAGTTTCTTCTCTATATGTCATCACAATACCTACCATCTTTTGCTGAAATTGGAAAATAAAATCAAATTTAATGATTAAGGAGGAAAGGTTAGATTATGGACACTATTTGTTAATGTAGGCATATTCAAAGTTCAGCTACAATATAAAACCAAAATAATTATGCAGTCATCTGGAAAACCTAGTACACATCTATTTAGAGGATGGAAGAACAAAAGGGAAGGAGAAGCATCTGAAATTTTCTGGAAAAGATCCAGAAGATGTTATATTGTTTTGGGGAATTAAAAAAGAGAGTGAGCATGTCCTAAAATCAATGAGATTATGGATTTACTGAAACACGAAAACATGGAAGTGCGTATATATAGAGAATATTAAAAGAAAAGTAGTTTGTGGCTTTTTAAAAATCAAGTATAATATTTAACATATATAGGACTGCTTGCCATCTTGGGGGGGGTGGAGGGAGAGAGGGGAAAAAACGAAACATAAGTGAGTGCAAGGGATAATGTTGTAAAAAATTACCCTGGCATGGATTCTGTCAATACAAAGTTATTATTAAATAAAATAAAATTAAAAAAAAATCAAGTATATTATCACAGCAGTCTTTACTGCCATATAAAAAAATCCAAATGAGACATTTTTCTCTTGTATACATTGATAGATTTGTCATCTTGCTGAAAAATACTTTGGACTTTTGAAGAACCAAACTCTCAAATTTAAATGCAAAAGAGATAACCAATGAAATATTTAATTTTCACAAAAGCAATACTTTTTTCTTGCAGTACATAGCCAAGCTAGAAAATGGCATGCTATAGAAGATCAAAGGCCATTTCAACATAGGCAGATAGAAGGTTGGTATTTAAAAAATCATCCGTAATATGACTTGAACACTGTTAAAGTCATATCTTAATAACTTGAAAGTTATTTTCTATCCTAATTTTTATGAACTCACATCTCCACAGCAAAATGTCAGTTCTATTTTATGACATGAGAAAAATAGTAAAGAAGCACCATATTATTTAGTCTTATATCCCATACTTTTCTTTAAATGATTCTTCAACTGAGAAAGCTTCAAATGTCTTCTAAAGATAAGCAACTATGTCACATGCTTGGGATAAAAAGATAATAAAAACAAGTCCTGTCCTCAAGACTTTTACCTTCTATTGAAATATTATTTCAATTACACAAGATAATTTAAGAAGAGCTCATTAAAAGTAAAGGATCAGGAAAGGCATGTCTCATAGGACATGCCATCTGAGATAGGTCTTGTAGAAACCTGAGAATTTAAAATACTGACATGAGAAAGAATGCATTGTGGGCACATCAGAAAGTAAGGAAAAGAAGCATAGAATGAGAAAGGAAAAGAAATGGAATGTTCAGTGAGGGGGACAGCAGTGATCCCTCTGACTGTAAAACAGAACATGAAAGGGAGTAATAGAAATTGATGCTGGAAAGGTATTCTGAAAGCTTTATATGACAGCATCTAATCCAGAGGCAAAAGGGAGTCACCCAAATTATTGAGTGGAAAACTGGCACGGTCAGACCTGGACTTTAAGAAAGATGGCTTTGGCATCTGAGTGGAAGATTAGTTGATTAGGGAAGGAATGTAAGCAAGGAGACCAATTAGGAGACTAATAAAAGAATCTATGTGAGAGGTAATGATGTCTTGAAACAGAGATAGAAACTATCAAATCACTGGGTTACATAGATTTAGGAGTGAAAGAAACCTTAATGGTCATAAAATCCAATCTCCTCATTTTATAAATGAAGAAACAGACTTGGAGAGGTTAGCTGTGGTCTGAGGCAGGATTTTAACTCATATCATCATTCTATTTGGGCACCCTAAAATAAATGGAGAGATATTGCATAAATAGAATTGACAAGGATTGGTAAATACTTTGATATGGGAGGTAAAGAAAAGCAGAAAGTCAAAGATTACTTGTAAATTTGAGTGCCTGGAAAGATAATATACATTAAAAGAAAATAGAGAAATTTGGAAGAAGTATGGCTATAGGTTGAAAATAATGGCATCTATTTTGGAGCTTGAGATGCCATTAAGATGTGCAAGTAATGTGCTGTGAACTGGTAGGATTGGAGTTCAAGAGAAAGATTAGGGTTAAATTATAGATTTAGGTATTATATTCACAGAGATGAAAAATGAACTCTTGGGATCAAATAAAATCAGCAAAAGGGAAGATATAAAAAGAAAAGACAGTTCAATACAAATCCATTGGTTATGACAAAAGTAAGGGACTGGAGATGATGATGATGATCTGGCAAAGAGAATGAGAAGATATCACATGGGCAGGAGAAAAATCTAGAAAAAGCAGTGACATAAAAATTTAGGTAGAAGAGGAGTGGGTGATAAGCTGTTTAAAATTGCAAAGGTCAAAAAGGAAGAGGATTATGAAAAGTCCATCACATTTAGCAAGTAGTATTCCAGATCTTTTTTCCCTTTCTTTTTCCATTCTACAAGAAAATTCCTTTTGCATCTTCATTTCTTGCTAATATAACCTAACTTTTATTTTTCCTTTCCCTTACTCATACACCAAATTAGACAGAGTTTCTCTTTGGGACTTTTCCAGAGCTGGCTAGTACAGGTTTTTAAGCTTTGAGCTATTTCTATATCCTGGTCTTACAAAGAACCACTCTTCTCATTATTAAACTCTTCAAAGACACTCTCCCATGATTAAACAGAAATAGGTGTTAATAATCAGAAATAACTAGCTGGGAAAATGTAGCATTGATTACGATGTAGAATAGTTTCTTCTTTCATTCTCAGCTAAGCCTTATCCATAGTTTGCCAAGTTTAATTGATTCCATTTTCAACCATTCCTCTTTCTCAGATTCACTTCTCACTCCCAAAGAGTCTGTTCTTCAGTTATTCAGTCCATTTTCCCCCACTGCAATGTTTCAATCATTGTGGTTTCATTTTTTTAATCTTTACCTTGATATCAGCTATTCTCACTTGTACTTTGATCCCTGAATATGCCTTCCTACCTTGCTTCCTAATTCCTAGAATATACTTTTCTGCAATATTTTATAGCTCTCAATCTCTGCTCCATCTTTATTCATCATTCTTTGCAAGTTTGGGATCTGTATAGGATCAACTTCCTTAGGTCAGAATAAGACAAAATCAATATTTGAAAATTCAAATCATGGGTTTAATGGAAAGAGAAAAAACTATATATGTTAGACTTTCTTGGTAAGAATATTTCAGGTAAAAGTAGGTTTAGCTAATGTGTGTATGTGTATGTACACACACACACAAAGCACTGTTTCATTTTTCAAAGTTTTCTTTTTTTCATAGTCCAGATTAGGAAAACAAAGCAGAGCAATTGGAAGACTGAATGATGCTTCCCATCCTTTTCTAATCAAACTTACATGTTTTTTTCTTTCATCTGTATTTATATATAAAAATAAAGTGGGGAATTAACATGACTATAAGGATTCTTCTTCTTTTTGCCTTATCAAGACATTGCTGGAAGAAGTTCTTTCCATTTATCTTTTATAGTTAATTTCCTTAATTATCTACCTAATTTCATATATGTAGATAAATATTTATTTTCAATTTTTTTTAAAATTTATTTTCAAAATCTAACCTCTGGTGAACACTTTAAAATAATACCAAATCTGGGCAGCGAGGTGGCACAGTAGACCTTGGGCTAGTCACTTAACCCCAATTGCCTCAGGGGAAAAAAATGCTACTAATGGAATGACTTTGAAGTTGTGAGTTTGAATCTAACAGACTTTCTCAAGTGTAAGAAATGATGACTGAAGAATTCAGGGAAATATTGGAAGATATATGAATTTAACAAAGTGACCCAGGAAAAGTTTTTATAAAATATTTATGACAATTCAAATGAATAGAAAAACAATCAGCAATTAATTTTTTGAAATTAGATTAGATAGTAGAGTTGAGAGAGGGTTGGTCTAGGAAACTGTAAAATCTGATTCCTCATGCCCCCTATGGAGTTTTCTTGACAAAAATTCTGGAGTGGTTTGGCATTTTCTTCTCCAGTAGATTAAGGCAAATCACTTATGTCCAAAATTACATAGCTAGTGTAGAGGGGCATTTAAACTTAGGTCTTCCTGACTCCAGACACAGTTCCCTATGCACAGACTTCTAGCTTTTTCCAACTCACTTATCACTAGGAAGACTGCTTCAAATCCTGGTTCAGATATTTACAAACTGTGTGATCCTGGGCAAGTCACCTACATCCATTCTCCCATTGGATCATCTCTAAAATGAAGGTGTTTTATTTGGTGGTCTCTAAATCTACTATCCTTTAATCACAGCTTACATGTCAATAGCTGTTCCAAAGGGAGAATATTCTATAAACATATTGGAAATTATTTTCAAACTCAGTCAGTATGTCCCTTGACAGTTTATGACACTGAACACAGGAAATGATGAAGAAAAATAATTCATTGGAAGTTCTTAGTAATCAAATGATTGGCTAACCAAATTATATGTTCTGTAGGAAATGAGGGAGGAATTCACAGAAGCATGGAGACACAATAAAAGAGTGCAGAGTACAATAACAAGAACCAAAAGAACATGTGCAATATGAGTCTAGAAATATAAACAAAAAGAAATAAAACAAAAAAAAATGCTGAGTGAGAAAAATGAACCAATCTTGGATCCAAAGAAGAGAAAAAGAAGCAGCCCTCTCCTTTTGATAGAATAGTTATGGTATGGGAAGGTGAAAGTGAGGAGCTATGAGTATGATATATTGCATATATTGCCAGATGCAGCCAGTGTGTCAGTTGATTTTAATTGTTTTCCTTGTTACAGTGGAGAGCTTAGGGTACCACAGATTACATCTAGAAATGAAACAAAAACAGAAATCATCACAACTCTTTAAAATATATTGAGAAACATGCTATCAAGAATTAATGGGACCAAATGGAAATTATCCAAAAACCTGAATCAACTTTTTCTTGAAAAAGAATGTAATGGGGCAGCTAGGTGGCACAGTGAATAGAGCACCAGCCCCAAAGTCAGGAGGACCTGAGTTCAAATTTGGTCTCAGACACTTAATACTTCTTAGCTGCGTGACTCTGGGCAAGTCACTTAACCCAAATGCCTCAGCAAAAAAAAAAAAAAAAAAAAAAAAAGTAAGAAGGCACTGAATAGGAAGTGCCAGAAATCACAATCAGTGAAATTGACTATCTTTAAGAAAATGATTGGTTATCATTGTGGGTCATTTCAGAATAAGCTGTCTGTGTATAATTAGATAAAATTAGAATAAATGATAAAGAGAAGAAAAATATAACACATGCAAATGCAGCAGATTAAGTCTGATTTATTTGAATGGTTTGTCATCTTTGAAAAGATGATAAATGGAGAAAAATAAAGATATAAACTCTATCATTACTTCATGGGTAATTTTGTCAAGTGACTATTAGATTGCAAGTTCTTGAGGGCCAGGAGTAATTTTATTTTTTATTTATTTATTTTTGAATTGGCATCCCCAGGACTTACCAAAGTATCTGGAAATATCGGATATTTAATGAATGTTTATTGATGGACATAGAGTCAAGAGATTTGAGTTCAAATCTGCTCTTAGATATTTACCAGCTTGGTACCCATTTACTTTGGGCAAGCTACTTAATCTCTATTTGCCTCAGTTTCCTCTGTAAAATGGGAATAATGCCTATTTCCTAGGGTTATTGTAAAAATAAAATGTTACATTTGTAAAGTTCTTTTAAAGTTCTTAGAATATTACATAAACACTATTCCTTATTAGCCATCAAAACTGATATATCAGTTCCTACAAGAAAGATAAAAAGAATTTTAAAATTATTTTAGCAGTCATTTGATCTCCTGGCCAAATGGAAGGGCATGGGTTTAGATTGGATAATCATTTGAAGATCATCATAAAAAAGGAAAAGGGAAGATTGAAAGTAGTCTGGTGTAACTAATAAGCATTAGCAGTAAAGAGGGGAAAACCCCACACAACTTGTATTAGTCTGAGATCTATTTAAACCAGATTATGTCAAGAGTATTAATAAGCCAACCTTGAAAAACAACAACAATATCAAATGGGATGGCACATATTTGTTTATATTTTTATAATGACTCATTGTCATTGTGGATAAGTTAGTTAATAAATATCAGTTAAGTGCCTACCGTTTGCTAAGCCCTGTGCTAGGAACTTTAACAAGCAGTAAGAAAAGCAAACTGGGTCAACCAAAGTGGATCATAGATTTGGAGCTAGAAGAGTGCATCAGAGCATATCTAGACTGTTTGAAGAAACTGAGGTTCAGAGAAATGAAATGACTTAATGAAAAGATATTGATGGATTGAAATTTGCACTGTTGAAAAGACTACAAAAGTTAATGAAATCATGGATCCAATTAAATATATAGAGGTATGGCTATAACCGTCTGCATGCCTTGATTCCTACTTTCATTTTTCTTCTCTTTTGCTAGGATGGTCTATGCGTTCTTTAATCACATTTTACTGTTCTCTTGTCACACTCGTCTCAAGCATAACATTCTTATGTAATTCTCTTCTACCTCTTCTATCATAATTTTAATGTTTTTCAATCAATAAGTAGTTATTGAAGATCATGATACTACACCTTGTGATTCCAATCAACCTGAGCCCTATCTAACAAAACACCCTGAACAACTCAGCTTTTCTTTTTTCAAATTAGCTTGCCCTACTTGTGCTTATTTAAGCATATTGAACCTTTATTACAGTGAAAGTAACATTATTTTTAAAAGACTATTTTATTCCTGAATTCTATGCCTACTTCAAAGTAAGTGAGAATATAGAGGTTCCAATGGGAAACTTATAACAAAACCAGCAGAAAGTAAAAGAAAATTGTACAAGAAATTATGCAGATTTTTTTCTCCAAAATGATAGATCTATGACCTTTAACTGAGAATTTCAACCTCTCTGGACATTTGCTCATCTATAAATTGAAGGAGGTTGACTAGAGATAATCTCTAAGGTCCCTTTCAGTTGTAAAATTTTATGGGCAGTATGTTATAGTGGACAGAGGGCTATACTTGAGGTCAGGAACATCTCAGATCAAATTTCAACTATGACACTTACTAGCTGTGTGACATGAGCCTCAGTTTTCTCAGCTATTAGAGGGATAATAATACTTTATAGTGTTGCTGTGAGGAAAAGGTGAAATAATTTATCTATAGCCCAGGGTAAAGCTTAACCATCTACATAAATGCCAGGTATTATTATTGGTCTATGAAATTTTTGTTGGCTAATAGAAAAAGTGAAACATTAAAATCCCTGATAACTATATAAATAAAGCATATAAGTAGGAACTTGGGAATTAATTGGTACTATTAGAATGGGAATTGTATTCTGGTCTGTGTATTTTGTGGTCTAATCAGAATTACCAATGTACATCAACTCTTCCAAGAACAGTAACCCTGGAAGTTCTGCTGTTTCCTTCACTAGTCATAATGTATCAGAGCAGCATGGCAACATCTGGTCTTGACATTAAAACATCAACAAAAACAACAATAACTTTTCTTAAATTATTGCTACAGATGAATTTTTTAATTGCATAACTCATATACACTTTGGTTCAGGTGAAAAATACACATTATGATTTATTGGGAATTCTTTTTGAGAAAACATGAGCCTGATTAGTTTACATGTATCCTTGATAATTAAAAAAAAATCAAGCCAGTGAACATTTATTATTGTTGTTTTTAGTCACATTTGGCTCTTTTTGTATTTTTGAGGTAGCAAAGATATTAAAGTGGCTTCAGATGAGGAAACTGAGGCAAACAGAATTAAGTGACTTGTCCAGGGTCACAACAGCTAGGAAGTGTCTGAGGCTAGATTTGAACTCAGGAAGATGAGTCTTCTTGCCTGGAGGCCTGACCTTCACTGTGCTACTTGGCTGCCCCAGGGAAGATTTATCAGTGCTTATTATGTGTCAAGGAGTGTGCAAGATGTTGAGAACACAAAGAAAGGAAAAACAGATGCTTTTCGTAAGGAGCACATAGTCCAAAACTACATTCATTTTAAAATCAAATTTTATATTTACTTTATGAATATTTTTCTGCAAAATGGAACTGACCTTATTACTTGCTCTGTCAAAAGAGTTTAACATGTTTCAATACTGCAAATCATAAGATCCTTCTTTCTTTATTGGGAATCCTAACTCCTCTTACACAGAAAGTAATAACTTCATACCATAAGTGCTCCCTGACCCCTAATTCATTAGCTGGTGACCAAATTTTAAAATATTTTTGAATTTAAGTTGGCTGGACTTGAAAACATCTAATTTGAATTGAAAAAAAGGCACCTCAATGTGGTAAAAAGATTCTGGAATAATAAAGACCTGGCCCAAGTCTCTTTTCGGACAGAGACATGTCTCTAAAACCTTAAATTAAAAAAAAAAACCAGTTAGCAGTATGCGTTGATAGAGATATGCCAAGGAAATAACAGGTCCAATAGACAATCTCAAATAAATGGTATGCATGCATGTGCACACACACACATGCAACTAAGTGGTGCAAGGGATAAAGCTCTCTGGAGTCAGAAAGACTCGAATTCAAATCCAACTTCAGAAATTTACTGGCTGTATGACCCTAGGCAAGGCAGCTAATCTCATTTGTCTCAGTTTCCTCATCTGTCAAATGAGTTAGAGAAGGGTATGGCAAATCCTTCTAATATCTTTGTGAAGAAAACCACAAACAGGTCATGAAGAATCTCACCTGACTTAAAAGACTGAATAACAACTACTAGTATTATTACTTAATACAGGGAATAACAATAACAAAATGAAGGGAAAAGAAAAAGCTAAGTGTAAAGGGAACTGAGTCCCATATGAAGTAAGGATAATATACCATAACATGCATTATTATCCCTAAAATATAAATTAAGGTTGGTTAGAATTCTTTGTAGATAAATATTAACATTAATATACAAAAGTTGTGGTAAATAGGAAAAAATAGATTCATTAAAGGAGATGAAAGTATCGAATTTTTGGCAGCCTCTTCTGCTTTCAAAACTTTCCTCTCTCCTTACCTGCCATATTACAATTCTAGAGCATTTAAATAGCTCAAAAACAAGTAATTCAAAAGAGGTAAAATGCTGATAAAGATAATCAATAATGGGCACATACCAGCTTCCTATTTATATATTTATTTTCAGGAAAATAAGATGACTCATATTAAAGGAAAACTAGCTCATCATGTTGAGAATATGTCTACATGATAGCCAAAATCCTGATGAAAAAGTGATTAAGAACTGAAAGTTTGGAAGGTCATATTAACCACTGAACAGACCAACCTCCTCTCCCCTTCTCTGTTTGGATGCTCTGGTTTGTGCTAAGGCACCAACAACCATATCATCCTAGGAACATCTTTTCAAGCCAGAAGAGAGCTTAAAAATCTCCACTCCAGCCCCCTCATTTGACATATGAGGGAACTGATGCCTATAGGGTTAAATGTCTTGATCACAAGGCTAGCAAAGAGGTGGGAATAGACATCAGGTATTCCTCAGTTCAATCCCAATACTGTGTCCATGACACAATATTGTTGTTGTCCCAGTTGTTGTCTGGCTCTTTATGATCCATTTGGATTTTCTCGGAAAAGATTACTCTAGGGCTTTGTCATTGCCTTCTCTAGTTCATTTTTACAGATGAGGAAACTAAGGAAACCAGGGTTAAGTGACTTGCCCAGGGTCACATAGCTAGTAAGTATCTGAAGATAGATTTGAAATCAAAAAGGTGAGCCTTCCTGATTCCAAGTCTGTTAAATGTCTGACATAATGTTAAATCACATAATGACTGAAGACATTTATATAGGTTTTTAGGCTTATAAATGCCATCTAGTCTGACCATTGGGAGTGATAGGGGAAAGAATGAGTTTTGAGAATTGTATTACTTCATCCTTGTAACTGTACAGAATCTTGATGGGGCATGAGGAGACTTCTTATTTCTGTTGAACACTGGAGAAAAGAGAATGACCCGGGAAGCCTGGTTCCGAGACTGATCCCTGGCAGGTACTGACGTCTCCCTCCCTCCTGCCAAGGAGGGGCTGCTGCTGTTTTGTCCTACTACAGTTTCAGCATGAGGCTAAAATACACTATCTTATGTTTATATTCATCTAAAAATTTTCAATTAGTTAAAAGTTGCCAAGGGGCTGAAATAGACTTGTAATCATGATGTCAACAGGGAGAGCAGCAGGTTCTGATGGGCCTGAGGCACTGAGATAGAATTATGGCATCAGCAACTCTGTAGCTGTCTTTCTCCCTGTCAGGAAATCAGATTAATTCTAGATTCAAGAGCTCTTTCATACAATCAATTCAATTCAATAAATATTTGTAAAGTGCACAATATGTATCAGGAACTGTGAAGGGATATAAAGATGAGAATACTTATTGCAATAGCCTGCTGGTGGGTCTGAATGCCTCAAGTCTCTCTTCACTTCAGTTCCTTCCCCTTTCAGCCACTAAAGAGATTTTCCTAAAATGTGCTTCCCTAGTCTCCCCATCTCCACCCTCCCTCCCCACACTCAATGAACTCTGGGGCTTCTATTTTCTCCAGAAACAAATACAAAATCCTCTATTTGGCATTAAAGTCCTTCATACTCTTGTCCCACTCCTACCTGGCACTCATTTAATACCTTTTATTTCCTCCACAGTATACACATTCTCCACAGTATTCCTGTGACATGGGCCTCCTAACTGTTACATGAACAAGCAGTTGCATCTCTCTGGCTCTGCCCCATGCTTCAAATACCATCCTTATCTATTGTATCTATTGACTATTCTGGCTTCTTTTGAGTCCCACTCAACAAAAACCCCACTTTCTGCAGAAAGTCTTACCTAATTTAGCCCTGTGCTAAATTCCAGTGCTCTCCCTTTTAAAATTATTTCCTATATGCCAGCATATAAATTGTTTTGGATATATTTGTTTGCACTATAGTCTCTATTTGACTGGAAGCATCTGTGGGGCAAGTACAATCTTTTGCTGCTTTTTATATTTCCATTACTTAGTACAGTCACCAGCTCTTAATAAATATTTGATTGGTTGACTGAATATATTACCAACTCTCAAAAAATTTTAAATTCTTTTAGAAGAACTTAAGGTTCATTGAGCCAAACCAGCCTTTATTCTTCCAAAGAAATTATTCTTCAATAAGAAAGAAAATTCATATTGAGATCTGCTTAAAAAGCTAGGTCAGGAAGAAGGCTATCAATGAAGAGCAGCTAAAATACTGATTTTATTAATTCTATCATATAGGATCAAGGCAGCTAGGTGATCTAGTTATTAGAGCACTGGGCTTGGAATCAGGGAGACTCATCTTCATGAGTGCAAATCCAACTTTTGACATTTATTATCTGTATGACCTAGATAAGTCATTTAACCCTGGTAGGGCAGTTGAGTGGTATGGTGGATAGAATGTTAGTCCTGAAGTCAGGAAGATCTGAGTTAAAATGTGACCTTAGACATTTACTCACTAGTTTTATAAACCTGGGCAAATTTCTTACTTAACTTACCTCAGTTTCCTCACCTATAAAATGAGCTGAAAAAGGAAATTACAAACAATTCCAATGTCTTTTCCAAAGGGGATTAAAAATGGCTGGGAATGACTAAAAATGACTGGAAACAATAACAAAAGCCATCTGGTAAAGGGAAAATGCAACTGGAAAAGTAAGCATTTCAACTCAGTTTACTCCAGTTTAATTCAGTTTAAAACAAAGGTACTTATTACAAAGGTACAGAATACTGTGCTAGGCCTGGAAGATACAAAAATAAGTAGGATAATTTCTTGCCCTAGATTATAATTTAGCAGAAAAACAAGAAGTCTATCTTCTCTAAAATATCAGCAGCAAAGATTTTGCATATTAGATATTTGAGTAAGTGTTTTCTGCAGAGGATCAGAGCAATACTGAGCAATACTAAGAGTCAAGTGATGGGAGTTTTGATTGGAGTGGGGAGCACAGAGAGACCATTTTGAATTAGAGAAAAAATGCATAGGATTTCAAACAGTCAGAGGCTAAAGTGAAAACTATGGGTATCAAGGAAGGGGACAAATGAGGCAAGAAATTCTGCAGTGATGCAGAGGAGGAGTGGACCAAAGATGTACTGGAATGCTGGCCACACACAGTGTATGAAGCACTGAAAATAAAACATTCAGCTGCATCTGAGTTAAGATGCCAAGAATAGTTTGGAAGTTGTAGACCTTAGCTTCAGCCATTCCAACCCAGCCTCCTCAATACAGTTTACTTCAATCTAGAAATCCACTGGTCATCTCTTCACTTTTGTGAGGAAAACAAGAGTTAGACATGTTGGAGAAGGACAAAGGGGAAGAAGCATTCAGCTGAGCTTTGCATTTACCATAGTTGTAAAACCACAAAGATCCAAGTTCAAATAATTCCACAATATTTGTACACTTGACAAATAACTTAAAGCTCTTACTAAAAGGAAAGAGACAGAAGTAGAACATTAGTCCAGCAACATTAGGACTTGTTCATTATATTATACTCTTTGCTAATATCACTGACAGGCAAATCCCAACTCCTGCAAAACACTAGTTGAGGTGGGGAGAATTCAGTAAAATGTTCCAGCTGCAATTCTATCAACCAAGATGCTTGCTGTTCATTAATTTTTTAAAAGTTGGTTTTATAAAAAAACATTTAAATATATATGTATATATGTATATATTCACTGGGTGTTTTAAAGTAGAATACTTAATATTTTATATTATACTATAATATACCATGAAAATTGTTGTCTCTGTTTTTCTACATACTTAGATTTACATCTACCAGTATTAACTTTTTTGATCATCCCAATTCTTACCCTAAACCCCAATAGCATCATGTATTACTCACTAAGAAAAAAGACTACTGCCAAATTGCTCTTTAGCATTGTAGCTTGTTCTAGAAACAACAGAAGGCATTCATATGGTAAAATTGACTTTTGAAACAAAATATGGACTGAAAAATGAAAAGACAAGTGGGAAAATGTTATTGGGAAAACATCTTGATAGAGATTTCTTAGAGACTTCCAAGATTTACTATGAATATTAAGAACATTATTATAGGGAAGACTAATATAAAGAAGACTTGACTGAATACCTTACTCTTAAAAGATATGAGAAGTAGGACCCTATAGGTATACAAATACACCCTACAGGTGCATTTAATTTTGGTAATATGACCCCATCTTAAAAGTAACTAAATTTTAATGGTTCTTTGAGATCTGCAAAGTACTTTGCCTACCTTATCTCATTTGATTGTTATAACACTTGATCAATAAAGTAATGAGCATTTATTAAAACACCTACTATATAATAGCTACTGGAAATAGGAAGATGATGAAAGAGTCATTGACTTTCAAAGGGCTACTTCTCTAGCAAGAGAAATTGCAGTATTTATATAAGTACATACAGAATGTTAGGATAGGTAGGTGCTATGATCTCTGTTATATAGATGGAAAAGTGAGGGTCAGCATCTCATTGCTCACAGCTGACGTGGTATTTGCACTGTCTTCATGACTTCCATTCCACTGTATTCAGTGTACCTTTACATACTTAATTTCCATTTGCCACCACTTCTGCTTGGTTTTGATTCTACCAGTACCATCACCATTTCTTTATTTCCCTTTTCCCTGGATAAACTTATCACCAGAAACTTCATCACATGGAGCTTGTTTCAGAAACACATCATCAGTATTTTCAGTTGCCGCTGCCTCTCTGATTGGAGAGCTTTTTTAAAGAGGGCTTAGTAATTCAGCCATCTTTTCATTTGCCACCAGCTACTTCGATTGGTTTTGACTCTATTATCATGTTTCTCTAGTATTTCTCCACTGTTTTTCAGCTTTTTTGGGTAAGTATGTTTTCCCCCACTACATTATGGCTCCTTGAGGGCAGGGATGGGCTTTTAAAAATTTGTATTCCCCAAATCTTGTAGAGAACCTGGCACATAGTAGGTCCTTGTATAAATATGTAAATTATAGATGATATGAAATACATATAAAATATGCATACATGCATATATAATTATAACACAAATATACAAAATTTAAAAATAAAAATGATAAATGTTTATTGTATCATATCATATAACTTGAGTATAAATATATAACTCTAAGTCTTTTTCTTTCTCATGCTAGTATAAGGCAGGTTCCTGAAGGATTGGAAATGTTTTAATTTTTTAAATTTCAGCACCTAGCATGGTGCCAGGCACATAATAGGCAATTAAACGCTAGCTGATCTGAACTCAATTGAATCTATTTGCATTTCTATTTTCTAGCTCTTTTTTTTTCCCATTTTGCTGCTTTTGCTTTGTTATCTGTTCTTTCTCTATATTTTAGACTCTTCACATCTATTTCTCAGTAACTTTAAAAAAATTCATGGGTGCTTTCACTGTCACATGAATCATTTCTCCTAATGCCCAGGTTTATCCATTCCTAGTTCCCTTCAATTTGTTATTCAATATCTCCTGAACTCATATCTGTATGATTTTCACTTTGTTATTATATATTTCCTGTGCTAAACTTTTTCTGTGGTACTCAATTTGAACTGCCAGGTGATTTCCTCCAACAGACAGCTAGCCCCAGACCACTGTTCATGTACTAATAGCAGGCAGCCCTCCAGCCCCAACCATCCTTGGTTCCTGCGTCTACCTCAGGGTCTCTGCTTCTTGGATACAGGACAATACACCACTGTCTCCCAAAAGAACAGTAAAGACTATCTTCAGAGTACTGAATTTTATGAATTTTTGTGCCTGGAAATGATACAATCAAAATTGTTAAGTATTAAAACAATTATGATAAAACCATGTTTGGCCAGAGTGATGTCCTTGTCTCACCTCAACTACTTCAGTCTCTGAGTAATTGAAAATGAATATCATACAGAGGGCAATGGCAAGGCACATGGTGACTCAGTCAGGAAGTATTTATTAAGCACTTCTGATGTACCTGGCACTAGGTATAACTATGTTGTAAAATATAACCAATAAGGATCTCAGAAGAATTGGGGTAAATGATGAATCATGAAAATATATGGCAACACATTCTCTAATTGATAAATGGTCAAAGGATATGAACAGGCAATTTTCAGATGATGAAATTGAAACTATTACCACTCATATGAAAGAGTGTTCCAAATCATTACTGATCAGAGAAATGCAAATTAAGACAACTCTGAGATACCACTACACACCTGTCAGATTGGCTAAGATGACAGGAAAAAATAATGATGAATGTTGGAGGGGATGTGGGAAAACTGGGACACTAATGCATTGTTGGTGGAGTTGTGAACGAATCCAACCATTCTGGAGAGCAATCTGGAATTATGCCCCGAAAGTTATCAAACTGTGCATACCCTTTGATCCAGCAGTGCTACTACTGGGCTTATACCCCAAAGAGATACTAAAGAAGGGAAAGGGACCTGTATGTGCCAAAATGTTTGTGGCAGCCCTGTTTGTAGGGGCTAGAAGCTGGAAAATGAATGGATGCCCAGCAATCGGAGAATGGCTGGGTAAATTGTGGTATATGAATGTTATGGAATATTATTGTTCTGTAAGAAATGACCAACAGGATGAATACAGAGAGGACTGGCGAGACTTACATGAACTGATGCTAAGTGAAATGAGCAGAACCAGGAGATCATTATACACTTCAACAACGATACTGTATGAGGATGTATTCTGATGGAAGTGGATTTCTTTGACAAAGAGATCTAACTCAGTTTCAATTAATCAATGATGGATAGAAGCAGCTACACCCAAAGAAAGAACACAGGGAAATGAATGTAAACTGTTTGCATTTTTGTTTTTCTTCCCGGGTTATTTTTACCTTCTGAATCCAATTCTCCCTGTGCAACAAGAGAACTGTTTGGTTCTGCAAACATATACTGTATCTAGGATATACTGCAACATATTTAACATATATAGGACTGCTTGCCATCTGGAGGAGGGGGTGGAGGGAGGGAGGGAGGGGAAAAATCGGAACAGAAGCGAGTGCAAGGGATAATGTAAAAAAAATTACCCTGGCATGGGTTCTGTCAATAAAAAGTTATTATAAAATTAAAAAAAAAAGAATAGAAGAAATGTGTTTTTCAAGTAAAAAAGAAAAAAAAGAAAATATATGGCAACAAAAGAGAATAGGCTGGGCACACAGTAAGGGATGACAGATAGAATGTGTGTCAGTGTTAAAAGTTTAAGTAAAGTCAGGTGTCAGTTGGGATTTCGTAACTTGGATGGATCCCTGTTTTGAACTAATGAGATGATATGGATGAGAATTGTATAGAATAGGGAGAGATGCTGGAGACATCTTCCAAAACGATAAGATAAAGAGAGCCAATGGAATACAGGAAATGTAAACATCTGATGGTGTTCTTTGGAGAATATTTGGGCAGCACAAATAGAAAGCTCCTTCACTTATTTTTTATTTGTGACATTGGAGCAAGTTTACTTCTACAACTAAAAGGGGAAAGTGTCAAAGATTATAGAATTAAACACTCATAGAATCACAAAATGTGAATGTTCATTGAGGTTTCCCATCAAATATTTACTTGAACTTCTCTGATCACTGGGACAGAGGATTAGTCTAGATAGCTTTTAAAAGTAGTCTTGGGCTGGGGCAGCTAGGTGGCTCAGTGGATAGAGCACCAATCCTGAAGTCAGGAGGACCTGAGTTCAAAAGTAGTCTTGGGGCAGTTAGGTGGTGTAGTAATTAGAGTACCAGCCCTGAAGTCAGGAAGACCTGAATTCAAATATGACCTTAAATATTTAATGCCTCCTAGCTATGTGACCTTGGGCAAGCCACTTAACCCCAATTGCTTCAGCAAAAACAAAAACAAACCAAAAAAAGTAATTTTGATCTTTGGTTAATTTTTTTTTACACTATAATTATTATTCTTTTACCTATTAACTTGGATTTCGATTGAACTTTTCCCTTATAGGATCAAAGAAGAAATATATTTTTACAGTGTAGTTAGCAAAATAAAATGTTAGGTAGTGTCGAAGCCTAAAGACCTTCACTCAAAATCATGTTTTTTTTAAATAACAGAAAAAGATGCTAAATTTCTTTTTTTTAATTTAATTTAATTTTTAGTTTAATTTTTAATAGCTTTTTATTTCAAGTTATATGTGTGGGTAATTTTGCAGCATTGACAATTGCCAAACCTTTTGTTCCAATTTTTCCCCTCCTTTCCTTTCCCCCTCCCTTAAATGGCAGGATGACCAGCAGATATGAAATACATTAAAGTATAAATTAGATACACAATAAGTATACATGACCAAACCATTATTTTGCTGTACAAAAAGAATCGGACTCTGAAATATTGTACAATTAGTCTGTGAAGGAAATCCAAAATGCAGGCAGGTGAAAATGTAGGGATTGGGAATTCAATGTAATGGTTCTTAATCATCTCCCAGAGTTCTTTCGCTGGGCATAGCTGGTTCAGTTCATTACTGCTCCATTGGAACTGATTTGGTTCAAAAGATGCTAAATTTCAATACAAGGTTAGTAAAAGTAATTTTCCCTCATCCAAGTCTACACATCCCTTGCAGTAAATAGAAGGGATGATTTTTATATCATGACCTAGGAAGAGGCATAAGGAACTCAGATTAAAGGTGTAGGTTTAAGCAATTAACCTTAAAGAGGAAGGACAATATTTTATCCTCTGAGACAGAAGAGAAGAACAAAATAATGGATAACAATTGTGGAAATTTTTAAAGTGAGGGAAGTTGAGAGAAGCAAAATGGTGTATTGGATGTACACTCAGATATAAGTTCAAATCTTACTTCAAATTTTATTTTGAACCACAATTTTCTTGTCTATATAATGGGGATTAAAAAACCACCTACTATAAGGTTACAGGTAGTTTGAAATGAAATATTTATAGAGCACTTTGCAAACCTCAAAGCACGCTTTTGTCCTATAAGATGGACTCAATCATCTGAATTGTGAGAGTCAGGATGAGGATATGGTTGAGGGGTTGAGGAGGGGAATAAGGGTGTGGAATAATCACTTATGTCGACGGAGATAGGGATCAGAGTAGGATGTATGAAACCTATTACCTAGGAGCCGTGAGGGTTCAGCTGAAATGATGTACTACAAATTTATATTAGGGGAAATCAGATTTGTTTTGTAATTTTATTCCATGATTTTCAGTTCATATATTACTTCTCAATCAGTAGTGCCAAACATGGTGCTGTACCAGCATAAAATTGAAACGGAAAATGTTTAATAAAATAAATAAAAAATACAATAAAACATAGATAATGTTGGTATATTGTGTTCTAAGTCAATATGAGCCTGTGGGGATCTATATGTACTCTGATTCTATTTAATTTTGACATGATTCCTCCAGATGACATTTTTATTGATTCCTCAGCTGTTAATGTCTCCTCTTCCAAGTTATGTAGTATCTATTTTATATACTTTTTTCTGTACATATATTACCTCTCCTAATAGAACATAAATTCTTGAGGGCAGCAACAGTTTCATTTTTCCCTTTGGTATCCTCTGTGTCTAGAACACTGTCTGGCACACAAAAGATGCCTAATAAGTACTTCATTAGAAGCCTAAAGCAGCAGGGCAGAGATTCTCAGCTTTTGGCATTAATGGATAGTGAATAATGAGAATCTGTTACATTCTGAACCTCGCAACATATTTGCTATTATTAGCTCCATTTTACAGATGGGAAAACTAAGGCTGAGAGTTAGTAGATGATTTCCTCAGGATCATACAATTAATAAAAACTTAAACTCAGATCTTGCTCACTCCAAGTTCAGCACTATCTATGGGCACTATAGTTCCCATTGTTACAGAGGAATATTGGTAGAGAAATATTTGGGAATTCTATAGGCTCTGGGGCTATTGCCTTTCATGAGGAAATCATTTAAGTAGCCAAGATTATGTATGGAGGTAAAGGAAATCAGAACAGAAGAGAGTAATTGGAAGAGATGAACTATGGTCAGTGAGTGAAATCTTGATATTAGGCTCCAACAGCAAAGTCTAAGGTATTATGAGATCAGTATGACTGGTGGGGTACAAGACATTATTGAAATTGGTTAAGCATATGTCATAGTGGTCATCAATATGGATATTGAGGTTAAATACTGATTAATTGATGATGGGAAGAGTAGAATAGAGAGCAGTACTAGGTACCAACAATATTAGGATCAGATTTAAAACTGGAATGGATTTAGAGTCCATGTAACTCATCCTCTCATATTACACATGAGAAAACTGAAATAGTAAATTTATGATTTAAACATAGGTCTTCCTGATTCCAAATCTTGCTCTTTATCTATTGCTCCTTCCTGTCTTTAATTGATATTAAGGAAATTGGGATGGTCACCTAAAAACAAGGAAGAGGGTACAGTAGAGATTGTATAGACTTTAAAGAAGAAATGGTATTAAACAAATGGTTGTCGAAAAATTGTGTGAATATAATAGTAGAGAATAGAAAGTATTGCAATCCTTTTTTTTTGTCCTCAAGAAGAGTGGGGTGGGGGAAGAGTTCTCTAGCAAAAATATTTGCAAACAAGAGTATCCTCAGGTTCCACTTAAAGTGAAGAGCTAGTAGAAGTGTTGCAGGAATCCAGACTATGCACAGGGAATTTATTAAAAATAAAGCTGGTGTTCCAAAGGATATGGTGGGATGAGTTGTGATCACTGGAATGTAGAGTAATCAAATTGGGGGAGTGGGACTTAATGATAATGTTTATATGTAATAGTAATAATAATGTCTCTCTGGTGTGGGGAGCAGCTAAATGGTATAACAGGGGTCCTCAAACTTTTTAAATAGGGGGCCAGTTCACTGTCCCTCAGACTGTTGAAGGGCCGGACTATAGTAAAAACAAAAACTTTGTTTTGTGGTCCTTTAAATAAAGAAACTTCATAGCCCTGGGTGAGGGGGATAACGTCCTCAGCTGCTGCATCTGGCCCCTGGGCCGTAGTTTGAGGACCCCTGGATCCTATAATAGAGTGCTGGGCTTGGAGCCAGGAAAAATTGAGTTCAGAAGCGATCTCAGAGACTAATTAACAACGTAACCCTGGACAAGTCACTTAACTCTGTTTGCCCCAGCAAATCCCTCCAATATCTCTGGCAAGAAAACTCTAAATGGGGACAAGAACAAAATGACTGAACAACAATATTATCACATGTTACCCTTACATCAATCATAGGAAATAGGTCTTATTATTATACTTATTGTACCAATGAGGAAACTGAAGAAGATAGAGGAGAAGATACTTGTCCAAGGTCTCATATACAGTTAGTATGTGCCTGAAGGCCCATTTGAACTCAGATCTTCCTGACTCTCTGTTTCTACACCTGACCCACTGGAATGTGTAGGCACTCTTCAGACTGATAGAATGAAGTGTCCGAAGGAAAGGAGTAGAGACATTTAACTTGCATCTAAGGTGATAAAACAGGGACTGGCAAAACAATATAATGGTAGGCAGATAAGAGTGGCATGTTGGTAGAAGGGGAAAAGATTTGCTCAATTGCTGGAAATTAGACTTGGAGAATTAACTGGTCTCAAAGTGATAAACGTGTCTTTCTTCAAAACTTGACATTTAAAACTAACTCTGAAGGTAAATTTTCTATGCTCACATTATAGAGCTCTTTATGTATAATTCATGGAAATTTCAAAACCCCATTAGTACGTTTGTGAATTTTTTTAAGTTTTATTGATGCCTTTTGTTTTTATATTGCAGACATTTCTGGATATATTTCCCCTCCCCCAGTGAATCTTCCCTTGTTGCAAGAAAAAGAAGTGGCTAAGAAAAACTCACATAGTTATTGTACATAATTGTGTGTGTGCAACGTTCTAAACAAAGAGATTTTCTTACCTTCTAGAGAGTATTCATAGGTATACACATATAGGTGTATCTATGTACACATGGGTATATGTATGTGTATGCACACACACATGTATGTTTACATGTATGTGTATATACATATGTGTGCACACACACAGCATGTAAGAGGTAGCTAGATGGCTTAGAAGACAGATTGCTGAGCCAGGACTCAGAAATATGTTAGTTCAAACCTAGCTTCACATAATCAGTAATTGTGTGATCCTGAGCAAAACACTTAACTCTATTTACCTCAGTTGACTCATCTGTCAAATGAGTTGGAAAAGGAAATGTCAAACTACTTTGGTATCTCTGGCAAGAAAACCCCACAAAGAGATGGACATAAATTAACCATTGTACAACAGTCAAACCACACCCACATCACCTTTCTGATTATCCTCACCTGTATTTCTTTGGACACTAGTATTCCATGACCTAAATTTCAAAATCATTCAAAAAGAGTCACCTACATAGTCCCACAGGAAAGTCTGGATGAAGTATGTCCATTGTTGGCATGTAGTTGAATGAACATCTGAAAAGCTCATCTACTATGTATATCATGAAAAGATATTAGAGTTAGGCTCAGAATTAATCAGGTGAAAAGCAGTCTGGATTGCTTATGGGAAAATGCATCCTTCTTTTAGTGACCCTTAGTTTCTACCAAAAATAAAAGGAAGTAGCTTTCCATCTTTGGAATATCAATACTGATCTGTGAATCATGAAATACTTAGTAAATAAAGGGGAAAAATTACATACTTAAAAGTATCACATCTTTTTAAAAAATCAAGTAAAATTATTCTGAAAACAACTAAACAAAATACGTACTAATACAGATAAGTTGGGGGGGATATTCACAAATTCCTTAAAAACAGGTTTTGAAAAGTATAATTAATGGGTAGCTAGTTGGTATAGTGGATAAAGCACGAGCCCTGAAGTCAGGAAGATCTGAGTTCAAATCTGATCTCAGACACTTAACACTTCCTGGCTGTGTGATCCTAGGCAGGTCACTTAATCTCAATTGCCTCAGCAAAATGAAACAAAATAAAATGTGTGCCTTGAATAATAATAAAAATAATAAATACGAGTATTACTTTGTCAAAATGTCTGATTCTCTTAAATTGTTGATCTCTCTTTAAAAAGAGAAAAGGATAATTAAAAATAATAAATGATACAAAAAAGGATTTTTTTTAATGTAAAAGATCCTAAAGTGCACATATAGCCTGATTTCCAAATCCTGACATTGTTTATGTATATTGAAGATCTGTAGTGCATACTTATTTAAATTATAAATCTTAAACTGGTAACAAGATAAAGTAATTTACATAAAGTAAGTTACTACCTCACAAGTCAGGTGTACTGCTTTGTTATGAGTATGTGTAATTGACTCCTGAGAAAATATCTGAAGAAATAACATATCTTCTTTTGACTGTATTTCTTTGTCCTTTCATTACATTTTTGAAAATCCATGCTAAATATTAACTAATGCCTCCTTGACCTAGATTACTCCATCCTACTCCTAACAGAGGTAATAGCAAGAATGAAAAAGATTCTTCATAGCATCCATTATGGGGGAAATACACCTGAATTCCCAAAGACATTTTATGAAAAGAATCCCTTGATGTTTAAGAGAATCAGACATTTTGACAAAAAAAAAAAAATCCTGTCTCTCTCCTCCATGGCTGCCACCATTGCTAACAATTATAAGCTTTCAATGCTGTGAATAATTCAAAATCTCATCTGTTCCATTCAGTGTTAAGACAATCTGAGAGTACAAGGTCACTTTTTTTTCTTCCCAAGTAGTGACTTCTCAACTCATTGTTGGTCTGATTGCATGATCCTCCTAGTATTTGACATGTTCCCCCTGACAGTTTCTTACCAGACATTAGTCTGTTTAGCTTGGAGTACGAAAAATCATAAACGCTCAATGGAATGTCAGATTTCTTCCTCATAAAAAACACAGATCACTGGGCTTTCTCCCACTTACTTTGTTATGCTAAACCATAACAACATTAACTTGAGATGTAAAACTGACCTCTGTGTGTATGTGTCTATGTGTCTCTCTGTCTCTCTCTATGTATCTCTGTCTCCATCTCACTGTCTGTTTCTTTCCTAATATACAGACACTTATCTCTATTTAGAGATAGCTATCAATATAGATAGACATATATTTTTAAAAAAATAATTAAAAAAGAAAAAAAAAGACTGCCTGCCTGAGTGGTAATGATATGACCCATATACAAATATTAAAAATATTAAAATTACAACAAACTGTTTATGAGAGATTAACACATATATAAATGTGCCCCAGTGGGGTAATTCAGAAAAGCTTGTAAACTTATAGCTAAACTACCTCTAATTGTGGAGTAAGATATAAATTGGAAATCTGCCAATTCTCATATTTCATTCATTTTTAATATTAAAAAGAATACTGGTCAAAAAACATTTGTGAAGTTGAAATAAAATATTACCATTAAATGCTCAATTATTTTTCTCACTCTTAATTACATTCTTCTACCTCTGAAAAATCTGTGTTTATTAAAGGTCAAAGATTTTCAAAATTCTTATAAATCTAATAATCTAATATATATACAATGAATCCTTTTTTTACAGAGGGAAAAAATATTCCACAGTTAAAATGAAAAAATGAGGTAATAATTATATTTTACACCATATTTATGTATCTTATTAAACATATCACACCAAAGGATCCACTGCATATGAAATTCTAAGCACACTCACAGAGGAAGGTCTCTAGATAAACTGCATTTCTTATTCTGATTTCAGAAATAAGTATATGAATAGGTGGCAGAATAGAGTACCAAGTCTGCAGTCAGAAAGATTCTTCTTCCTGTGTTCAAATTTGGCTTCAGATCCTTTCTAGCTGTGTGGCCCTGGACAAATCATTTAATCCTATTTGCCTTAGTTTCCACATCTATCAAATGAACTGGAGAAGGAAATGATAAACCATTCTGGTACCTTTGCCAAGAAAAACCCAAAGGGGTCACCAAGAGTCAGACGTTACTGAAACAACTGAATAACATATGGAACATTTGACTAGCAATTCTAATTGTTGTTTTCCCTCTGTCCTTGCTACTTTTGATGAGTAACAAATCTTCAATATTTCAAGGATTTAAAATTCTCTTGGTCTGAGAACTCCTGTCAATAAGGCATTGCCCAAAATTTCTAGGTCAAAATGAACTAGGATCAGGAAATTGTACTAGCTCATATGTATTATACCCCAGTCTCTTAAATTATGGATTGTGACCCCTTTTGGAGTCTAATTACTGAATGCGGGTGACATGAAATTATGATTTATTGTTAATAATTCTTTGATTTGTACATCTATTTTATATGCCTATATATCCAGAGTCACATAAAAATTTCTTGGGTGAAAAGGGATTGTGAGAGGAAAAAGTTAAGAAGCTTTGCCATTTACTATCAGTATAAGGCAGGCCTTCATTGTGTTGGTTAATTTCTCTAGGGAAGGTTTATAGGAAAATCTGAACATGTATTACAGAAGATGAAGTGATAGAAGGATCGCAATCTACAATCAATAGAATGTAAGCTTCTTGAGGGCAATAACCGATTGGTTTTTGACTTTGTATTTCCAAGTTTGCACAGTATCTGGAACGTAAACATGCTTACAATAACTACTTACTGATCTATCTGTTGCATTTGACAGATGGGGAGTACCAATAATAATGAAATCCCAGATCTACTAAGGTATCAAAATATAAAAGCATTGACCTAGAAAAATTAAAAGACTACTTTTTAAAACTAATTTTACACTTTACCTTTTGGTTAAATCTTGCATTTTTTATATTCATAGATATTACTGCTATCCATGGGAATTTAGGACACTTTAAAAATGATACGATTAAAAACCCAACACATCTTAATTAGTATTTACCTTTTAAAGATGGCATAATGAAACTTGTACTATTTTAATATCTCCACAAATGACACAACGCTGAATGACTCGGACCTGTCATAACAAAAGCTTCTATTTACTTGTTCTAGCAGCAAAGATCAGAATGCTCAAATGATTTTTGACAAAGCATAGAAGGACTTGGTAAAAAAGCTTTCACCACTGTTTCAGATTTTTTTAGTTTTATATTGAGGGAAAATATATATACAAAAGACAAGCTGTTTCTGTTATAGCCAAAGTGAATTTTAAAATAAAAATCATACATATTAACACATTAGGAATAACTGATGGCTTTGTGCTTTTCTCAACTATCCAAACCCTAGCCAATACTTCAGCAGCCTGTTAATATGGGAAGAACTCCATTTTATCTGCTACTTAAAATAATAGTTAATAGCTGTTGAAATACAACAGTGATTTATAGTTTATTGGGAGAATCTTTACTCTCATTTTAAATGACTTTTCATATAACAAAACAATCCCAGGTTTATTCAAAATGACACAAACTAGAGCAAGCAGTATTTTCTACCTCACACCCCCTTCTGCTGCTTGATGACACATAAGCACATTTGATTGTCATATTTACATGTTACTAAGGCAGTGAAACTACTGTTGAAAAAAAATAATGCAGACCTCAGGCAAAAAGCATAACACAAAATGTATTTCTGCTTTAACTTCTTCACATAGCATATGAGCATAAAGATTGGGCTGAGATAATCTACACGTCTCAGAGCTCAACATCAAATGTAATTCTGGTCTTCTATTAGTGTTATTACGAGGCAGTGCCCTTGAAGTTGGATGCCTGTTTTAGGCAGTTTAAGTATATACCTGGAAACAGCAAGGAGGTTGTACTATAAGACATCTCTGGGGGACTCTTTCAGGTCTCTGGTTTTGTGATTTAGATAGAATTTTATAATCAGCTACGGTCTTCTCATGTGCTACCCCTGTTCCATCTCTTTCTATAATTAAAAAAGAAATATTGACAATAACATAAACCTCCTTGATGCATAATGATCAACATTCTAATTTGCCCCCTATGAATTAAATTTTTAAAGTGACAAAACATAATTATAACATCTTAGGAATTTGAAACATTGGAATTCTAATTAAACAGTTTGATTTCTCTTCACATGTATAAAAAATATCACAGTTGGTATTATCCTTTTTAGACTCTATGCCATATTCAATGTAGCAGAGGGTTCAAGAAAGCATTTGAATGCAAGAAGACTTTTTTTTTATATTTGCAGTACATGAGGCTGCCTTCAAGTACATTTGTCAGAAAAGTGACAGTTCCATGGATCAATGCTGACAAGATGCATGTTATTATAGCATTAAGTGTTTCTAAACTGCAGGGAGTCCTACCAACTGTCCCATTTAGTGATTGAAGATATACATGATGTCCACAGAGCAGTGTACGGTTTTATAACATAAAGAAATGAAGAAACATACAGGAGTCTTTTACTTTTCCATCTAATTTTCCATTCTCCCAGTGGGAGAAAGGGAGAGGGGTTGTATGTGACTCCTACCCCTCACCTTGAGATTTTCTGTTCAGTAGAGTGAATGGGTGATACTCAGAAGTGATCACTTCCTTCTATCACCCTCTTCATGCAGTTTGGTTGATCAATTATGAATTCCATTGTATGTATCTGAAGAGGCAGAGTGGCAAGGTGGATATAACAGGAATTGTCATGAATATTTGGATTCAAAGACCTCTTCTAACCATATTATCCTGATCAAGTTCAATCTCTCTGACCCTCAGTGTCCCTGTCTGTGAAATAGAAATAATAACACCAACCCCATAAGGTTATTGGTATACTGAAGGCAACATGGTACAAAGTGGAAAGTGAATTGGGTTTGGAGTCAGACCTAGTGTTATTTTGGCTAAGTCACTCATCTGTACACCACAATTTTTTTTATCTGCAAAATGAATGGATTAGACTAAATTGTTTCTAATGTCCATCCTAGCTTTAAATCTGTGATCCAATAAATAGGATAATATTTGTAATGTTATTGTTAGTCATTTTCCAGTTGTGTCTGACTCTTTATGACTCCATTGGGTGTGTTTTTGGCAAAAATAATGGAGTGATTTGCCATGTCCTTCTCCATCTGACAGATGAGGAAACAGAGACAAATAGATTGAGGTAATTTGCCCGGGATCACATAATTACAAAGTATTTTATCAATTACTGCATATGTGGATAAATGTCACAGCTTAATAAGAGTTTTAATAAGTATATGTCTTCCATAGACTTACTAAAACCATCCTCAACATAGTTTCTGTAGCAGACGAAATCCTAAAAGAGATGATAGTCATATGTTTTTTTTTCCCTACATCATTGTGCTCTCTTCTGCTATGTCGCTATACTTTGAAAACATTCCATTTTATGCAGCTTGGGAATTATCAGACGTTGGATGGTGACATCATTGCTATTAGTTGTTCGGGCAATTGATAGTAGTTGTTGTTATTGGTTATTAATCTCATTGTCATGTATTTCCATGAAATTCAGAGAAATATGATCTTGGAAAGTTACTATATTGTTATTATTATTCATTTATGCTTCATGTTTTCAGATTCTTCTACACATAGATAAAATAATGGCTATTTAGAGTTGGTTGAACAGAGAAGCTCATCTTCTATAGGTTCATTGTATCTTATATGATTATTATGCTCCATCACCAACTGGACACAGAAGCTATGTTTTTATGGAATAAATTAAGCCTCTAGTCAGTTTTTAGAAATTGGTTTGATTGGGAAAAATTATGCCAAAATATTGATTGAATGTGAAAGTAAGGTAGCACAGTGGATAGAGCGCTGGGCCTAGAGTTGAGAAAACCCAAGTTCAAATCTCATCTCAGATACTTATTATGTGAGTGATTATCAACTGGGCAAGTTATTTAACCCTGTTTACCTCAGCTTCTTCTGCTATAAATAAACTGTAAAAAGGAATAGCCAACCATTTCAGTATCTTTACCCAGAAAATTCCAAATGGAGTCATAAAAAGTCAGACATGACTAATCAACTGAACAATATTGACAATAAAATTGACAGAATATCTGGTATTACTCTCATCATCAGTGAAGTAGCGTTTTAGAAAAACTGAACTATTAAAATGAAAAAGGAGACGAATAAACATAACTTAAAATGTTATCAGTCATTTAGACTATACAAAATAGGAATTTCCAACTAAACAATTATTTTAATGTATTTCCAAGTTGTTCAAAATATTTACTGTTTCAAATTAATAATCAATAGCCATGATAATATGGCTACAATGAATTTGTCTATAGATAGACATCACCTGTTATATCCACATTTGAATGAACTTTACAATAATTTTCTCAGAAAAAAACAAATATGTATAAAACTATGGCCAAAGCATTCAAGTAAATGTGGTGCTGAATGTCATAAGGTGGTTACCACAGTATTTTATATGTCATGGAGTTATTGGGACATAATGAGAACAGCTCAAGTGCTTTATTCATGGCGTCCATGTGCATTCTTAGGTCATCCCATTGGTATTTCCCCTCTTTAGACTATCCTCCTGTTTTTTAGATATCACCTCCTCTGTAAGGCCTTATACAAACCACAAAAGACTATAACAATTGCCCCTTCCCCTGAAATCTGATAGTTACCTATTTTCTACACTACTTATTAGAATACGATTACTAATTTGAATTTGAGGAGGATTTCAAATATTATCTACTCAACTCTTTTATTTTTCAGTTGAGGAAATGAATGCCCAAATGTGAAAACCCTTGCACAAGGTCATATAGAGACAGATATAAGAACTACAATTCACATCCTATTCCTCCATTTACCAAACTAGTGCTCATTCTATGGCTTGATAGTACGTTATGAATCTTTTCATCTACTTTTCCTTTCTTCCCAACTTTCTTGTTAAGGGCTTTTCAGATAAAAAATGGTTTATTATTTCTCTTTGCATCCCCAAGACTTGAATAGGGTAGATAATCAACATCTGTTAAGTGACGATAGAGGCAGTAATGATGGTGTAAAGGATAAAAAGTTGGACTTGGAATCAAATAGATTTTTGTTCAAATCACACATGAGACACTTATTAGCTGTGTGGTCATGGGCAAATTCACTCCAATTTCTTTATCTGTAAAATGTGGGCACTGTACTTGGTAATTTCTCTTTCCAGCTTGAAATCTATGAACCTTTGAGAATAGATCACAATAATTATATGGAAATTTTTCTTAGAACCATATGATTTTAGAGATGTAAGAGGCCTTAGAGATGATTCTACAACTATGTAATTTATTTAAAATATTTTGATAATTTCACTTTTTCCTGGAAAAAAGAATTTAATTAGGCCATGGCATTATGCAACCCTCCAATATTTTTTTTATGAAAAATATTTTATTTGGGGCAGATAGATGGCACAGTGGATAGAGTTCCAGCCCTGAAGTAAGGAGGACCTGAGTTCAAATCTGACCTCAGACACTTAATACTTCCTAATCTGTATGACCCTGGGCAAGTCACTTAACCCCAATTGCCTCAGCAAAAAAAAAAAAAAATATATATATATATATATATGTATATATGTATATGTATATATGTATATGTACATACATACATATACATATATACATATATATAATCTCCAAACTATATTAAAGCAATTAAAAAACATTTTAAAGAATAAGTATATTTAAATATAATTGTTTTCTTTGTGATCCTATGTATTTTAAGATAAAATGCTTGACTTGTTGGAAAACATTTTAAAAATATTATTCAAGAAAGGGGCCATATGTTTACCTGGGATCCAGGACACAAAAACAAAGAATGCCTGAAGTTGTCTCACATTCCCCTTTACTTCCTTCTTTTCTCCTTCCCCTTGTCCAAGACAGTTCTATTACTGCAAAAATGTCATCAAAAGATCAGGAAGGCTCCAGAGAGTGCTATATGTATACAATATTATTTTGGGCAAGCCTTCAAAACCAGCAAATCTCACCACTTACTGATATAGTTTATTGATGATTTATTACATACAATATGCATGGTTCTGGTCTGCAAAGGAAAATACAAAAGGCAGTGGAGACCAAACAAAATCCAAAATAAGCATAGGAGAGTGAACATATCATTGTATTATGGCTTTAGAGGGGAAAGAATTGTGACATGTCACTTGCCTACTCAACAAACTCCAATGGCTTCCTTTTTTCTTCTAGGATAAAATACAAACTTCTGTCCAGCTTTGGAAACCCTTTAAAACCTGGGCCCAACATATCTTTCCTACTACACCGTACATAATTCTCATACTCCTTGATCTGGTCAAATTGGTCTTCTTTCTGTTCTCACACATTGCACTTCACTTTTCATCTCTATCTCCTTACTGGCTATCTACCTCTAACACTTCAAATGTGCTTCCTTCTTATAACCTCTTTATAGAATCCTTTGCTTCTTTCACGATTCCTCTCAAGCATCATCTTCAGTGTGAAGTCTCTACCTTCAACTGTTTGTACTTCAACTGCTATGTACTCCCATACTTGATTCTTATCTCTTTATATTTCCTCTGTATTATTCTTATATATGCTATTAGTGTCATCCACTTTAGACTATAAGCAAATAAGAATTGTTTTATTCTTTGAACTTATGGTGTCAAGTAGCGTGTCCGGTCTGCTCAATTCACCTTTGCAACGTCTCTCAAATATATTATTACTCTTGTACAGGCTGTCATTGCCTCATGCTAGGACTACTGCAATAGCCTGCTGTGAGTCTGCTTGTCTCAAGTCTCTCCCCACTTCAGTCCCTTTTCTATTCACCATCCAAAGTGATTTTCTTAAAATGTAGAACTGTTGGGACCTCTAATCTCCTTTCCCCACTCACTCTGTATTCCATTAGCTCCCTATTACCTCCAGTATCAAAAACAAAACACTCAGCTGGCTTTGAAAGCCCTTCGTAATTTAGCTTCCTCCTTCCCTTTAAACTTCACTCCACAACACATACTCTGATTACCATCTAGCTGTTCCATGAACAAGATACTCTAAGTTCCACGCATTTTGGGGGGTATCCTTCATGCTCAAAATGCTCTTTCTCCTCTGCTCAGTCTACTGGTCTTCTTGGCTTCCTTTATGTCCCTTCTAGAAGTCTACCTTCTGCAGGAAGCCTTCCCTAACCCCCCTTAATTCCAGTGCTTTTCCTTTTTAAATTATTTTCCATTTATCTCTTATATAGTTTGCTTTGAATGTGTCTTTAAATGTTGCCTCCATAATTAAATTGGGAGCTCTTTGAGGGCAGGGACTATCTTTTGCCACTTTTTGTATCCTTAGTGTTCAGTACAATGCATGGCACATGTTTTGCTGTTCAGTCATTTTTCAGTCAGGTCCAACTCTTCATGATACCATCTGGGGGTTTGCTGGCAAAAACTGATTTGTCATATCCTTCTCGAGCATGGCACATAGTAGGTGCTTAATGTTTATGGAATGATTTGATACATATTAGGCATTTAAGCAATTTGTGATCATATAAATGCTTATTGATATAAGGCTAATCTTCCCAATTTCCCCAATGAGAAATGAAGTTTTTTTGTTTTTGTTTTTGTCTTTTGGTTTTTTTGTTGAGGCAATTGGGGTTAAGTGACTCCCCCAGGATCCCACAGCTAGAAAGTGTTAAGTGTTTTGAGGTCACATTTGAACTCAGGTCCTCCTGACTTCAGGGCTGGTGCCTATCTGTTCCCGAGAAATGAAGTTCTTAAGGAGCAAAAGCACTTTTCCAGAAAGTGAAAAAAGTCCTGACAGTTATCCCTTTTTTCCCTCTTCCTAAGTGACACACATATGTCAAAGTAACCCCTGTGATACATTAACAGAAGAGACCTATGTAAAAATTTTCCTTTGCCACTGAGAACTTAAAAATGCAATGGGAAGTAAAAGTTACGGATATAATGTTGATAACTTACTAGAACTCTCATGATAACTTATGCTGGAAGAGAAGAATATGACTTTGACAGTGGAACTGAAGCAAATGTGGAATTAAAGCAAAGCCACTTATCATATTTGCAACAGGAACGATTTTATCCTACACTCATTGGACATCTTACAGAACTGGGAATCTATGATATTTTGTAAACAATTCAGAAAGCAATACTGTACTTCGAGATACTTGTCATGTCACCAGGAGATTTCTATTTCAACAATAAATATTGCAATGTGCTTCGCCAAGAGAGTGAGTACTGTCAGGAGTGAAGGTTAGCTATAAAAATAAACAATACTAATCATAACACACCATCCTCTGAAAAGGAGAGCTTATTATTCTGCCTACCTTTGAACAACTCACATTCCAAGATGCAATGAATAATTTTGCTTTACAAGAGTTGTCATATTAAAGAGAGATTTAAAATGCCCCAATTTCCTTGCAACAGATGGAAAAGAAAACAATAAAAAAAACAAACCTACCTCTCAGAACATACTTGTCTAACATAAGGTTTCTCTGAAATGAGATATTTTCACCCTTGTAAAATCTGTGGATTTGGTTAACATTGCTATCTAATCTTGTCCTGAATATTCAACAAAAGGTAATACCACCAAAGTCAAATTTATTCTGACCACATTTTCACATCTATTACTGCCTGTTTTATATGCTTTCTTTAAACTTTTCTATGTAATATGACCTGACCTCATGGTAAAGTTGTTTTAATATTCTTATTTTATTTTAAATTGAGAACAAATTATTCTGACACTGACCTCAAAGATCATTGCTAAACACATCTTAAAGAGTTTATTTTATTCTTCTTACTCTAATGTTTTTAGTAATATAGATAAACTTAATAGAATTCTGTTTAACAGAGAAATGTAAACCATAGGCAAAAAGTTATATTTGATCTTATTTTAAAATCTTGATGAATAGTTTTAAATAGTTTATGTATGTATTTATGTGTTTCTTATAGTTTCTTTAAAAATACAGAGTATGAGATAAACATTGGGAAATTGGTCATACTTTTAGCAGAAAATCTTCATTCAATTTTTATTACTTCTATGCAAATAATTTAAATCTAAAAATAAAAGCATTATTTTGCAGAACATCATATATGTATATATAAATATATAAGAAATTACAACAAATATTTCTTGTAAATATTTAAGAATTTCATTTTTAATGGTTAATATTAAATTTCACTAATTTAAATTAATGACAGATACATTTGAATTGCATTTTTCAGAAAATGTAACTTTTTGGTTAATGAACCAAACTGAAACTTTATCATATTCATTTCTGTAAACTTATTACAAATGTTCATATCCTTCATATACTTTTATAAAGGGTGATTTTTCCGAAAAAACAAAACAATAAAACTCTGCTCTTTCCAAAGTGGAAATTTGATATCACATATGGTAAAATGTTTCAATTTGTTTGAATTTTACTTTCATTTGATAGATCAAATGGGAAATACCTGATTTTTTATATAAAATTTTGTAAAGCCTGTGTTTTTCCTCCAATTCAGAAATAATGTGGATATTGAATATAACTGGATATTGAAAAAAGATCAACTGATATAAGAGTTGCTAGCAATAAACATCTGAAACCTTAGTACTTTATTATTCTCAAGTTTTATATACCTAGCAACGAATATACTTCAAAAATAGTATATTTTGAGAGTGGCAGCAAGTTATGAAACAAAAAGTTACATATTCTGCATTTTATCTTCCTGAAATGTTCACATTTTTAAAAAATGAAATGGCAGATGTGATATAGATGAGCATGCTCCTAATACAGTAAATAGGAGTATAACTAGGAAGCTAGTATTTTGAATTCTCCTCAAATATTTTAAAGTTATTCTTTGGAGTCTGCTTCCTACTGTTAGTGTTTTTTTTTTTTTTTTTTTTGCTTTCTTCCTTTTCTATTGTATCCTGGGAAAGAAGGTTGGGAGAATGATAATACAGTTGTGGTGGTTAACAATTTCCTTTTCTTCAATCCTAAGTGAATTTCTTCCTGCCCCAATTCAAATTGTTTCTTCCATTTGTCCAACCCTGATAGGAATAGGAGTGGGAAGTGATGAGACTTTCTCAACTATCAATGTATAGATGTGAGGTGCTCAATGGTATCATCATTCCCTGGTTTTTGGTGTTAGGGGTATCTTGTGCTCAGGCTTGGCACAAAACAGTGAGGGGAAATAAAAATGATATTGAGAATTAAGACAACCTCATTTTCCCCAACTTTTTGATAAGAACAATTAATAACTGTGAAAATAAGTTTTTTCTTACAATGTATTAAAATTCATGGAAGATAAACCATTAGGAAGTTTAATTTAAAAAATATTATTCCTAATTAAGCTTCATTTGAGTATGTGTACAATATGTAATAATAGTGTCTTTTTGTGCAAAGTGACCTAAAACTATTTTGAATAGTCACACTATAAGAAATCCTTAGAAGACTGATTTTTGTTGCTCCTTCCATCCCCCTTCACCTTTTTGGATTCCATTTCTATTTCCCTCCACCCTCAGACTTATTTCTCACTCAAGATTTCCACTCAGGGAGCATATCATAGGATTTAGACATGAAATGGACTCCAGAGATCATTTCATTCAAGTCTCTCATCTTAAACAGGAGGAAAAATGATGTCAAGAGATATTGAGTGATTTTGTCCAAGGTTATTCATACATGTGGTAAATAGTAGAGCCAGGATCATAGGCCTGGGCAACAAACACAGCTTGGGTGTGCTGGGATATCCTCCCCTTGCTATAAACTTGCCTATTGTCAGGATTCAAATCCACGGTCTCTAACTCCATGCCTAATTCTCTTAACCCAACAGCATGATGCCTTCTCTTACTCCTAACAAATCCTAGCTCTGATGGATTCTTCTTATAGGGCTGCTAAGTCCTTCCCCCTCATAGTTTCACTGTCAGAGGATGGATAGTCACACATTTTAAGAGAAAAATAGATCTCACTATAACACCTTCTACAGACCTGTACAAGATGATGCCATCCTTATTGAAATCATCAACCAGGACAAAAAAAACCCTTTGCTAGACAAAAAAGTATTTGCTTGAGGTTAGCTTTAGAATAAAAAACTTCTTAATGGCACTTTGACTAAAATACATTTAAAAAATATATATAGCTCAGATTCCTGAACTGATATTTTCTTTACACTTTTCATTTTACACAAGTCCTTTGTCAAAAGAAAAGTAGGTATTCACTTCTTGAAATTGCCAATGCTAAACACAGTCCACTTTTGGACTTTGAATAGGATAAGTGCAGCTCTGGCAGTCTTTTTGTCCTCATTTTCCTGTAATGGTTTCACATCTGCCTTCTAATGGAAAGCACACTTTTTTTTTCAACCTCACAGTCATTATGATTTGTTCAGCTACAGTCCCACTATACTTTATCCTAGAGTATGGGCTAAAACAATAAAAATATTTTTGAAACATTTAAAAGCTAGAAATAATTAAAATATGTTATAATGCCAGCTGCCAGAGAGAAATTATAAGTTAGTGCTAGGATTGAATGGCTCAGCTGACAGAGCAATTAGACACTCATAGATGTAAGGCAGTATCAATTCCCAGTCTTGAATTAGCCACTATATGGAAATCAGAGCACCCTACTTATCAGGAATAGTTAGAAGATGAGAGATCTCACTTAAGAAAGTTTTCCATAAAAGTAAAGATTTTTTGATTCTAAGGTGACTCTTTAAACATCACAACTTTAAAAAGAATCTTTTTTGTTAGAGATTTATTAAATATTCCCATGCCTTCTGAAACAAAGGGCAGAATATAATTTCATCTTTTTGGATGACTCAGTTAACAATATGAATGTAAATGACTATATTGGGCTAAAATACAATAATACCTTTAGCACCTAGTAGGAGATGCATAATGTTGTTTACTACATGCTAAATGGTCCCTGGCTAATGTTCTCTCTAGATCTTCAGCTTGCTTTGTGTTCTGACTGGATCACAGAATTTCAGGGATTAGAGGGATGTCAGTACCTATAACATATCCAAAATTTGATAACTCTGGCATTGCCTGAAAACCCTGCAGTAAGAGGGAACACTACCTGTGGAGGTGAATCACTTCCCTTCCCGTAGCTGTATTTATGTGGAAGTGTATCATGACATTTAGTCAAAATCTGCCTCTCTGCAACGTCCAATGTTCATAGTTTACAACTACTTCTATAACCACATTATAGACTTTGTCTATGTGAAGATAGTTCTTGGATCTAAGGCTTCTCTTTTCTAGACCAAAAATCCCCATTTCCTTCAACTACTCCTTTTAATGGTATGCTCAATCTTGAGCTCTTTTGCCACACTGAGTAAGTAACCTCCTTAGCACATTGGCATAGAACCAGCATTTTCTTGATTCAATATCCCAGATTACCTGACATCCTCCTCCCAAGCAAACAAACTTTTTCTGAAGCCCTTCCTAGACTGGAGACATAAAAGGTTCCAGCTGTATGTAGTCTTTCTGACTTAGGAATTGCCTGAAGCTATGAAGGTATCCTGAAACTATGAGAATCACTTACCCGGATGACATATTGACCAGATGGTATTTCCAGATGGAGATCAGTGGGGCTGCATCCAGAGGAGCTAAGTACTACTATATCCTTGTTATATATCCTTGCTTATGTTGGAATAAAGTAAACCTTCTTTTCTTCAATGTCTCATAAGTGCCTCATTTCATCCCAATGTCAAATCCGAACTAAAAGAGTGCTGGAGTGAGAACCATGGCAACACATATTCTTCCATGTGGCAATATTGTCCTAAAACGCACAGCCCAAGAGTAAGCACAGTACTCTATATATGGTTTGACTTAAACATTCACATGAGTATAAATACTTGGGGTGTTATTAGAGACCTTCTTCCAAGAAGATACTGAAATATTAATTTTTTTTGTCATTGAGATATTTTGGATCTTTTCAATCTACCGGCACCAAATAGCTATATGTCTACATTTATTTATCTTTCATGTACCATACATCTCTTCCCTTTTTTCCATAGAAACAGTGTCAAATGATGACAAACCATTTATGATGAAAAAAATGTCAAATGCCTTGATGAAATTAATTATCTGAAGCATTCCCTTGATTTATTAGTTTATGTGTAACCTTGTAAAAAGAGAAAATGGGGTTAGTTGTGGGATTATACCTTTAGAGCTGGAAAGAACTCCAGATGTCTATCTACTCTCTTCTTTTACAGATAAGGAAATTGAGTCCCCCAGATGTTAAATGATTTGACTAAGGTCAGATGAATCTTGAGTTTGCATCTAGGTGCAATGATGCCCAATAAAACCTCTTCACAAATGAACTTGTTATGATTGTTGTTTCCAGTCATTCTTTTGTAACTAATTTTTTTTTCTTGATTTTTATTAACCATCTATTGAATTATTCATCAGTCTATATATTTTTTAATCTTTTTGTATTCCTGGTTTTCAGAATACTTTTAAGCACACAATAAGTGCTTAATAAAAGTTTGTTGAATGACTGGGCCATAAAGCTAATAATGTAGTCTCTCTCTTGCTTTGTACAATTTTTTTTGCATATATATTAAAAAGGGTAAGCACACACAAAGACATGTCTACACATACAGGAACAAAACCATTTCAAACATAGGAGATTATTCCCTGCTTTAGCTAACAAATCTGCTAGCCTCTACCTACCTACTCTCTTTTTTGCAGGTCATTTCTGTTCAGATTACCCACTGAAGGTGAGCTGCAGCCAGTCAATTCAGCCAAGAGTAATGGTCACGTAAAGTGATTATGCAAGGTTTCAACTGCCATGCAAACAAAATGCAGCCTCAATGACTTTGAACATGATTTTCTTGAATGCATCAACACTTCTGTTCTGGCAAAGAAAACATTTCAAAATGCTCAGGCTAAAATTCTAGAATTTAATAAAAATATGTTAAGCGCTGATGATATGGGCAAGATCTTGTTCTAAGTATTAGGGGCAGAAAGAAAAAGAAAGCATTCTTGCCCTCAAGGGGCATATAGCCTACTTGTATAAAATGTATCATGTATGTTGATAAGCAAATAAGAAAACTCAAGAAAAGAATCTTAACAAATGGAAAGGAAGCCTTCACCCAGGTGGGGGGTCCCTGAGCAGAGCCCTGAAGGAAGATAAGGATTGTGAATGTCAGAGCTGAGGAAAAAACACATTCTAAGCATGAGGGATAGAGGCAAGAGATAAAATACCCCAGAAGTGCTGCACCATCATCACAAGTACAATATTGACTTTCTCATGTTGGGAATATCTGTTTTGCTATGTAATATATACATATGCACCTACTCTCTCTCTCTCTCTCTCTCTCTCTCTCTCTCTCTCTCTCTCTCTTTCTCCACACACACACACACACACACACACACATACACACACACACACACATTGTTGTTATTGTAGTTTGGTTCTTTTCAGTCATATTCTACTTTTCATGACCCCATTTGGGGTTTGCTGGCAGAGATACTGGAATGGTTTGTCATTTCCTTTTCCAGATCATTTTATAGTTAAGGAAACTGAAGCAAGCAGGGTTAAGTAACTTGCCCAAGGTCACACAGTTATAAACTATCTGAGGCTGGATTTAAACACTGAAAAATGAATCTTCCTGACTTCAGGCTCAGCACTCTATCCAGCGTACCACCTAGTTGCCCTTTATAACTATATGCACACCTATATAAGAAGTACAGTGGAATATTGGAAAGACTGCTGCTTTTCTCAAGCATGAAAGTTCTGGTTTTTAGGTCCTGCTTCTGACACATATTGTCCATGTCATCTTGGGCAAACTACTTAACCTCTCAGTTTCTAAGGCAATTCTTGAAGAATATTAATTTGTCAAATAATTTCTGATCTTCATTGGTAGAGGTAATTGTTTTGAGATAGAGAGGTAGGTAGACATATATAAACAGATTGATGATATGGTTAGAAAAATAGATTAGATTGATATAGCATTTATTAAACATGTAGCATATGCTAGGCCTTATGATGAGATATAAAAATAAAATTAATGAAGATACCACCTGCCCTCAAAAGGCTATATTCAGATACAAAAAAGGGAGTTGAAAAATATGTGTGTGGATATGTGTGAATATATGTATAGAAGGCCATGAGATGATAAGGGAAAAAGCTCAACTATTAGAGCCAAGGGACTCAGGTATAGTGTTCAGCTTACCAGTAGTGAGGAAAAGGAGATGATGGTCTGAGGCAGACAGGGAGGCATAGTATGGAGAAGGTCTGGAATCCAGCAAGATAAAGCAAAACTTAATCCATCACAGCTAAGAGAAGCAAAAATGGAATACGGGTTGCCAGTGAGGAAGAGGTAAGAAGATATAGTTACAGTAAAGAAGGCTGACAAGTGATCTTTACCAATGAAATTAAAAATTTTGGCTCCCCAAAAGGTAAAAAAAAATCTCTCCTTACAGTCATAAATGAATGGGGAAACAGAATTTTTTAAATAAAAAAAGGATAATATTAGAATTAATTTGTTTACTAAACCTTAAATGACAGGGCCTACTCAAAAAGTATCAATCCAAAGAGAAGGATGTCAACTATAGCAAAGAAGTTAAAACAAAGTAAAACTCTGCTCTTTTATTGTCAAAACTTCTTCCTTCTAGGCAGCTGGATGGCATAGTAGATAGGACACCGGCTCTGAAGGCAGAAGGACTTGAGTTCAAATCTGGCCTTGGACATTAGATACAGCCTAGCTGTGTGACCCTGGGCAAGTCATTTAACCCCAGTTGCCTCAGCCAAAAAAACAACAACCAAAAAATCCCTCTTACTTCTTGACTTAGATGATGATTTGATGAGACCATATCGAAAGACAGCAGCCTTTTTTCTCCATAAAGCATTAGTGAAACCATCTATCCCCATTACCTCCTATTTATTGTTTTCCATATTGCTTCCTCTCTGCATTCTTGGGATGGCAAGGGAACTCACTGATAAAGAAGGAGTGAAAAAAGCCTAGTTTTCTTAAGCAATCCTTCTGATCTTGAGCAAGGACCCTTAAAAAGCAATAGCTGTTCTGAATTTAAATTTCAGGAAAGGTTTTCTCAGTAAAGCAGTGCTTAGTAAGTTATTGAATGGTCAGCCTTTGAACCATTTAAAAAAGAGCAATGAGTTCTGCCATAAGTGACAAAGTCCTGGTTGAGTAGATTGTATCCTAGCTTAAAGGAAACATGATACTACATCACAAGAGACTTCCAGTTATTCATGAAACACAGAACAGTTACCAGTTTATCAGAGGAAGTTTCTCATTTCCTAACCATAGATGTAAATTTAGCCACGTATGATTTGATAAGCATACAGTAGACCAGCAAGCAGGCAGGACAAGAAGGTGTTGTTATTTTTTTTTTTTTAATATGAATAAAATCAAAGGAGGACTCAAACAGATAAGTGGTTTTGTCCAAAAATTTGTTCTATGGATATGTCCTTGGAAGTTGGTCTCAACCTAAGAAAAATGCCTTGAGGCCATGGATAGAGTCCCAGGGAGAAGCACAGTGATGATTAAAGGGTGAGAAGAGGCTGAGAGATATGAGGTGATAGGGGCAGAAAAGAGACAACTTGGAGGTGATGAGTAATGACATTTAGAAATAAGAAGTATCATTAAAGCTAGGATAATATAATACCTTCCATTTATACTGTGCATTATTTTTTTTATATACTTGGTTATTTATATGTTTTCTTCCTCATGAGAATATGAGTTCCTTGAAGGTAAGAAACATGGTTTTGCTTGCAGCAAATTATCTCCAGCAATTAGAACAGTTCTTGCTCCATGGAAAGTTGAGTTTTGATATTGTGACTGACTGACCATGTAGTCTCCATAGAGAAGGGGCAGCAAATGAGAAGAATCATCTTATGCATTCAGTATGAAGAATCGAGATCAGAACTAAGCAATTATCTCCTACTAGTGAAGATTGTGACAGTATGGAATGAGTTACTTGGGAAGAATAAAGAATTTTGTCCTAGTCTGGTTTCTAACAATTGGAACAATTTCCACCTGATTTGGACAGCTTATACATTTTTTTAAAAGGGGGCATTAAACGGATGACCTTTCAAAGTTCCTTTCAGCCTTATGTATCTATGATTGCTCCATTTTAGTTCTAAAACTCTGGATTGTGAATAAAAAGGATAGATAGGTGGAGTGGGAGCAGCAGGCTAGGGGGAAGGCAGGAGGGGAGTAAGATCATAGAAAACACATCTGTCTTAGTACAAGGATTTAATCTGAAAAGAGCCAGGAACTGAGGATAGTTTGATTAATAATGGCCATACTTTCCAATCCCGCTTCCCATTTAGAGAAGGAAATAGATTCGTAGAGGTGAAAAGAACATTTGAGGTCATTCTAGCCCACCTCTTTCATTGTATAGAAAGGAAAGAGACACAGAGTTGGCGCCCTCCTTCCTGGGTGATACTTGAAAACAATACAAAACAAACACCAGAGTGCTTGTAATGACTCTGGGATGATCAACCAATTATCTATTGAATTGGCCCCAAATCTATATTGACAGGGAGATGGGAAGAAATGGACAAGTGATTTCAAAAAGCAATTGGGAAATATTTCTCTTCAGAGTTCATTGTCTTTATCGATGAAAAGAGGGAACTAGAATGTGGTTGAGTGCAGATCTGATTGTTAACCCTTTTAGTTAGCATTAAGTTCCACTGAATAAATTGAAAATGCTTTATAAAATTGGGATGAAAGGAAGATTTTTTAAAAGCTATTTGATATAGAGCAAAGGACACTGAATTAATGCAAAGTCTGGCTCTGAATCTTAGCTTTGTCATGAATTACCTTTTAGAAAGGTTATCTGAACTCTCTGAGCCTCAGTTTACTTATTTACAAAATTAAAGAATAAGATGATATTAAGGTGTCAAGAATCATCAAGATGACATCTTAAGTCCATGAATTAATTTAATTTTTTATTACTATATTTCATTATAAATAATTTCCTTAGTAATTCTGTATATATTATTTCTTACATTTAAAACATTTTGAAAAGGGGGTCCATAAGGCTTCAGGAGTCTCTTTGTGACCCAAAAAGGTTAAGGAGTTCAGTACCCTAAAATTCTTTCTTGATTTAAATTCAATGCACCTTTGCAAGGTCAGTCAGTACTTCAAAACTAAAATCTGATTTAACATATTCAGAAATTATGTCTAAACAGGAAAGCTCTTTCTTTATTTGCTAGAGATACTTTTCCTTTAATTTGTAGTTTCTTGTTTTGACTTTAGGATTCTGTCCCTATGAATGTCCAGATGTATTGTATGTATTTCCCTTTTGGTGTAGTGTGTGTGTGTGTGTGTGTGTGTGTGTGTGTGTGATGTGTTATTCTTAGGAGTTATTAGTTACATTTTTCAGGCAAATTAATTGTCAGATAAAGCAAATTTCTACTTTGATTTTCTCTCTTTTTAATTTTTTAAATTATATGTAAACAATTTTGCTTTTTTAAAAATTTGGAGTTCTAAATTCTCTGTAATTAAAATTTCTCCAGTTGTTTATAGCTGATTGGTTTTGTATGAAGTGTTTTATAATTGTGTTCCTATAGTTCCTGGCTTTGTCTTGGCAGGTAAGACTACCAAATATTTTATTATATTTTTTATTTTTATTTTTTGAGAGACAATTGGGGTTAAGTGATTTGCCCAGCGTCACACAACTAATGAGAGTTAAGCATCTGAGGCTGGATTTGAATTCGGATCTTCCTAACTCCAGGGTAGATGATCTAACCACTGCACCATCTAGCTGCTTCCCAAATATTTGATATTGCCTATAGTTATTTTAAATACATTTTTTTCAATTTCTTCCCCATAGCCTTAGTAATATATATTATATGGGTTTATTTTATATCCTACAACTTATTGAAGTTGTTAATTATTTCAACTAGATTTTTAGTTGACTCTTTAGGGTGTTCACTTAACCCCAATTGTCTCTCAAAAAATAAAAATAAAAAATATAATAAAATATTTGGTAGTCTTACCTGCCAAGACAAAGCCAGGAACCATAGGAACACAATTATAAAACACTTCATACAAAACCAATCAGCTATAAACAACTGGAGAAATATTAATTATAGAGAATTTAGAACTCCAAATTTTTAAAAAAGCAAAATTGTTTACATATAATTTAAAAAACTAAAAAGAGAGAAAATCAAAGTAGAAATTTGCTTTATCTGACAATTAATTTGCCTGAAAAATGTAATTAATAACTCCTAAGAATAACACATCACACACACACACACACACACACACACACACACACACACACACACACACTACACCAAAAGGGAAATACATACAATACATCTGAAAGAGATTTACAATTGCCATAACTAGCATTTCTAGTACAATATTGAATAACAGCAATCATAACAGACATTCATTCTTGCTTCACTTCTGATTTTATTGGACTTCTAGCTTATTCCTGTTACAGATAATGCTTGCTGATAATTTTAGATAGATACTATTTATCATTCAAAGGAAAGCTTTATTTATTCCTATGCTTTCTAGTTCTTTAAGAAGAATGTATTTTGTCAAAAAAAATTTTGTATCTATTGAGATTTTCATATAATTTTTTGGTTATTTTTGTTATTGAGATGGTCAATTATGCTGATAGTTTTTCTAATATAGGACCAGCTTTGCATTCCTGGTTTAATATATACATATATATATATAAAAATTTTAAAAATCATAATGGATGATTTTTGTTATATATTGCTTTAATCTTCTTGCTACTACTTTATTTTAAAATTTTCATCAATATTCATTAGGGAAATTGATCTATAGTATTCTTTCTGCTTTTACTCTTCTTAGTTCAGGCATAGTATTGGAATTAATTGTTTTTTTAAACATCTGCAAGAGTTCACTTGTGAAGCCCTCTGGTCCTGGGGATTTTTCCTTTTGGAGCACATTGATAATTTTTTCAGTTTTTTTCTAAGATTGGGTTATTTAAGTATTCCATTTCTTCTTGTTAATCTGAATAATTAATAAATATCCACCCATTTCACTTGGATTGTTAGATTTATCGGCATATAATTAAACAAAATAACTCATAATAATTAATTTCATCTTCATTAATGGTATATTTGTCTTTTTATTTTTGATCTAATAATTTGGTTTTCTTCCTTCTTTTTATATTAAATTATCAATTGCTTAAATATTTTAGTGTTTGATCCCTCTGACTCCCTGACCCCCAAAATTCAGCTCTCAGCTTTATTTGTTAAAAGGTTTTCTTACTTTTAATTTTACCAATCTCTCCTTTGGTTTTCAGGATTTCTGATTCTGATTAATTGAGAATTTTTCTAGTGTATTTAGTTGCCCAATTAATTTATCTGCTTTTTCTACTTTTTATTGATATAGGCATTTAGAAATACACATTTCCCACTGATGCAAGGTTTGCTGCTAACACTGCTGAGGTAAAACCTGTGCTCCAGGGCCAATGAATACCTCAGTATAACATCTTTCCTGCTGCTCTCCTACATTGTCTTGGGCTGGAAAATTGTTTTGCCCCAACCTTTTATTGGTTCTGCCACCCCAGAATTCTATTTATTATTTTAAAGTCATTTGGAGGGGACTTTGGGAGAGTTCAGGTGACTTCCTGCCTCTACTCTGCCATCTTGGCTCTATCAACATTAATTTCAATTTTAACCGAGGACCTACATGTTTAAAAAATTCCCCAAATGATCAATGTATAATATAGATTTAAAATGGCAAGCCTGTTTTTTGAAAATTCAAACAATTCTCTATAGTAGATTACATCTTTCTAGTCATATAGTATAGTTAAAAAAAACAGATCTTGGAAGTTGCTTTTGTCTTTGCTCCCAAATAATTATTATTATTGACAAGATGTATAATTTTTGGGTGTAATGAACTTCTATTTTTAGCCAGATGATGAGGAAAACTCTTCTATCACAGCAAATCTACAACTTTTTGTAACTTGCAGTCTGATAGCATCTGGACTTGATCCTTCTAAGATCTGCTTTTTAATCTACTCTTTATACTGCAAGGACTTTTACTTTGTAATTTTATATATATATATACACACATACATATATATAACATATATATGTGCATACATATAGTCATATATTATAAATATGTAGCACACATCTATGTATACATATTATTTTCTTTATAGCAATTAAATCATTAAATAGGAAGGTAGATGCTCAAAAGTATAAAATGCTTTTAAGAAGAATGTTTTCTTCGGTATTCAAATGGAAGTTATATGATCTGTACCAATGGAGAAAACATCTGCATTAACAAGATCAAAAATCCATCAAAGAAGCAATTAATTAAAGAATTTTTCAAAAAGGGATCTGGGTTGTTAGATACAATTTGCCAAGATGAATTATTGCAAAATTTAAAAGAATCTAAGCTCAAGAGATTCTGGATAAAGGATACATGAGGAAAACAAATGATTTCTTCAAGATGGCAAAGCAAATGAGTTATTTATAACTAGATTAGAATCCCAAAATGGTATCTTCTGGACCACTGATTTTTTCTACTAGTATACAAGGCCATTTTGGTTGCTGAACCCTCATTTTCTCCCCATGTAAATTCTCTGGAAATGAACTGCTTTACCCAAACTATTCCCATTTTTTCTTTTCATCCAGACTCAATTGCCATTAAGATCTAATTAGTGACAGTGGCTTGTAAGTAGCAGTATCGCCTGTAACCACCCTCCCCCTCTCTGTTATGAATGTATATGTCTATGTATGTACAGTCAATGATCCTTGCAGTTTTAGAGTAGTTACTCATTCTCACCCACTCTCCATTAGTTCCTCTGAGTCACTCAAGCACTGTGCTAAACTTTGGAATATGAAATAATGCAAAAAATATTTCCTGCTCTCAAAGAAATCACAATCTAAAAGGGAAAACAACATTGCAAATAATTACATAGAATCAAGCTTTTTAGAAGATAAAATGGGGATAATCAGCAAAGGGAAGGGACTAGAATTGAGGGGAATTGGGAAAACCTTCTTTAAAATAGTATGATTTTAGTAGGGACTTAGTAGGAAGAAGCCAGGAGAGTTGTAAGACTGAGATGAGGAGTGAGAGAATTTCAAGAATGGGGGACAGCCACTGAAAATGTCCAGATTCTGTAAAAGGAGAGTTATGTCTGAAGAAGATCAAAGAAGCCATTGACATTGGACCAAAGATTAGGTGGGGGAAAAGTATAAGAAGGATTGAACATAAGAAAAAGCAAGGTTATAAAGTGTTTAGGGTGCCAAACAGAGGGTTTTATATGTGCTATTAGACACAATAGAGAACTAATGACATATATGAGTAGAGGGTTAACATGGTTGCCTTCTACTTTTGAGGACTAAGTAGAAAACAGATTACAATGGGGAGAGACTTGTGGCAGGAAGATAAACCAATAGGAAATGTGAGGTGAGGAGGTCCAGCTTGGCACATTTGAAAAATGTTTTTGCCTGCTTATCTTTCCCTCCTCATATACCCCCAAATTGTTTGAACTAGAAGGAAACTGAGAAGTCCTGTTGCTTCATCCCTTCATTTTACAGCTAACAAGAATGAAGCCCAAAAATGTATTGTGCCTGACCTGAGATCACAAGGTTAGTGAGTGGCTGAGACAAGGCTTTAACCAATTTTCTTGACTCTAGATCCATTGACCTATCTCTAGAAAAGCTTTTTACATCTCAGATTTTTTAATCTATATTTTTGAGTCTTTTGAAATAAAGAGAAAATAAGAGATAACAGGACTAAAGGCAAATATATATGCACCCCTTTCAGCCTAGAGTAAATAGCTCATGACATTTTAATAATACTCCTTAATTAAACCTTTTAAGTTTCATTTAGTTGCTTCATTTAGATGATAAAAATGCCATATAGTCATTAGATTATCAGGCACACCTATTAATTGCCTGAAAAAAATGCAGTTCTTCATGATCTGTCTTCATCTGTGCTGATTGCCAGGAAGCATAGTAGTTTACAAAGGATGTATTGATTCCAAGATAACAGGTGGTAGGTTTATGATATTGGCAGTTTTCCCTCTGGAAAAAAAAAAGATCACATAGTGAAGTGATGCTGGGATTCTTAAGAGTTCACTGCTTGGATGCTCAAAAGAATCTTTTAGCTCTATCCCTAGGTATGGGTTATCTAAGACTCTTTAATATACATTCCTCTAACTATGGAGCTTAACTAGGAAGTAATAAAATCTTTTTTTTTTTTAAATGCCAAGAATCTAACATCAAATTAATCACTCTCCTCTTTCAAGGAGTCCTTGAAAGGTCATGTATTTATTCTAATAAAGCTATCATTGCTCAAAATAATTTGGGAATTCTTTGGGAAATGCTTTCATTATCTCTGGAATATTCCCTGATTCTTCTGAATATGCATGATGGTAGCAAATTTTTATCCTATGAAGGTAGATCGAAATAAATGCATTCTCCCCAAGTAGCTGATTTAATATTTGGTATTTATTTGGATGCATAAATTCTTAAGTGTTGGTTAAAAATCAGTCTTGTAGCTTTTTAGTAATAACTTGCATATCCTTTTTTAAAAAAGTAAAGTAATGATGGGCTTTAATTGACATATTTCAATGATTTCATTATAGAAATTACCATTTTCCAAGTTGACCATTATCTTAATCAGAAAATGTCTAGTATAGCAGATAGCACTTAAGCTGAAATATTTAAGGGAAATTGGAGTTTCAAGGAAGCACAGGTAAGTTTGATGGTAAAACACTGAAGCCAGAGGTGAGATGCTGTTTATGAGGAATATCAAATAGGCTGGTTTGGCTGCAATGCAGTGTGCATGAAGATAGACTGATGGGATATGTGAAATCAAATTGGAGAGAGAAGTTGGATTCTGATTGTCAATGGCTTGAAAGGCCAAACAGTGTTTGTATGTTATTTAAGAGGCAATCAGAAGCTCTTGAAGTTTTATAAGCAAAAGAATAGCATTACCAGACTTGTGCTTTACGAATATTAATTGGACAACTATGTGGGAGGATGGATAGGAGAGGTAAGAGGTTGAATGCAAGGAGACCAATGAGGATAATTGCAGCAGTTCAGATACCAGATGATGAGGCTTTCAGTGAGAGTGTTGGCTACATGATCAGAGAAAAAGGCATGAGTGAGAGATACATAGTGGAAGGAAAAATGACAGAGTCGAAGAAAGGAAAGAAGTTCATCATAAGTCTGATGTTACAATCCTGAGTGACTGGAAAAATAGGAACAGTAAAGTTAGGAAGAGATGGATTTAGGGAGAAACATGATGATTTAGAGATACCTAATAGGAAATCCAGGTAAGGATGTCTTTTGGGCATTTAGTGATATAGGACAAAAGCTCAGGAGAAGTTAGATACTTAAAATTTGGAAATTATCTGTGGAGATCATAATTAAACTCATGGTAGCTTATAAAGTAACATGGGAGAAAGCCCCTAGTAAGGAGGGCTTAGGACAGATCCCTCGTTTTATAAATCTAAATATGGGAGGTGTCTTTGAAGCTATTTAATGCAGTCCTCTTAATTGCTAATGAAAGAAATTCAGGCATTAAATTAATGGTGTCAAGCTCAATTAGAAGTGAGAGCCACAAAATTATCATAAAGATTTATGCAGGAGCATGTTGAATTAGAAAATCTTGTATTAATATTAACAAATTAAATAAAAATCTCTTTAAGTGTTGATAAATTTTTCCCTATTTTATTTTAATATGATTTGGGCTACATTTAGGAATACTGTAGACTTTAAATGGTCTGTGGGTTACATCTGATATCTTTAAGTGATTTGTTTAATGTCACATAGGTAGATCATTGTAGTGATAGGATGTACTGGGACTATGTTCATACTTGATGTGCGCATGGATGATTTCCCAGCAAAATAAACTTGAGATGGAACAGTCAGAGAGGTAAGAGGAGACCAGGAAAGAACAATATTCAGTAAATCTAGGAAGGGGAGCACAATTAGGAGACAGAGGTCTTCTCTAGTGGCAGAAACTATAGATGTCAAATTAGATAAGGTGGCAAAAAGTCAAGGTTGTTAGCAATGAAGAAATCATAGGTAACCTTCCAGAGAGCAGTGTCAATTAAGCTACAGTATCTAAAATACTATTGCAAGGGGATTGAGTGGGAGTGAAAATAACAAGAAAGCAATGAATATGTTTGTTTGTTCAAGATGGGCCTTAAAAGGGAAGAAGGATATAGGAAGACAGCATGAAGGGAATGGAAAAGCAAAGTGAGGACTTTTTTCAAGATGGGGTTTTTTTTTGCCATCTACTCTTTGGGTACCAGTTCTCTGCACTTCAGTTCTATCTGCAAAAGGACAGAATTGGTAGAGATTATGTTCACAAAAGTACTATGCAATTTAAGAGCTTTTGAGTTAGTATGAGTAAAAAATCAATTTGTATTAGTTTGCAAATTATTGTAAATTTAAGTCAACATCTTGATTTGTCTCTTTCTTTTGTAAAATCAATTAATCATTCATTTATTTTGGAAGCAATCTGACTTGCCCAGAGTTGATTTGCCAATACATCAAGTGACTATTTAGACTTAACCAATACTTATTACAAATAGAGAATATCTGACAGAACAACTCATCAATTCAATAAAAACAAAGCAAATTAGTCATTAGATTAAAATAGTGGCACCTTGGTACCTGTTACTAATTAGTTCCAGAAGGTACCACGAATGGTGAAAATGACAAATAACTGAATTAATTTTTCCCATAAAGAGCACATCTTCAGTCCGTAGACCTAACCATTCAATCCCACCCAATTCCGCTATGGAGAAACAAGCCCGCACAGAGCAACCCAGCTGGGCTCCTCCCTTCTTGACCTAACTCACTTTCTGAGAAGAACCCTGAATTTCATACTCTCCCCTGACCTCATACTGTCCAGGCTTCCTGGGTGAAGCAAGGGGTCTGGATATGGAGGTAGAAGCTGTGGTCTTGCATCCTCTCCCACCCAGGGTTCTGCTACTGCCAGAGTCTCTAGATTGCCTCCAGTCTTGAAGCAGATGAGTGCCGAGTTACCACTGTAACTTAAATTCCCCTTAATATTCTGGGTTTTTAAAAGATTCTTTTAAAGATCAGGATACACATAAAAGGGTAAAAAGGAGGAAAAAACAGAAAGGTAAAATTTGTCCTAAAACTAACCTCATTTTAAAAATTAACATTCTTTGGAAGCAAACATTATATATATTTTTAAATCATGCCTGTCTGACAATTTTCTTCCCTCTGTCTTCCATACTCTCATCCACTAGTAACACCAGTTATCTACTGAAAATATCTAACTACTAAATTACACTACTAGATTTTTTTTTTTCTGTTATTTTGATAGGGTGGTGGGGGAGGGAGGGGAAGGAATGGATACAGCTGAGATTTATAGAAAAATCTAAGGGCCAGGGGAAATGGTACATGTCAATCTTTCTACTGGGGAGTATGAGGTCAGTGGACTCTTGGAACTCAGGAAGTCTGAGCTGTCATAGGACTAATGCCTCTAGTGTCCACCCTAAGTCTGGTGTCTAAACCTCCAAAGTTTTAGTGCAATTTTAACCTTTGATGGCTTACAGTTTTAAAAGCTTCAATACCTAAACGTTTAAGTAAGAACTTTGGGAAACCTTGTATATTGAACCCCACGGAAAGCAGAGAGCCTATAGGCTGCCTGAGGAGGGGCAAATCAAACCAGAATGGAAAACCAGAACAGGTTTAATTTTGCATGCTAATGAGCATTGGATGTGATAAGGACAACCAGTCCTCAAAGCAAGGAAAAAGAAAAAAGAAAACAAATCCAGGAAATGAAATTTTCAACCCAAATGTGAGATCTTCACATATTTAAGTTTTAAGAGTTGGTGAAGGCATCTCTAAACAAAGAAAGCTTAGTTCCCTACAGGCTGATTTAGATGTAATGAATGCATATGAGAGAATGAGAGAGTGGTGCTTTATGTAAGAAATGCACCACTGAAATCCCTACATTAGTTTAATAGGTAGGTATTGTATAGTCCTTTGCAATAAGCTTTTGTAATACTGTTGTAAAATTCAAAGATTGGATTCTTGTGCTGTGACTAAAGTCTACAGAATCCACTACAGCTACAAGTAACAAGCCTGAACTGAGAAAGTAAGCAATCAAAATATTATATTCTGGCTACTTACATAACAATACCTATGTCTTTGAGTTGCAAATTATCCCCTGGCTGGTATCTGGCTTCACTATAGCTATGGATTTTCGAGTAAAAGAATGTGTTGAAATAAAAGACTTTCCTTAAAACACTGAGAAATTCAAAGTATGTGGTCATTAGTTGCCAACATAAAAAATTTAGTTTGCATTATATTAAAAACTGTCATTACATTATCTAGTCATGTATAAAGACTAAATCTACTTTTTCCCTATGAATATATCTTTTGCAAAAATAGAATTAATAGAGAATCACGGATCTAAAGCTGGGGGGGACTTCAATGGCCCATTAAGCCTAACTTCTTCATTTACAAGAGGGGAAACTGAGGCCCACGGATAATAACTTGCCTCAAGTAACATGTTAGTAGCACACCAAAGTAGGGAGCAGCTAGGTGCAGTGGATAGACCTCTGGCATGAGGAAGACATTTTCTTTTTTTTTTTTTTTTAATAACATTTTTATTTTCAAAATACATGCAAAGATAGTTTCCAACATTCACCCTTGCAAGACCTTGTATTTCAAATTTTTCTTCTTCCCTTTCCTTCATTTCCCTCCCTCCATAGATAGCAAGTTAAACAATATATGTTAAATATGTGCAATTCTTCTATGTTTTTCCACAATTATGCTACATGGGAAAAATCAGATCAAAAAAGAGGAAAAAATGAGAAAGAAAAAAAATCCAAGCAAATAACAATAAGAAAGTGAAAATACTATGTTGTGCTCCTCCACAGTCCCCACAGTCCTCTCTGTCACAGAGAGTGCAAATGGCTCTCCCATCAAAAGACCATTGGAACCAGCCTGAATCATCTCATTGTTGAAAAGAGCCATATCCATCAGAATTGATCATCATATAATCTTGTTGCAGTGTACAATGATCTCTTGGTTCTAATAACTTCACTTAGCATCAGTTCATGTAACTCTCTGCAGACCTTTCTAAAATCATCCTGCTGATTATTTCTTACAGAACAATAACATCCCACTACATTCATATACTATAACTTATTCACTCATTCCCCAACTGATGGGCATCATGAAGTTTCCAATTCCTTATCACCTCAAAAAGAGCTGCTAAAAACATTGTTGCACATGTGGATCCTTTTCCCTCTTATATAATCTCTTTGGGATTTGGACCCAATAATGATACTGCTGGATCAAAGGATACACACAATTTGAGAGCCCTTTGGGCATGAGGAAGACCAATTTTCATGAATTCTGATACTTCCTAGTTGTGTGACCCTAAGCAAGCTGCTTAATTCTGTTTGCTTCAATTTCTTTAACTGTAAAATGAGCTAGAGAAGGAAATAGCAAAGCACTTCAGTATCTTTATTAAGAAAAACCCAAATGGGCTCATGAAGATTCAGACATGACTGAACAACAACAAAACAAGGATTGTAGTGGTAAGAAGAGTGCTCTGGAATTAAAGAATCTGTATTCAAATTCTGCCCCTGATACTTATTATCTTGTGTGACTTTGAGTTATGGCATAACCTTCAAGGGTCTTAGTTTTCTCCTCTTTAAAATGAGGCTGGGTGAAGGGGAAGTGGGAAGTGGATTAGATGTGCTTTAAGGTCCCTTCCTGTTCCAAGTCTGTGAACCTAAGCAACTGGGGTTGATTACAATCCAGATCCTCTTACTAAAAAACTAGTAATTTGTTCACTCATCCACACAGCCTAGTTAAATCTATAGTTAAATATAATTAAATGCTATTTTTAATAAATAGCCAGGTGAGAGTATAGAGAAAGTAAATTTCAAATATTATGAGAATAAGTGGGGACAAATGAATACGAACAACAAAGCTTTTCTTTGTAAAGGATACTTGAGATTTGTTTTCTGACTAATTGAGTTCACAGGAAGGATGGAATTAATCCCTCTATTAAATATCCCTGCTCTGATAATTTACAAATGGTTCTCCAAACACTTATGTCCCTGATGTCAGCATGACTATATTGTATCTCATGACCACATTCCTTTTCCTATTAATATCCTTTTACAGCAAATTGACTTTTCCAGAGATCCAGAAGGATGCTCAATATCTTTTGAGGTCTGACTGGCTATTCTATTTTCTTCATTGGACTTGTCATATATTACACTGTCACAACGTATATAGAATAGATCAAATGCATTCCTAGACACATATTCTCACTGAGTACTGGTGACCATATACCTACCTATGAATTACAGTGTCCATCAACCACATTTTACCTTTTAGATTTAGAAGAATACCTAGAGTCATTTCCAAAACTACTCTGACTATAAGGGACCCTGGTATGGCAGCCAGGAAAATAAACAGCACTGATTGGTAATGTGAGCATGATTATTTTAAAGGAATATTTAAAACAGGGGAAGTAAATTAAAAATAATAACAGTTTAGACAACTATTCTCACTTAAATAGCCACATGCATGAAAATATATGACAAATGACAGTGCCCTCAAAGAGCTAAATTTTTCCCAGTGCAGGAACAAGGATTTTGCAATTTATGGATACTCATAAACAAAGTCCTAATGAGAATATTGATTAAAATAGAAGATTCTTTTGGACAAGTGAACAAAAACACAAAGGCTTTTTATACTAGTACCCAAAGAGGAAGGAGCTACTAGAGGGAGCTATCTAACAATTATACTAAAGCTGACCTTCAAACAATGACATCCTTAATCTTAATGCTTTCCCTCTGAGACTATCTTTAATTTGTCCTGTATATATCACTTGCACATAGTTCTTTGTACATTATTTCCTTCATTAGATTCTTAGTCCCTCGAAAGCAGAAACTCAGTTTTTTGTTTGGTTGTTTTTTTTGCCTAAGTCTTAGTATGATATCTGGCAGTATTCTGTAGGCCCTTAATAAATGCTTGACTAAATAGAGTTCTTAACAATTAGAACAGCTTAGACTACATCACAAAGTGGTAATTTTTACCACTATTCAAGGTTTTAAGCAAAGATAAGATAACCATTAAGAACTATATCATCATATTACATACTTAGAGGATTCATTCATTGGTTAAGAAGGCCTTGGTGACTTCTGAGCTTCTTTCCTGTTCCTTATTTCAATAATTCTACATTCTGACCAGTTACAAAAATTTCATGTTCAAATTGTAAAACAGCTTTTTTGTTACCTTCTTGAGAGGTATAAAATCTTAATTGTAGATGTATTTTTTCAATATTTTTTTCTAGCTATGTTTACCATAGTATCAAGTACTGTCCAGAACATTTTTCAATTATTGATTTAGTTTGGAACATGGTACTCAATATTAAAATACAATTGGGCAATTTTGTATTTCTGGAAAGATATTTGAATAATTTGATTGATCCTGAGAGATGGAGTAGATTTAAGTGGATCACTAGCTATGGTTATTTTAATCAATGAACATTTGTTAAGTACCTCCCTAGGTAAATCACTTAACCTTGCTTGCCTCAGTTTCCTTCTCTATAAAATTAGCTGGAGCAAGAAATGGCAAATCACTCTGGTATCACTGCCAAGAAAACCCCAAATGGGGTCATGGAGAGTTGGACTGGACTGAAATTACTTAACAACTACTACAAACTATGACATACATTTTGGTAAGCACTAAAGATACAAAAAGAGGCACAAGATAGTCCCTGCTGTCAATGAGCATACTGATTATCTAATGGGAGAGATAGTGTGCAAATAAATACATTCAAAGTAAGCTATATAAAGAAGGAGAGATAATTTAAAGAAGGAAAACACTGGAATTAAGAAGAGTTAGAGGGAGTTTTCTGTAGAAGGTGGGGACTTTAGTTGAGGCTTAATGGAAGCCAGGGAGGACAGTAGCTTTTATAAAGGAGGGAGAACATTCCAAGCACAGGGGACAGAGAAAATACATGCAGCAGAGACAGAGTGTATTGTTCCTGAAATTGCTAGCAGATCGAGTAAATTGCTCACTCTGCTTAGTAATTAGAATTCGACTAATATTCAAACTCAGCTCTCCAATCTCAGGGATTAGGAGTCAATTTTTCCCTGTGATTTATCTTCTCTTTGTCATATTGCAGAGCTGTCAATGATAGCTTGATACTGGCTAATATTTACCTAAACTGACCAAATGTTCATTTCTCAAAAATCATAATGAATTTATTTTTGCATATGACTATATATGTACATAGAATGCGAACTCCTTCAGGGTGGAGTGCTACATCCTTAGCGTCTAATAGAATATCAACTAGATGACTAGAACCTGGAGGTAGGAAGACCTGAATTCAAATCTATGTGACCTTGGGTTTAAATTCTCTTAGCCTCAGTTTTTTTCATCAGTAAAATGGGAATGATATCACTTATTTCCCTGGGATGTGATGAAGATAAAGTGAGATAGTATTTTTAAAAAGTATTTGCCTAAAAAAAAAAAAAGTATTTGCCTAATCTTAAAGCACTATAGAAGAGTTAGTTCTTCTATTATTATTATATTCTTGTTGTTGTTAGCTTAAGTGTTTGTTGGTTTGTAATATTTTTCGTTGCAATAAAGTATAAAGGAATGAGGTGTGGAGAGAATAAAAGAGATTAATATGGGAGAAAATATTGAGGTGGGCTGCACATACCTGAGACTTTAAGGCTTTTAACCCAAGTTGGTCACAAACATACTACATCCTAAACCCATAATTTCCTAGTATCTCAATTTCTAGACTCCGAAAATAAAAAAAAGCAGGATGATGTTCAGAATTGCTTTTAATTAATAAATATCAATTGGCCTTATCTAGCCAGGTTCCTTCTTTGTCCTATGGGTAGGAAAAATGATCCTTGATTATTTCTATATGAGATAAAATGTATTCCCCTCCCTTCCCAAAGCCCAGAAGGCTCTCCTTCAAAGGGATTACAATAGTTTAATTTCTGATCCCTGGGTCAGAAAATCAGGGCATTTGACAGTAAAGCAGGTTGCAAAACACAAGCTGAGTATGTGTAGGGCTTGAGTTGTCAGCATAAAGAGAGAGGTTGCCTGGAAAGGCCAAGATGAAAAGATGCACAATATATCACCTGTTTTTTTTTTTTTTTAACTTGCCTGAATTTAAATTTCTTCTTCAACTCAATTTCAAGTGTTCAGACCAGATGCTATCAACTAACAGAACAATCGAACTTCTAATCGGAATCTATCTACTTTAAACACAGCTAATAGCTTGATTTCTTATACATTTGAAGATATTTGTGAACGCTCTGATTTGGAGTAGATTATGAAGGAATTAAGTCCCTAGGAGTCTCAAAACCTAAACTATCTTCAGAAAATTATTTGGGTAAGGAGACAAATTGAAATGAAATGCAATTGCCCTTCTCATCTTGGCACAATAGAAATCTCATTGGGCATTTGGTTTAAATCCTGACTCTGATTTACTTGCTGCCTGCATGATCTTGGAAACATCCCTTAACTTTCCTTGGCCTTAATTTCCTTGTTTATAATATAAGGGTGTTGGATCAGATGTCCTCTAAGGTTCCTGCCAACTCCAGAGCTAGGATGCTGGCAGAAATGTGGAGGAATGTAGACATTGTTCTTGGTTTTTCTGCATTGGTTAACTCCTGTTTTTCTTTCTTATATGTGTTCAGTTTCTAGTGTTGTATCAGAAAATCACTAAAAAAAAAAAAAAAAACCAACTAACTCAAAAGGTAACCACTTTTAAAAAGGGGCTGGTGATAGGTGTGGGGGAGAGGTAGAAGAAACAAAAGAAAAAGACAATAGCATATCTAGAATTGAAGAGGGAAATCAGTAGGGTTGAAAATCCCAGCAATATAGTCAAATGATCCTCCAAACTGGGCTATACAACCAAGGATGCAAAGCCATCTTTAAGACCAATTGCTTGCTTTAGAGGAGCCCCGCCTTACACACAATATTTTTTAAAAGTCAGGATGATGATTCAAGGGACATCAGATCCAAGCTACTTTTTCTGATTTTTATTGTGAATCTATTCCACATAGATTTATTCAGAATATATTATTTATTAATTCATTAAATTATATTTGTTATATTTCACATTAACACTCACACATGCATACAAGATACAGAGTATAAACTCATGGTTTTGTAAATGCCCAACTCTGATTTTGTCAAATAAATTAAACGAGTATATTCATCTAGGATATGATTTCTCAAGTGCTAGGTGCATTAGTTCTTTGACTCTATTAATGCCTAAGCATAGCTCACACAAAAATGGCATGATGAGAGTAGAAAACCTAAAAGTTAAAGAAAGGAAGAAATACTAACCCCCAAGATAAAAAAGCCCCTTTATGCACAGTTCTAAACTCCTTCAGCTTAATATGTTTAAACTTTAAAAAAATTAGCACTTCAAAAGGATTACTACTTACAATGTAACATCTACCTAAGCAAGGGAGTTTCTGCACTGTTAACCAAAGCTTTCTGCTGCTTATAAAGAACTGAAAGGATAAGCAATATTCTAGCCCATCCTCAAGGCATCCATACTTTAACAATGCTAAATACTAGAATGACTGTTCAAATTCATTTCCCAAGCTGCTTGATATTCTTGTGCCTTATCTTCTTCTCTTTTTAAGAATTTTCTAATGGGGATTCCTGCTTCCTTCCTAATATTCTCCCTCCCTCCCTTCCCCAATTTTTTGGTGCTAATTCTTTGTAAGGCTCAAAAAAGGGGGAGAAAGTGCCTCTGGGAGGGAGAAAGGGAAGGATAATAGTTATAGCCTAGGGACTCTTATTTTAGTGGACCCAATGATTACCAAAAAAAAAAGTGTCAAAATCTATGTGAGATGATTAATATGAAAATATGGTTAAACCTATATCACATTGCTGCTTTGGGGAGGGGAAAAGTAAGGGAAAGGGGGAGAAAAAATAGGGGGAATCAAAATCTTATAAAAATGAATGTTGAAAACTATCTTTACATGTAATTAAAAAATAAAATACTATTGAAAGATAAATAAAAATAGGCACTTTAAAATCTAATAAAAAATAAAAATAAATTGTGAGTTGCAACAACTTTATAAAGAAACCCAAAATCTATGTGAAATACAGGATGAAGTAGAGGACCTATAATCCTCTAGAAGGTTGTTTGAAAAGTTAATGTTATTCTTATTATTTTTATGTATATGCATATGTGTGTATATATACACATATGCATTCTATAATAGGTGTTATATATATATATGCACACACACATACAGACAAGTGTATAGAAATTGAGACTTGAGCAAAATTTTCTTCTATGAAGTGAATTCAAACTCCATATGCGATCTAAATTCAGAAGGGGTAAAGTAATTTTAAATTCACTATCATGAGGAACCATATTTCAGTAGAGGGAATTAGTGTCCACTTCAATCCAATATTCCAAAAGCATTTTTCCATATAGAATTAGAATTAGAGATGGATAGTCTAAGAAAAATACTTTTTTTATATAAAAATGATTTTTAAATGCATTTTATTTTTTTCTACTGATAAGAGAAATAAATTTAAGAATGAACCCAATATCCTTCTTAAAAGATGAAGGTCAGGTTTCAATTATTATTCAGTAAAGGTCCTATGGATGAAATATTTGTAAAATGTACATATAAATTAAACTTGCAATATAATACACAAATATTTACCTGTCTATATATTGCCATTTTTAAGTGAAAGGAAATTAATGTTGTAATTATAAGTCTTTGCTTTTTAAAAGGTTCTACTAGAAGCTGTATATAGAAAATAACTCACTAGCTTTATGGGACCCATTATCTCAGTGTAAAGAGAGAGATCAATTTATCTTTATATTATCTTTAATCTCCATCGCTACTATGAGCTTTGTTTTAACTAAGTAGGTTGGCATGACAGAATAATGAGTCGTTTTAAAATAAATTGGAATAGTTTCTTTAAATTTACAGTAATAACACCATTTAATTAGCAGGCAGCCTGACAATTTTCTTTATTACTCAAGTTTACTTATACAACCAAAACAAACATTACAAAGTATCTGACTTCTTGTTTTTGATATCTGTATACTAGAAAGAAAATAATTCTGAGCTAAGTATATTCAATTACCTATAGTGGAGACATCTGTGTTGTCCCTTTGATTTAAATGTTGGAAGAATCATTCTGAAAGTTGTAAAAACCAGGTGTAATAACAGCAGTAACTCATAGTTCATTTTGGAGAGGAGGGTAAAGTAATAAGGAAATTATTTCCGGCTAGTTTAGAGTTCTGTAACCTAAATGTTAAATGTTAAATTTAAATGCTAAAGTGAAAGATTTCCTAGAAGCAGAGAAAAAAAAACAGGATTTTTTTCTTGATTACTTAAAAAAAAATTTCACCTGAATAAAGAATTATTTTTATCAGTCTTTTTAAATTTAAATTTTCTGAAGTACCAGGCCCAAAATTCTCCCAGTTACATTTTATTTAAATATGCAAATGATTTCTGAGTAGTCGATACTCCTATTTCTTAGAAAGTCACAGTTACATTTTTTTTAAAATCATCTAACTATAACTATGTATTTCATAGATGAGTAAATTGAAGTCTAGAAATTTGAAATGATTTACCCAAGAACATACATCTAATTACTGATAAAACTGTGACTACAAAAGTCTCAGCTGTTCAATCTTCAATATGGCATACTTCCTTCTTAAAGGGTGCAAAGAAAATTCACTGGGGGAGAAGGGAGGAATACATCTTATTTAAAAGTCAAATTGTTCAATAAATAGAAAGTCTATAATAATGTTGATTATGTTCTTTATTTTTAATATCTGTAAATTTTTGCATGCTGCTTAGCCAACTGAATCACAAATCCCATAGTTGTTTTATATCTTTTTTCCCTCCCAAATCTCCATGAAAGCAATTTATTCTTTCACAGCAGTATGCATTTGATGGAGAGATTTTATAAGTCTTAAAAGCTTTGCACCTCATATTTATTTAACTTAAAAAGAGCATAAGAAAAGAAATTTGCAACTATACTTACATAATGAGGTTTGCACAGAACATAGGCAGATATTACCTGCCTGGTTTTTGCTGAGCATATGCGTGATTCAGCATTTGGGAACAACAGAGATGAAGAACTCCCTGACTGCTTCTGAACACATATGGAAAGGGAGAGATGTTTTGGGTATGATATGGAAAACAATGTGAGATTCTTAAGTCCTCACTGCTGCTCTTTTACAAGATAACAGGGAAGAATATGGTGTCAGGAAAAGGAAGGTACATTTTCTGGTTCTCTTTATTCCTATGACCCTTCAAGAGACATCACAGGGATCCAAGACTTCCAGGGAAGGGTAGCATACGAGCTGGTTCTTCTCTATCTTAACATGACGGTAACTGCTCTCATGTGGCTGCTAGAATATAAAAATTCCCCTTGTGTTCCCTCCTGGGTTGCCATTTGAGAGGGTGACTAAGAGTCAACTTCAAGGTAGACTCAGGCTTGGATAGGACTTTGGTTCAAAAAGGCTTCGGGAATCATTGAATGATTCCTCTGGTGGTTACCTCTGGTGGTAAAGAGAGTTTTTCGAGTGGAGAAGATGACCACTGACAAAAAAAAGGAAATCGAAGCTCTGGCCTCGTTCATCAGAATATGTGAATTCTGGGATAGATAGTGGAGAGTGAAAGTGAAATGTAAAATGCCTAATCAGCAATCCTTCAAAATGCAATATATTCTCAAATTGTTACAACCACCTAGCAGATCCTGGCAGTGATTCTAAAGGAAATTACTGGAACCTAGGTGGAGCAGGGGATAGAGATCTGTGCTCAGAATCAGGAAGGCCTGATTTCAAAAACTGCCTCAGATACTGTCTCAAATGCTTAGCTATGTGATCTTGGGTAAATTACATAACTGATTTGCCTCAATTTTCTCAACTAAAACACAAAACTGAAATTTCTCAGGGTTGTTGTGAGGATCAAGTGAGATATCTGTAAAGCATGAACCACAACATCTGGAACATAATAGATGTAATATAAAATATGAGTTCTTATGATGATCTTATTTTTGGTTATTGTGTTAATAAAAAGCTGTAAGTTTTTAATATTCGGCATTTCTTTTGAAAGTAGAAAATAAATACCTGTTTAACAAATTGAGTTCTTTTCTACTTTCCTTTTTGAATAGGTACTAGAAATGAGCCAAAATCTAAACTTTAAATATTTTTACCCTGGAGCACCAGAGTGAGAGGTTAATGAGTCAAAAAGCTTAGTCTCTTTCTCATTAAAACCAAGGTTCTTTCAGGCCTGAATATGTCATGTACCATTTACCTAGGTCCCATGGTAGAGAAGGGAGAGGGCCAAATGGCCCAATCCCTTGTGCCCAGTAATTGCTTAAAGTTAAATATAAATAATTTTCACAGAATAAAATAACTAAAGTCCTTAAAAATATTACCAACCACATGTATTTGCTTCCTTTTGAGATATTATAAAAGAAAAGGATCTTTAATAGATACCTTAGTGATTTTCTAGGTTTTATTTGGTCAAAAAGCATGTAACAAGGAATTTTGAAGTAGATGCCTTTAGAGAACTGCTTGATTTAAATAGAAGATGGGTAAATCATGTAGTGAAAATTAGAAGCAGCTAGAGGATTTCCCAGAGGGTTCACTGGAAGCTTCAACAAGCTAGAAAAAAAGTAAGACAGGTTTCAAGCATAGGGGTTGACCAACTGTAGTGAGCATATGTAGTGAGCATAGCCAGGAAAAGTACAACCATGGACCAATTGTGTTCAGCATAACTGAAGGGAATGTCGATCTTCATGAATTCCAGATATCTTTTTATAGAGATCTGAGTGTTTAAACTTGGAGTCAGGAGGACTCATCTTCTTGAGTTTAAATCTGGCCTCAGACACTAGCTGTGTGACTCTGGGCAAGTCACTTAATTCTGTTTGCCTCAGTTTCCTCATCTGCAAAAATGAGCTGGAAAAGGAAATGGCAAAACATTTCAGCATCTCTGTCAAGAAAACCCAGATGGGGTCACAAAGAATTGGATACAAATGAAACTACTAAACTTTTTAGCCTCAAAAGGTCATTGCAAGATAATGTATACCAAAGCATTGCAGTTTCTTTATAAACCCTAAAAGTGATATATAAACTTCTGGAGAGTAGAGGGACTGAAGGTCACAAAGGAAGGAAATGGCAAAGACAAAGTGCTTTGCTAGTTTACTTAGACTTGCCAGAGCTTGTGAGAATCTCTAGACTATGATGAAGCATAATCAATCACTCAGATCAACAAGCACCTACTATCTGCTAGGTGCTGTGATAAGGGCTAGGAATACAAAGACAAGAAAGAGTTTTTTGTCATTGAAGAACTTATTTGATATATATATGTGTGTGTGTGTGTGTGTGTGTGTGTGTGTATTTACAAATGACTAAATATAACATAATTTGAAAAGTTTTAGTTCTTAGTACCTAACAAAAAAGGCTTATGTAGGGGGTTGTGTTAGGGCTAAACTTTAGAGGAAGCTATGGATCCGCATTCCAGGGATGAAGGGACATCTAATGCAAAACAAGGAGAGAAGTAAGTGAAGAATTTGTAAAAAGGAACTATCCTACCTTAAAAACAATATTAATTAAAAAGATTTGGAAAGAAGGCTTGAAGAAAACCCACCAGCAACAATCCAAAGAATTAATTTCAGAATAAAATTTAATTTCCCTTAATGTATTTGCCAATTGGTTATATAATTTGAACTAAGACTTATTAAAAGCTGCCCAAAAGATGAAAAAGATAGAATCCTAGTCCCAAAAGACACAAAATGATAGCTCTGCTTTCCATTAATCCTAGAGTCTTGACAGTGTGGGTTATCTTTCCTGAAGTAACTCCAAATCAACAAAGGAGGTTTTCAGGTAGCTGTTTAGACATTCAATATGGATGTTGCTGCAACCTAGATTTCAGAATGCAAGAAAGGGTTTCTTTAGGAGTTTTAACAAGCTTTCAATTCCATATAGTTATAATACCATTGCCACTATGGACACAGAGATAATTCTAAATGATTGTAGTATAAAAATTTAGCATGTTTCTTTGCCAATCCTATTCTAGTTTCATCATTGTGTAGAAAAAAAAGATGATTAGAAGTGAACCTGAGCTTAATAAAACAACAAAAAGAAAAATAATAATAATTTAATATTAAAAACACCAGTCTTACTTCAGATATCCATAAAACAACTAGGCAGCAAAATCGTTTATCCAGAACACATTAAAGAATCAAAAAGAAAGCAAAGATCTTTGAGTAGCATCTATACAAACATTTTACTCATAAGAAAATGCCTTGGACTATATTTACTCTTATTTTAAACATAATTCTAACTTACTTTTATATAATTTTACAAAGTACTTTCTTTCCATCAATCATATAAGGAAATAATACAAATATTACCAAATATTATACAAATACCTTGGGAGCAAAGAATTTAAGTCACTTGGCAAAGATCATTTCGGTCCTAATTGCTCCAGGCAGGACTCAAGTTCATATTTGAGGATTATATGTTCAATGCTCTCTCTTTTATATCAAATCAGAATAAACACAGAAAATGAGAAGGGGAAGAAGTATTACAAATACATTGACAGAAAAGCAAATGACTTCAAAGGAGATTAATATTATCTATCAGAACTAAAAAAAAAAAATCACACTGGTCATAGGCCATTTGGCATAAGAACAAATGGCTCTCCAAGTCTCAATTAGTCTAGAAGGCTCTTCTATCACAGGTAAATAGTCAAGAGACTTACTGGTATCCTGAAATCAAAGCTGAAATGGAAGGATGCACTTACAGCACTTAACACCCTTATAATATCAGTCTTAACATAAACTTTTGGAATTGTAAAATGGACCATAACTTATTGGCAAATATCCTGACAAAAAGCCTGTACAATATTAATGAAGCAATGGATTCCATCACCCTAAGGCAGGGATGGAAAGGTTAATACTTTCTTGTCAAAGAGGAGCCATTTTCAAAGGATATGAAACAGGTTGAAAACTTGCATTAATAATTTTGAAATAAACAGATCATTTCACTATACAAAAGTTAAGAATGGCCATAAGTCCATCCCAATGGATTTGTCAGATGTTAACTGAAAATGGTTTGCCTCTGGATAGAATCTATGAAACAGCCAAGATCCAAAGGTGTAATCAAATGGTCCACAGTGGGGGCCATCTATATGAACTCAATATAATAGAGGTTTTCAACTCCACTTCCAATTAATATAATCACATAGGGCCATTGAATCCATCTAAATTGTCAACTAGTTCTGATTAATGCCTTAAGCAATATGAGAGGAATAAAGCTCTTTGATCATTGGATAAAGACAGATGAAGCCACACAAGAAATACCTCATGAGGAGCTGAAACACACACGCCTCTAAACTTACATTTAAAACAGCAACCAGTTCAATGTAGTGCTAGAAGAGCTTGTTGCTCTGAAGAACAAATCAGTTCTTATTCCCCTCTTCTATCAACTAACAATACATTGACAAAGAGGAATGAATTACCAATTGGTTAAGTCATCTGTATTTGGCAATTTAGGACCAGATCATCAATAGCCAATAAACATTTATTAGATACCTATCATATAACAAGTTTTATGCTAAGTGCTAAGATTATTTAAAAAAAAACACAGTTTTTGCTCTCAGGAAGCTCAGTTTCATGAGGGAGACAACAATAAGCTATGTATAGTATATAATATAAACTAGAACTAGATAGATATAAACTAGAAAAGTGCTGGAATTAAGAGAGATCAAGAAAGGCTTCCCAAAGAAGTATAATTTTAAGCTGAGATTTGGCAGAAGCCAGAAAAGCCATTGGAAATAGTAGCCAGATTTTATTCTTAGGAAGCTGACTTATTGATCAATGAAGATACTACAAAGATACAGCAGCTCTCTTCAATAGCACATCAACATAAACCACACAAATTCATCATCCAATAAATACCTAGGAAAACATAACCTGATGACTAGATTCATATAACAGAAGCTCAATTGTTATTAATTAATAGGTGATTAACTCTTGTTCAAAAAATGATGATGGCACAGACTTCAGACGTCCTGGAATGCTCACCATATCAATTATCCTGGAACTGAACCATTTACCATGGACAGCATTGTTACCCACAATGATCTACATATAACATTTATCTGTAAGAATAAGAAAAATTGTTTTGATAGATGTTGTCATAACCTATACTCATAATATTTTGTTATGTGTAATGAAGACCTTTTAAAATATAAAGAAGATATCAAAATCATATGGGAAAAGACTGTGGCATATATCATACCTATCATCTTGTCTGTCACTGGAATTTTTCCCTAGATATTTTCAATGAGTCTAAAGAAGATGAGTTTACATCTCAATATTTTTATTCATCTACAAAAGGAAGTTATTTTAATCACTTGCGCCATAGTCCAGAAAATATGAAACATAAAACATCTATAGTTAATAGATTAATTTTAACTAGGACCATTTTGCAACAATTCTACTGAGCGTAAAGATAAGAACGAATTATTAATTAAAATAATACCATAAAACTCTGAATCAAATATGTTCCAAGTTAACACAAAACATTTAGATGAAAACTTTCCATAAAACATTCATTATTATATCAGTGGTAGGAAACAATTTGTTCATTCACTACCTTATTTGTAATTTAACAGTTAAGACAAAAATCAGAACCTGCTAGATAATGCAGTTAATGGAGATGCTATTTTAAAATGATGTTCTTACTGATTGAAACTCAGCCAATTTTACAAATCAAAGCTTCATATATGAGAGCTTATTTCAGGTACTGGATATATTTAACCGCCTATTTAAATTATCCAGCTTCCTAGATCTATGTTAAATAAAAATACCACATGTCAACCCTTCTCAGCAGAAGTCAGAATAATTGGGACTGAACATTAGAAGAATGATCCCAAATTAAAGAGTGTACAATAATAATGCCTTTGATCAGGTTACAATAAAGTACGTCAACATTTTTATTCTCTAAATTATGAAGCTAGTTTAAGAAGCTCAGCTTCCTCCCCCCTTTCACACCAAAGATAAATCCATGGAAGTTAATATTTTTTAAAATAATGTGACAAATACATTAATTTTTAAAAACTTACTCAAAGCTAAGAAAAGGATAAAATATAAAGAAAGTGCTTTCATCTTGGGATTTATTTATTTATTTTTAAAGTAAGAAAGTTGTTTTTTTTCTTTGTTACTGGTTGCCTACCTCTACCATTGGAAAAAAGATAAGTTTTGGTTAAGCTTTTTTCATAATTTACAGTCTGGAAGATTGAAAGCAAATAATTTCAAAATCACTTGATTTTGAATCAGGTTGAATAATTCTTTATATATGTTCTACCTGAAGACCTTTCTCTTTTCATGTGAAATGAAATGTTATCATCAGTTTTCTTTTTATAATGCTCAATAAGATAACTGCATTTTCCCTGAATGGATTTGTTCATTTGCCAATTGTAAGGATAAAAATGCATTTGCTACACTATATGTGGTTTTCATGGAAAATACCTGAAGTTTACAATTGCATCTTTTCAAATGGAATTAATTTCTGGGCTAAATTAGATATTGGGAACTAATTCTGAATTAAGCTAAAATCTACTACATTTCCAGTCATTTTCACTGGTCCACTATTTTTTTATTATTATGATAACATATACTTGGTTTGAGGTCAACCATATCTAAAATTCTCTTGTCATACATTAAGGTAAGGGGAGGAAATCTTGAATAGAAGCCAGGGCAATTTATCACTCCCTTTATTTTCATTTTTTTATCACTTTGCTTCATACTTCTTTCTCTTTTTTCCCCTTGTTCCCATATTTATGCATTTTAACTGCTAGTGACATTATTAATAACATTATCCTCTGGGACTCCCAGGTACCAAGGCTAGGGACTTTTCCTCCTAGTTTGTATTATTTCAAAGAAACAAAACAATAAGGCCCATAGTATCATATCAATAAATTTTTCATTAAAAATTTTAATGGAAATATAGCTTATTGTCCTCTTATTTTAAAAAGGTTTTTATGACTTTATATTTTTAAGATAAAAAAATACAAAAAAAAACTAATGGTGAATGAGGAAGTATAGTGATGTTCCTTTTTGAATTTCTAGTTCATAAAATAATAAATTTAAAAAAGGAAGAGAACCTTACTATCAACAAGTTTAAATCCCACCTCTTTGTGTTACAGATGAGGGAACTGAGGACAGTTCAGGGGCTTGCCAATATCATGAGGGAAGTTGCAAAGATATAATTTAAATCTATATACACTCATTGCAAATTTAGGATAGCTTCTTTATCACCCAACCTTTCTACCCATACATAGGTAATCACCATGCCCTCTGTTACTTTTCTGTAAGTCTGGTTCCTAAGGGAAAAGGTCCCTTTCACCCTCTCTCCTATCATTATAATCCCTCAGTGGTTCGTGGATTTATTAAGATTCATAGTGGAGCCATATTGGTTCTACTTGACATGAGGTGGAAGAGAAAACACTGAGTAGGGGACCTATGATTAAAAAAAAAAAGTTACCTGATCCAAGACAGAAGAGACTCAAGCTAAATTCCTTGTTTGCATGGATCTTTGGCATTGCTTAAAGTGCATATGGAACACTTAGAGACCTGATTATTATAAACAACAAACCTTTATAGATTGATTGATTTGCATAAGATGCTTTTCTTACAGCTCTACAACTATATCAGGAATAACTGCCTTTAAGCAAATGGCCATACTCTTATCTTCAAATGGCTGTTATTAATTCCACACTTTTTTTCCCTTATTAGGAAAAGGAGAGGGGCAGCTAGAGGGTTGAGTGAATAGATCACCAGCCCTGGAGGCAGGAAGATCTGGAGTCAGACACTTAACACTTACTAGCTGTGCAACCCTGGGCAAATCACTTAACTCCAATTGCCTCACTAAAATAATAATAATGATAATAAGGAATAGGAGAACAGGTATCATTTTGTTCATGAGAAGAGTTAGGAATCTAGAAGGAATGAACACAAGTGGACATAATTTTGAGGAGCTGTAAATATTCACCCTTATATCATGAAAGGAAAACTGTCATTAAAAATACCATGTTTGTAACTGATATCCACTTTAAGACTTATGTTCTCCAGTTATCCTTTGAAACAATTCCAGGTTCAAACCATCATATGAATGGTCAGCTGATCTTGTCAAAGAATACTTTCCATATATTTGTCATCATGGCCCTCTTGGTGTCTTTGTGTTTAATATATTGGTATTGAAAATAAAACCATGTATGTACACATAAAAAAGGGAGCTATCTCTACCACACTCCCCATTTTAAAGATGAGGAAAATGATTTAGCCACATAAGTCACAGCCAAGTAAGTGGTATAAGACTAATACAGAATGAAATTCCCTTGTCTCTAGATTGAGTCCTGTTTTCATACTGTCATTTCTTACGAGTATATTCTAGGTTGTTAAAAAAACATCTTTTTCATGTTAATATACACAATAAACATGAGATTTTGGTCCTTCCTTAATTATTCAGTTCAGTTATTGTATTGGCTGTGTTCAAAAGCCGTGAGTGATTTTTTCTCATATTTCAAAACATTTTCTTAACTCTGTGCTTGTTTATTACAATCTCTTGCAAACACTAGACATGTACATACTTGCTGAACTTAATTAAATTGAATTTAGGGCATCCTAGACCCCCAGAATCTGGAAACACATTGCAGGCTTAAAAAAATACACACTTAACTGATATTTTCTCTTTAAATTAGTTCCACCATTCCACCACCCATGCATTGAAAAAATGTTCTAGTAATAAAGAAAAAACAATTAAATGAAAATATCCACTATAGGGCCTGAATTTGACAATGTACCACGATTTTTGTAATCCTTTGTAATAAATAATTGTAATCTTTGTAATCCCTGTCTTTCTTCTAAATCAAGATAGTTTTCATTATCTGTTCTCTGTGTCCTTAGCTATTTTTTGAAATAAGCCAAAAATTCAATAATCATAAATCCAGGGCTTAAAAGCATTTTAGAAGTCACCTAGTCTAATACATGAGGACAGTTAGATAGTAATGGATAGAGTGTTGGGTCTGGGGTCAAGGGACAAAGCTGACCTCAGATGCTAACTAGTTGTGTGACCCTGGGCAAGTCACTTAATCCTATTTGCTTCAATTTCCATATCTGGCAAGTAAGCTGGATAAGGAAATGGCAAACCACTCTAGTATCTCTGCTAAGAAAACCTTATGGCATCATGGAGAGTCAACTGTGTCTCAACAACAACAATCCATTGTAGAAATGAAGAAAATGGGTCTTGGAAAAACTAGGTAACTTACTTGCCCAAGGTCACAGATCTGGGATTCAAACTCAATTTTTGGGACTGAAGTTTAATCTCATCCCATGGTGCCATACTGTTTCCTAAGGTATTTCACAGTAGACTAAAGAGTGCTATAGACAAGTTTATCCACATACTCCATATTAAAGGCAGAAAATTTTATGCTTTTTTTCAGGCAACATAGGATTAATTGGTACAAATATACAAATACTAACCAAAGGTATTTTTTCTGGAAAAACTTTTAGGGTTTTTTTTCCTAAAAATATACTTATTGATAAAATTTCTACTGAAACAATGAGTAAGAATCCCAGTATTGCTAAAATTTGGTATAAAGCTGGTATTTTCACTAGCTTTCCTTTTCTTTGAAAAAATAAATGTTTTGATAACTTGAGTTAAAAAAACACTCAAACTGGTTTTAGCTTTATTATAAAACAGCTATTACCTTAAAAAGTAAAATGGAGTTTGTCAGATTCTTTTTTTTTAAATGATAACTTTTTATTGACAGAATGCCTGGGTAATTTTTTACAACATTATCCCTTGCATTCACTTCTGTTCTGATTTTTCCCTCCTCCCCTTCACCCCTTCCCCTAGATGGCAGGCAGTCTTATACATGTTAAATATGTTATAGTATAGCCTAGATACAATATATGTTTGCAGAACCAAACAGTTCTCTTGTTGCACAAGAAGAATTGGATTCAGAAGGTAAAAATGACCTGGGAAGATAAACAAAAATGCAAGTAGCCCACATTCATTTCCCAGTGTTCCCTCTCTAAGTGTAGCTGATTCTGTCCATCATTGATCGCTTTGTCAAAGATATCCACTTCCATCAGAATACATCCTCATACAGTATTATTGTTGAAGTTTATATGATCTCCTGGTCCTGCTCATTTCACTTAACATCAGTTCATATAAGTTTCTCCAAGCCTCTCTGTATTCATTTTGCTGGTCATTTCTTTTTCTTTTTCTTTTTTTTTTCATTTTTAAGATTTATTTTGCAGGTATATTTTCATTTACATTGCAGAATTTGTAGTTCATATTGATTTGTGGGGTTTAGTTTCTTTTCTTTTTTTTTTTTTTGGTTAGTTTTTTTTTAATAACTTTTTATTGACAGAACCCATGCCAGGGTAATTTTTTACATTATCCCTTGCATTCACTTCTGTTCCGATTTTTCCCCTCCCTCCCTCCACCCCCTCCCTCAGATGGCAAGCAGTCCTAAACATGTTAAATAGGTTGCAGTATATCCTAGATACAATATATATGTGCAGAACCGAATAGTTCTCTTGGTGCACAGGGAGAATTGGATTCAGAAGGTATAAATAACCCGGGAGGAAAAACAAAAATGCAAGCAGTTTACATTCATTTCCCAGTGTTCTTTCTTTGGGTGTAGCTGCTTCTGTCCATTATTGATCAGTTGAAACTGAGTTAGATCTCTTTGTTGAAGAAATCCACTTCCATAAGAATACATCCTCATACAGTATCATTGTTGAGATATATAATGATCTCCTGGTTCTGCTCATTTCACTTCTGCTGGTCATTTCTTACAGAACAATAATATTCCATAACATTCATATACCATAATTTACCCAGCCATTCTCCAATTGATGGGATTCATTCATTTTCCAGTTTCTAGCCATTACAAACAGGGCTGCCACAAACATTTTGGCACATCCAGGTCCCCAGTATCCCCTATATTGGATATAAGCCCAGCAGTAACACTGCTGGATCAAAGGGTATGCACGGTTTGATAACTTTTTGGGCATAATTTCAAATCGCTCTCCAGAATGGTTGGATTTGTTCACAACTCCACCAACAATGCATCAGTGTCCCAGTTTTCCCACATCCCCTCCAACATTCATCATTATTTTTTTCTGTCATCTTAGCCAATCTGACAGGTGTGTAGTGTTATCTTAGAGTTGTCTTAATTTGCGTTTCTCTGATTAATAATGACTTGGAGCATTTTTTCATATGGCTAGAAATAGTTTCAATTTCTTCATCTGAGAATTTGTCTGTTCATATCTTTTGGGAGTTTGTCAGGTTCTAAGACAAGCTGGACTCCATATAAATTTAATCATTTGGCTCCATGGACCTTGAGACCATGATTGGTCATTTCCTTCTCCAGTTTGTTTTACATATGAAGAAAGTGAAGCAAACAGGATTGAGTGATTTGTCCAGGGTCGCAGCTACAAAGTTTCTGAGGTTAGATTTGAATTCAGGAAGATGAATGTTGCTACATACATCCACATGAGGTGAAGCTCAGTGATGTGAAACTCAAATAGAAATGGGGTCCACTAATGGGTATATAAGGATTCCTATTTGCCAATATTAGTTTTTAAAAGTAGCATTATTGGGGCAGCTAAATGATGCAGTGAATAAAACATCAGCCATAGAGTCTGGTGAAACTGAGTTCAAATGAGTTGTCAGATGCCAAGGGTTAAAAAAAAAAAAAGCAGTATTCTGTTTTTATAATTGTGTTACTTTTATTTGTTGTTGTTGTTGTTTATTTATTGTGTTAAATATCTCCCAATTACTTTTTTTTTTTTTTTTTTTTTTGCTGAGGAAATTGGGGTTAAGTGACTTGCTCAGGGTCATACAACTAGGATGTATTAAGTGTCTGAAGGCAGATTTGAACTCAGGTCCTCCTGACTTCAGGGGTGGTGCTCAATTCACTGCGCCATCTAGCTGCCCCTCCCAATTACATTTTAATGTGATTCATACTACACTCCAGAGTGTTGTAGGATACATATTTGGCACCTATGGTAGATCAAATTTCTAAGGGACTATTTATTGTTAGGCTACTTAGAGTAAATAAATACCTTGGAAATACTCTTTACCATGGCTGACATTTCTTTAGCTGGGTTTAAATTGAGGGAAAAATAATGCCCTTAAAGAGGAAAAGAACAATGCAACTTGGGGGAGGAGAATCCTGAGATAGCATCCTATAGTAATTGCAGCCTGGGATATTGATTAGGAGGGACAAAATTGGAGGTAGGAAGATATGGATTCAAATCCTATGATAGGTGCCTACTTATTGCATGATGTCAGCAAGTCAGTTAACTGAAGTCTCTAAATTTCAATTTTCTTATGTATAGGACAAGGATGCAATATCTTTCTGGATCTAAATCACAAAACCAAGATGGCTATCATTAAAACCTAGAAATCTACTTTCACAAGGCCTTTCTTTTTTTTTTTTTTAATTTGAAATAGTTTATTTGTCAATTTTATCAATAAGGAAAGAATTTAGGACCAAGGAAATAAAGAGAGCATTACAAAATAAAAAATAGATAATTTTGATTACATAAAATTAAAAAGTATTTGCAAAAACAAAATCACTACAACCAAAATAATAAGAAAGCAGAAAAGTGGGGGGAAAATTTGCAACAAATATTTCTGATAAAGGCCTCATTTGTCAAATATATAGAGAATTGAGTCAAATTTATGAAAATACAAGTCATTCCTCAATTGATAAATTGTCAAAGGATATGAAATGACAGTTTTCAGACAAAGAAATTAAATCTATTTACAGTCATATGAAAAAAAAACCTCTAAATGTTCTTTTTTTTAATTTTTATTTAATAATTACTTTATATTGACAGAATCCATGCCAGGGTAATTTTTTTACAACATTATCCCTTGCACTCGTTTCTGTTCCGATTTTTTCCCTCCCTCCCTCCACCTCCTCCCCTATATGGCAAGCAGTCCTATATATGTTGGATATGTTGCAGTATATCCTAGATACAATATATGTTCACAAGGCCTTTCAAACCATTTGATCAACAGCCCTGTGAAACTGGCAGTAGCAGGCATATTATCCCTATTTTACCAATAAGATCATTGAGGCATAGAGTTGTGAAGAGACTTGCTGAGGCTCGTGTGGCAGGTTGGTGACAGGCCTGAGACTTGACTCCAAATCTCGGGGCTCATATGACATTGACCATCTAGGCACAGATCATTCTGCAAATATGATCAACCCTCAGAAAAGCCATCTCTTTATTTTTATTCCAGGGATGTTCTTAATCAGTTCAAATACATTTTCAATCTTTTTCTGCTTCCCACATAGCAAGAAACCCTACAGACCCAACTCTGTGGTTTTTAATGGCACCCTAGGGTTCCAACAGCACACCCACAGCTTGCTCCATTATCAGGGCTTGAAGGCATCTCACTGACATCCCAGGTGGTCATTGCCAGGAAAAAACATACAACTGCTAAACAGTGAAATGAATAGAATCAGTATATTGGTTTAACTACCAGACTTTTAAGAAGACACTATATCAAATACAACATTGGAGATGAGATAGGAAATCAGAAGGAATTTACAACTTCAATAAGATTTACTTTCTGTATCTTCTAAAAGTCAATACAGAAAAATAAAGCGAAGAACTGAAAACTGAGATTTTTTGAAAAACAACTCAAAGTTGGATGTCCCTACATTGAGATACACGAGACCCAGGAACATAGGAAATGGTCAGCTTTCCCACAGAGAATATTGTTTTTGAAAACAATTGTATCTGCCTCCTGAAAGTCTTTATAGACCCAAACTACAAATTAACTGATGTTTGCCTTTGACCCATTCCTATTTAAAGAAGTGATTTCAAAAAGGCATCAAGCATCAATATCCACAGAACGACTCACCTCTGCTCATTAACTGAACAAAAGCTTAACAGTCAATCGGCTGCTGCCTTTGTACGCTTTTGGTTTCACAGGCTACCAGTAATCCCCCAGCTCCTCTCTCATCTACAGATACTTGAATGTATCATGCAATATGAGTCATGCCAGGATTTTTGAGCACAGAATGCAGGCATTTCAGACAAAACATATATATTCCAAAAATTTAATTTCAGGGAGAAATGCTAGGTACACACTAATTTAATTGACTATGTAAATAAGCTTAAGCATGCTTAAGAAAATCCAATACACTTTGCACTGCCCTCTGCAAATATGCAAATAAGCTAGGTAAAGCAGCGTGCCGAATTTAAAAGAAAATTATGAAGCAGGAGAAGCTTTTGAAAATAGTTCTGGACTTAGGGAGGCAGAAAGCGATTTTCTCTGACTTTAGTAGGACCTGGAACAGTTAAACCACCCAGCCACAGCAGAAAAGATTTCCAGAATCAACACTAAGTTGGGTAGGGTGTTTGTGAAATCTCGGATGTCAGGTTATCATGAAAGAGGTTTCCTTTTCTTGACACATCGTTCTTCTCTCTAGTAGAAGTCAGCCAGAGCTTCTGTATTTCACCTTCTCAAAAGGGACAGATGAACAGGATCTCTAGCAATCTGAAAAGTCTTTATATCAGTGCATGTGTATGTTTACATAAAGATAGTTTGCTGGTCTCTCTCCTGAATCCAATTGATTTGGTGACTTTGCAAACCTTTACTCCATTTACTGCAGTATGTTTCAATCAAAAGGTCCATAAACTATTTACTAGTTTCCAGAATAGAAATGCATTCTTTCTCAGAAAGGAAACAAATGTTTTCCAACTAGTTCATATTTCAAATGTGTTTTCATAATAAAGATGATTAAATTACTTTGTGTGGCAGGAGCTAAATCACACAGATGATCATGCCATGAGAAGGTTAAACATTTATGCCATAATACATTCATTCGAGTTCTCTGTTTCTTTCATCATTTGTTAACAATAGCCATTCTCTATTGTATCTTAAGGACTGTTGAGAATTCCATTTCTAGTCTAGATGGACACAAACCAGCTCATTAGAACAAGAGAGTCGTTAGACAAATAAAAAACATGATTAGTACCTTCTCCATCTATCTCTTATAAATGCATTTCTCAGTGGTATCATCATTTAAGAGCACAAATTATCTGCTGAAAAGGAGACACACATTAGCCAAATATATAGATTCAATCCAAACCAATAAGCATTTTTTGGCAATAAGAGGAGAAAGGTAACATACATAGGTCTATATGAATAAATAGAAATATATATAACACACACACATAAAAATACACACATGTGTACATACATGTATGCATATATGTGTGCATATATGACACATATAAAGACATGTGTGTGTGTGTGTATAAAGCAATTTCTGGGCAAGAAGTACCAAAATTGGGATAACTGTGGCAAATCCTCTTGTAAGAATTGCATCTTAATATAATATAATTTAATACTGTTCTATAAGAAATGATGATCAGGCTGATTTCAGAAAAATCTGCAAAGACTTCTGTAGAGGATCACAGATATTGGGGAACTCTGAGAAAAGTACACTTGAAACAAAGATATAGCAGGGTTTACTCAGTGTGTTGATGAAATAATGGTTCTGTAGTTCATATATACTTAGTGTGATGTAATGGTTCTACAGTTGGCACATGCTCAGTGTGCTGTAGGGATGTAATTGTCCTGAGGTATTTAAGGGCTGAGAAGACTTGAAATAAACAGACTCGTGAGTGTGTGTGTGATCTAGTTTGATCTCAGACTCAGAGTCTCAGACACAGACACAGAGATCCTCCAGAAAGCTAGTCCGGACATTACAGACTTCCATGAAATGATGCTGAGTAAAGCGAGCAGAACCAGGAGAACAATGTACACACTAACAGAAACACTCTATAATGATCAGCTAAAATAGACAACTCTTATCAGCAATACAATAATCTAAAACAAAACAAAACAAAACTGCTATCCATATCTAGAGAAAGAACTATGGAGTTTGAATGCAGATTGAAGCATATTATTTTCACTTTTTTTCCCCCTTTCCCTCATGGTTTATTCCTTTGGTCAGATTTTTTAACAACATGACTAATGTGGAAATATTAATAAGATTGCAAATGTATAACCTATATCAGATTGCTTACTGTGTTGGAGAGGGGGGAGGGAGAGAAGGGAGAAAAATTTGGAACCCAAAATCTTTTTTTGGCATTTATTGAATATAATATTCTCCCCCAGTTATCTATAAAAACACTTTTTAAACTTTGTTAAAACTTTGTTATTCATATGTATCATGGAAAACATTTCTATATCAGTCATGCTGTAAAAGAAAACAGAACAAAAATAAAAACCCTCAAGAAAAATAAAGTAAAAAAAAAGTTTGCTTCAATCTGTATTTAGACACCATAAGTTCTTTCTCTGGGGATGGACAGCATTTTTTTAAATCATTAAATCCTTCAGAGTTGTCTTGGATCATTATACTGCTGAGAATAGCTAAGTCATTCAACTTATTCATTCATAGTTGATCATCTTACAATGTTGATGTTACTTTGTAAACAGTATGTTTCACTTTGTATCAGCTTATATCAATCTTTCCAGGTTTTTCTGAGGGCATTCTGCTCATTTCTTTTTTTAAAAATCTTCAATAGTATTTTATTTTTTCAAACACACACAAAGCTAGTTTTCAACATTTATTTTTGTTAAGATTTTGTTTTCCAAAATTTTCTCCCTCTTTTCCTAATCTCTTCTCTTCCCAAGATAGCAAACAATCTAATAAAGGTTAAATATGTGCAATTTTTTTTTACATTTTTATATTTCTCATATTGTGCAAGAAAAATCAGACCAAAAAGGGGAAAAAAACACAAGAAAAGGAAAACAAATAAAAAAGCAAAAATACTATGCTTTGATTCACATTCATTGTCTATAGTTCTCTTTATGGATGCAGGCTTTTTCCATCCCAACTCTGTTGGAATTGCCTGGAATTACCACATTGTCAAGAAGAGCCAAGTCCATTACAATTGATCATCACATAATCTTGTTGGTACTGAATATAATGCTCTCTTTGTTCTGCTCATTTCACTCAGCATCAGTTCATGTAAGTCTTTCTGACTTATCTGAAATCAGCCTGCTCATCATTTCTTATAGAACAATAATATTCCATTACATTCATATATCATAACTTATTCAGTCATTCCCTAACTGATAAGAATCCACTCAATTTCTAGTTCTTTGCCACTACAAAAAAGGCTGCTACGAATATTTTTGTACATGTGGGTTCTTTTCCCTCTTTTATGATCTCTTTGGAATACAGACCCAGAAGTCAGACTACTTGATCAAAGTGGATGTACAGTTTTATAACCCTTTGGGCATAGTGGAACTCAAAATCTTATGAAGTGCAATGGTAGGGGAAAAAAGAAGTTAAAAAAATGATTTCAAGTTAAAATAAAGAAAAGAATTATATTCATAAAATCAGCTCGAGATACAATACAATAGGATAGATTGCTGGAATAACACATGCTCTCTGGCTTTTCACCCCAAACTCAGAGTAACTCCAGGAAAACCTCTAAGAGAAAGCTTAGGTATGGCCAAAGTTTAGAAAACCATGTCCATGTGGGTAAGAAGGACCCTTCTAAAAAAGGTACTGTGTGTATAATATATGTAATATATTATCAATATTACATATATTAATATAAATTAGTAAAATAAAGATAGAATTTCATTTTTCTGCTACTGAAAATATTTTTATTTTGTTATTTATACATATTATACATATTACTATTATATTTCTATGAATATTATTATACCAACATAACAATATTGTGTGTTTAATTGATTCTTGTGACAATCCTATGTGGTAGTTTTTTTAAAATTCCATTTTACTTTTACAGCTGAGAAAATTGAGTCTCAGAGTAACCTAGCCACACACATATTAAGTATCCGAAGCTGGATTCAAATTCAATTCTTCCTGACTCCTAGTATTATATCCATTAGGTTGACACAAACATGAAGCATAAACTAATAAACCATTGTACATATTAAAAACAACCTTATGAGTCTCTTGAAGTAGACATTCCATTTTTCTTTTAGACCTGAGCCATTCACAAGGAACAGATACCCTGGCCAGCCAAGGCAAAGATTGGGTTTTTCCAGTACTTGTTCTCCTGGTCACAGAGCATTTTTCTCTTTCTTTTGCAGTCATCATTTCACACTGGTAGACAGTACCTGACTCAGAAACTCTTGAACTCACATGCTTTCAACTAGGATTAAAAACATCTATTTCATGGGATTGCTCATCAGTAGATGATACTCAGAGTTAAAATCCAAATGGAAGAGAAAGAAGCAAAGAACTTAGGTTCAATAAAGCAAGCATTATCTCTAACTGCTATTTGCTGATACTAGTGGGTAGGAGTGAGGGAGGAACAAGGGCGATTTGCCCCATTTCTCTAGAACCCTTCCGTGTGCTTGTGTTACATAGTGAGAAAATGCTAGAAAAGTCCCCAAAGAGCAAGGGGAATGGGTTTTCCACAATCTTTCTTTTCATATACCATGAAGGCAGCTCTTTTTGACTTTTTGCTCTATCATCTTTGACCCATTACATTGGTGGCTCATTAGAAGTTGCCATGGTATCCCAACCAGACACAAATCTCTTAGCAAAGAGTCAGAGAGTAGGTTAGTGTTCGATTCCTACATTGCTAGACATTCCAAAAGATGGAAACAAGGAGAAGCAGCATTTAGAACTGGGAGAAAAGTCTGGGCAAAGGTGTGACATCCGAAATGGGGAATAGTAATTTCCCCAGTTTGGCTGGGAATTGGAATTCACGACGGGGAGAATAAGAAACAAGGTTCATAGGACCATAGTTTTAAAATTTATAAGATATTTAAGAAATCATCTGATCTAACTCTTCATTTAACAATGAGGAAACAGGTTCACAAAGAAGGAATAAATGGCTTGTTGATGGTTACAGGGTATAAGTGGGACAGGTGAATTTCAAGCCACATCTGATTCCTGTGTGTGTCACACTACTATATATTGACTGATCGGGGCTTTGTAACTTTCATACAATAAAATATGTATGTTTTAATCAACAAATGGTGGGCTAAAGTAAGCCTCCATCATTCACTGGTCTCCTGATGGCAGAGGAACATCCCATAGAGATGCCAAAAGGATTTTTATTAATCAATCCACCTGTTCAGTGTGTATCTAAGACAGCTTGAAGAAATACTGAGGCATTTTGATATACAAGTTGAACAGTATGATGATACACAGGCTACTACATTTTCTTTTCATCTGTAATCCTGACACTGCAGTTTCCAGAGTGTGAGGGGCAGAGCTGGGGACTGGGATCAAAGGGAACTGGCTAAGGAGTAATCCAGTTAAGACAGAGGTTATGTTGATAGACAGGGGAAGACATTTGGAGAATGTGGCGAGAGTTGTTTGGGCTTTCTCAGATGTATTTCTCCTACCTCCACAGCTGTTTCTGGAGTCTCAGGTGACAGCTGTGACATGGAGAGCCTGGTCTCATCTAGTCATTTACATTTCCCAAATTTGCAGTCTGGGTAGCAGGGACAAGAGTGTATGGTGCAAAGAACCCTCATCTCAAGAATTCCCTGAGGCCATAGGTCAATGGAACCTTACCTGATAATGAGTTCAGGGCAAGAGGCTATATCCATCTTTCTAAAGCTGCACCTCCTTTCACTGCTGTTTCTCAACAAAGGGATACTACTATTTTCCTGCTATTTTATACTATACCACTGTGTTATTCTCCTTACAGTACTATAGGGAGGAGTTTTTTTCCCAAGTATTTTAATTAATGTTTCATGGTGCTTGCTCCCTAGAGCTATTTCACTGAGTTCAATTTTAGAAATCCCAAACATAAGTGTCAAGCATTATTCTAGTTAACCTATTTTTTGTGCTTTGAAATAGCCAAATAGTCTTCAAATTCAATTCTTTCTTTTTCTTTATGTTCAGATATGCTTATTTTCTCTATTTAAAAAAATACCAGTTGGATGACAATTGCTATAACATAAGCAACAAACATTTACGTAACACTGTAATTCTCCCTGTTTTTTTTTATTTGAAATATAAGGAAAGACATTATTTCTCTATCCCATTATCTCCATTTTTATATGATCTGATTTCCCACTCTTACCCTTCATGCAATACTTGAAGCAGTTTCTTTTAAAGGAGAAAACAAGCAGGCTAAATTATTATATTTTAAATGAAAAATTTTCCTCCTCGTGAAAATTATTGACCCATGAAATAAAATCCAAATAAATTTGACTATGGATTTAGTTCTGATCTTAGAGTTCATCAAATCCAGCCTCTCATTTTTGCAGAGAAACATACTGAGGCTTAGTAAGGTTAAATGATTTGAAACAGCTAGGAAGTGGTAAAACCAAGATTTGAAAACCTATATTCTCTATCTCTGGATTCAATACTCTCTCCTTTTATACTATACTGCCTCTTGTTGTAGGGATTTTTCAGGATAATGAATACTAAATTATGGTGGGACACAGTTAAAATTCTGTTTTGAAATTTAATCAGTTATAATAATTTAGTAACAATGAAATAATTCACATTGGATTTTGGAAATTCACAATAGTTATAATATTAACATAAGAATATAATCATAACTAAAAGCTTCCCATCCATCTGAATATTTTCAGATTGTTTCCAATAGTTTTTTCTTTTGAAAACTGCAAACTAAACTTTTCTTTCCTTTTTCCCTCTTTCCTCTTTTTCATATTTCTGAACTAGAGGATGGGATCTTTGTAGTAAGTGAATGAGATATATTTGCATTTGAATAAAGCTTTGACTCTTTAAAGGGTTTTTCAAACAAACTATCTAATGTTAAGAATTGTAGCAGTAACTTGAACAGAAAACTCAATAAATGCCCATAGGTTATACTTTTTTGATACTAGATTTATGTTTTCATTGTTGTAGGCAATTACCAGAGCAGATTTCCTTCTACCCATCTAGACAACTAGACAAGAGGATGCAGACAGGTTGTTACTTGCCTAAACTTATATAAACAATTGGTGCTAGAAACAAAGTTGAATGCGAGTCTTCTTGATTGTATTGCACACTGCCTCTTTATATTGTACTTATATTTCTTATCATTCAACTGAAAATATTTTCTACAAAATTAACAATGATATACTAATTGGCAAATTTCATGACTTTTTCCTCAATCTTTATCCTTCTTGAGATCTTTACAACGTTTGACACTTGATTACCTCTTCTCAGTCTCCTTTCCTCTAATTATTTTTTTTGAAATCTCTTTCTCCTGGTTCTTCTATCCATCTTGATGCCTCCATTGTTTGTTTTGCAGATTCCTCATCAATGTGATGTTCACTGTTAGCATTCTCCATGCCTCAACTGTAGGCCCTCTTCTCCATATAATGAATTCCAAGTTGATGATTCATGGTTTAAGAATCATCAATATCCAAATGATTTCCTAAGTTTATGTAACCAGTTCTAGATTGTATCCTGAGATATAGTCCCATATCACAAATTGCTTTTTAGTTAGATGTCTCAAATTGGATATTTTATAGGCATTTTAAACTCAGCATATTCTGAGTAGAACTCATGATTTACTCTAACCTCCTTCCCTTTTTCGAATGTCCATTTTTATCAAGATCACCTCTCCTCAGAATCTTAGTCTCACACAGCCTGGCAATATTGATATCATCCTTAATTTTTCATTCTCACCCCTTATATCTAAGTCTTTGTCAGTTCTGATCCTTTCTCCCTTCAGAACATCTCCTATCTAAGCCACTTTATTTTCCAGTTTCTAAAATTGGAAATTTAACTGGAAAATTAACTGGAAAATATAGTCTTCTGACACATTGAGAATTTATATTATTTTGCCAGGGTTCCACAACTAATGTATGGCTACCATCATCTAGTACCTTAGCATAGACCTTCATCACATTTTTACTCATTTGTCAAAATTATTATTTTTTTTTTTAAATTTTAAGTTTGACCATGTCATTTCCCTTAAATAATAAATTCCAATGATTCCTTATAATTTTCAGAATCAAATATAAAATATTGTTTGGAATTCAAGCTCTTTATCAACTAGACTGTTCCTGTATTTCTAGTCTTACAATCACTGCTCTCCATACACAGCAGCATATAGTTACAATGGTCTGTCTTTTGAACAGTGCACAATCCATCTCTTGTTTTTATGTCTCTCCCTCAGGATGGGAATGCTCCCCCTTCTTATCTCTTTTCCTAATTTTCCCTGAATTCCTTCAAGTCATATTTTCAATTCTAGCTTCTTCAGTAGGCCTTTCTTATTTCATTCCTTCTTCCATCTCACCTGGTAGTACCTTCTCCCCTAGAATAACTTTTACTTTGCTGATCTAGCATATGCCAAACTAATGCCATCTTATCTCCCTAATAGTTATTATATAAAAGGTAGCAAGTCTTGAATAAAAGCCTGGTCCTATCAGTTAGGGCTTGAAAGGTATTTTACAGGTGCTAAATATCTTTCTGTGTTCCTACTGCTACCACCTTGGTGACCATCTTCATCACTAAGACAATGATTACCAACACCAATATTGAAAGAGATTGGGATAGTGGATATAGAACAGAGTTAAGAAGAGTTAGGTTCAATTCTTTTCCCCAACATATACTGGCTAAGTAATCAAAGATTTAGGGATTAAATTCTCAGAGTATCCAAAGACTCATTAAGACTCCCTAAGTTTCAGATCTGATTTAACAGAGGGCTTTTGCTCATTGAGAGCTCCTGATACCACCGAAATCAGTGATTCTGATGATGTAAGAGTATTATTGAATGGCAATGTATTTCAAGCATTGGACAAAGAATTAGGAAGACATTGATTCAAATAGCACTTAGATACTAGCTGTGTTGTCATAGACAAATTATTTGATACCTCTGAGCTCCAATTTCATCTGTAGAATGATGGACAATAATAGTATGCATCTCAAAATTAGAAATTTTCAGTCTTCTATATACCTTAAAGCACAATGTAAATATAAGCTATTTACTATGATTATGATTATTACTGCCCAAGGTTACACACTAATTGGTAGGGCCAGGGTTTAAATCTAGGCTTTCCAGCTTCAACTTATGTGCCTTTCCTATTATATCACTTGATATAAGACAGGGAGGTCCATGTGAAGTCCCATCTGAATGGTACCAAAATGATCTCATTAAAATGTTGTCACATATGACACAGTACCATAGAATGGCTGCTTCAAACAGTTAATGTGAGACTCCAGTGAATTATTTCCTGAAGTGGAAAAATATTGTAAGTTCTATTTGAATATCACATGAAAGGAATGTTCTCTTACATATGGATAAGGAAAGCATGAAAGAACAGATCATTATCAGGCATTTCACATCACTAAAATAATTGTTTATGAGAATTAATGTCCATATTATGGAATAGGCAGATGGTATATTTAACCAAACATATAGTCTGTCACTTCTGATCAACTGTGCTGATTCACTAGTAATGAGAGCAAATACAGATTTTCAGAGACCCATCAGTAAGAATTCCTTAAGCATTTTATTCTTGAAGTATTAATTCCAGAAACATAAATTCCGGTTAGTGGGAAGTACAAGGCATTAATTAATTATATATTACTTATTTGGTAGCTATATTTACCAACTTAGGAACAACAGAAACTCATGGAAATCTTAGGTCTTCGCAAAAAGTAAAAAAGAAAGATAGAAGAAAGAAAAGAGGGGGGAAAGGATGAAAAGAAGAGAGGCAAGGAAAAAAGGAGTGAAGGGAAAAAAGAAAGGAAATAAGAAGAGAATGAAGGAAGAAAAGTACCATAAGTACCGTTAATTGTTGTATAAGTATTATAAATTATTAATGGGCTAACCATAATTCTTCCAACTTCTATCCTCCTCCTCCTCCTCCTCCTCCTCCTCCTCCTCCTCCTCCTCCTCCTCCTCCTCATTCTCCTCCTCCTTCTCCTCCTCCTGCCTGTGTTCTACTTCAATTAAAGAAATAGATTTCAAATTTGTTATCATAGCAAAGCCAGTTCTCCAAGCTGGGATAGAGTTCAAGTAAAACGCTTTTTTAAGAAGAGAGGGGTGTGTGTGTGTGTGTGTGTGTGCATGTGTGTGTGTGTGTGTGTGTGTGTGTGTGTGTGCATCTATGGCATCTATGTCAATGTAGTTATAGAATAGCTTTTGGGCAATCATTCTGGATCTACTATGGCTGAAGACATATCCTGATATATTTTGCTTTGCTCCTAGGGAAAAAAAAAACTGTAGTTAAATATCTTATTTTTCAGAAAATGCAAATGTTAACTATTCACAATCTAAGAAAGGCATATCTCTTTAGTCAATGGAGATTTAGGAAGAGATCAACAAAAATGACAGTCATCTTGGTAAAACAATATCATCCTGATGGGCTTTATGGTAGAATGTACTCTCTTTGAGGTCAGAGGTCTGTCATTTTAATCTTCATATTCCCAGAATCTTACACAATCTCGATATGTAGTAAATGCTTAATAAATGAAACCTGCTACTTGATTCACTCATGACTGAGTTGTGCCTTCAAGTCAAACAGCATTTATTATATATCAGAGTCTAATTGTCAGGACAGGTTGCTAAACCTGGAAACATAAAACTTTTTTTTTGGAAAGTAAATTTGTATTCTATACTCATTGTCTACATCTATTTTTTCAGTCCCTGTTCTCAGGTAAAACACAAAACAAAACAAAACAAAAAACACAACAGTGAATTAATTATAAAGGCAAAAGCAGATTTTAAAAACTTGTTCTAAATCAAGGAATAAAGAAAGGAAACATTTGTGAATAGTAATAAATGGAGACATTCTAATATGGAAGCTTTTGAGTTTTTAGAAAACTTCTGTAGTTGATCACATAGCCACTCGCTAAGGGTAAGAGAATCAATCACTTGGATGGTTATTATCTTGGATTTTTAGATGAATATATAATAAATGTTAAGATACAAAGTAAAATGTGCCAGTAAGCAAAAGAAACATGCAGGGACATCTACAACGATAGGAAGAGATAATGGAAGCTAATTCATGTATTTCGGAACATTAGTTATCAGTTAAAACTATAATTTAAAAAATTGGAACTGCTACCAATACTTAAATTTTTAATAGTTCGACATTGCCATTCTCCACCACTTGTTATGAACATCCTGGGAAATGAAAGGCTCATTTGATCCTCCTACCTAGCCAACCTGTCTCAGGATCTTTTAGCAGGTAAATAATAGGGTGCTGGGTTAGCTAAATTTTGCTCAACATAATAGACATGACTTTTTGTAAAAGGTGAGGGACAGAAGAGTGGTGTTTAATGAAAAGAGTTAATGTTTAATGTTTCAGTCACATGGATTTCTGGGGAAATTTCTAAGTTGATATGACTCTATCCAAAATTACTTATATAAATTGAGTATATAATTCTCAGTGATAATTCTAAAGACACTGGCCCACAAACACATACATAAATAGGATGGAATAGAAAATATAATTCTTCCCTTTGTCAACTTATTTCTCTTTTATTCTTCAATTAATAAGTGCCTACTTTCTTTCCCTTTTACCCACTTGCATTTTAAAAGACAACAAATGAAAAATCCCAACAAAAAACCTTTGGAATAAGTATCCACTGTCAAATAACACTTCTTCAGGGAGCCCTGTTGGGACTTACTTGTTTCGACTTAAGGCCCATGATCTTCAGATCAAGTAAGCAGAAGGGTAAAAAGCTTGAACAAAAGAAAAATGTTTCAATCCTTCCATTAAGGAAGAGTTAGGTAGAGAAAAAGAGCTACTGCATGGTCCTTATTGATGGGAGGAGGGGGTAAAGAAATATTGAAACCCCTCACTCTTAAAACAGTGCCCCTTCAAAGAGAGCAAAAGTGCTATGTGATCACTTCCCATTTAGATCAGGAATATATTTATCCCTCAACATAGGCATAAAACCAATTTTATAAAAACTTTCTACAGGGGAGAAAATTTCCATAATGAAAATCCTAATTCCTCTTTGTATCTATGTTTTGTGCCTGCTAGTTGAAGGAATTTGTCTCTGATGGTGAAGAAAACATCAGATAGGGAAGAATGCGTATCCACTAGTGTCCATTTAAGGTCAAATCCATAGAGTGAGTGTCTATATTACCAAGGAATGTGTATCAATAACTGCCTTTGCCCTTGCTCAAATCACTCATTGTCCTCTTCTTCTATGGTTGGGGGGTTTATTATTTTGTTGACTATCTAGAGTTAAGAAAGTGATGAAGAAAATTTTAATAATGCAAGTTAAACTTAAGAGGATGGAGATTTATTTTTATGGAGACTCAGTTGTTAAATATTTACCACCATACATCAATTCTGTACCAATGTCAGTCAGTCAACAAGTATTTATCAATCACCAACTATGTGCCTGTCAACCTACAATGCAGTGGTGATTAAAAAAAAAAAAACAAACTCAGAAACTAAACAAATCAAATGACAACAACCGTACAGAGGTTAAATTCAAAGAGTTCACAGTCTAGGTCAAATCTGAACTCTAAGGTTCAACTTTGCTCACAAAAAAAGTTTCATTCTGGGCCCAGTCACATTGTTGTTGTAACCTATGTTACAAGAAGTTTTTCTGGCCGAAACTAATGGAGATTTATTTAATGAAATGCAGTTAATGACAGCAATGTTATCAAAGAAAAGCTAAGCAGGAAGGCCCCTGCTCTTTTATAATGGAATGTATTATATACCTGGAAAGCCAGTCGCCTACTGGAAAAGAGCCAGTCAGCTTTGAAACCAAGAAAATGCGAGTTCAAGTTCCACAACTGATACAAGTTGTCCATATTTCCCTGCGCAAATCACTTAACCTTTCAATGTGCTAGGCAATTAAGACTAGAATTTGAATAGAATATGAGGTGGTTTCCTTATGTGGGAATTTAAGAAATCATTACTCCAGTCTCTTTTCTTGTGCTGTTATAGATATAGAAGATAACTAACTTCATCCCAAGGTCAAGTGTTTGTTTGTTTTTTTTTTCCTTTCCCTCCCCTTTTTTTAAGGGCACAGAAGTAAAACAGAATGGTAGAGTGGGCAAAGGCTTGTGTTAAAAGCCAAAACAATAGAATTTTATTTAAAGTCATAATAAGGGCAAGTTTTACCAATGGCTGCATTATATAATATCAGTAATATATGTTTTATTACTGTAGATGGGTGGAAGAGAAGCTTGGAGAGTTTACCTTACCAATATGGTAAGAGAGACTAAGATATCTTAAACTTAAACCTAAAAGGGGTCTTAGGGGCAATCCTTTCATTTTATGGATTAGGAATTTGAAGCAATTGAATGTAGGCTTCTCAAGGAAATTCTGTTTTGGTTCTAATGTGCTTACTGTATCTGTTGCTATCTAATGTTTCATATGAGCAGACTGGGACTAATTGGGTTAACTCAGATAATAAGATTTATATCTAGAAGGAATCTTCAATTAATTAGTTCAACCTTTTTTACAAAAGGAAAATGGGTCTCAGGTAGTAATATGACTTGCCTATTACTACCCAATCTCTATATAACTAAGTCTAAATCTAAATTTATGACTAAAGTCTCTTAAGAGTTTTAATGGTAATAGCATTTATTAGGTGCCTGTTACTCCTGAGGAAATAAAGAAAGGCAAAAATATAATCCTCACTCTCAGGGAATTCAGACATGCAAACACTATGTACAAATAAGATATGTACAGGATAAATTAGAGATAATTACCCAAGAGAAGCTGTTACCATGTTGACCCCACTTGAGAAAGGAGTTCATGTCAGTGATCTGATTAAAATTAAGGCAAGACTTTCAAAAGAGAGAAAATGTATCATTCTTTGACTGGATGATTATCCTCTGAGCATCCAGAGGTCGAAAGGAATCGGGGGAATAAAACTTGTATCTGCCATTTCTTTGTTGGAGTGATGCCCTTCAGGCTAGGTCAGAAGAAAAATCCCAGATCAACTCCTCTAACAGCCAGAGGGTCCAGATAGGACTGGAGACTGTAAGGGATGGCTTAGAGCAATGATCAGACAGATGACTTCATGAGCATAGGATGGTGTGAGACTAGTTTTAGGAATTAAGACAGTTTTAGAAGAGACTGTGGGAGCAGATGGTCATGCTTTAAGTCTTGTGAATCCTTGCAAGCAGAAAACAGGGCAGCAAATCTGGGCACAAAAGTTTGGTAGTCCCTGACTTAATTGTTTTTCTTTTTCTCTAAGAGATGTCATGAAGGAATAAACAGCATGGGATATGCAATGTTATGGCCTTTCCAACTGCTGTTATTGATATTCTATATAATATGCAAATCATCAACATGGATTTATGAAATGTCTATTATATGAAAGGTGCTGTGCCAGATATGAAGAGAAAAACAAAATGGGCAAACATTTCCTGTCCACAGGAGTTTTCATTTTATTCTGGAATACAATCTACAAACAAGTGAATCATTTCAGAATGTCATGATCACCAACAAATGAACGATCAGGAAAGGGATTCTGTAGGAGATAGTATCTAAGATAAGCCCTTAAGAAAAAAAAGAAAAATAAGAATTTTATAATTCTTACTGTCGCTAGCAATAACTATATGTTCTTTTATTTCTCATGTAAAACCCTTAACAACTTGGCTCTACCTTTCCAACTTTATCATATATGTTAGTGTTCATTTTTCAGTTATGTTCAACTCTTCTTGATCACTTTTGGGACTTTTTGGGCAGAAATACTAGTGTTTTGCTATTTCCTTCTCTATCTCATGAGGACACTGAGTAACAGAATTAAGTGACTTGCCCAGAGTCACAAAACTAGCAAGTGCCTGAGGCTAGATTTGAACCCAGAAATATGAGTCTGATTCCAGGCCTACCACAATCTATATTATGCTAGCCACTCAACCATCATTTATTCTACAGGAGTTCTTAAACTAAACTCCTTGTTATTCACCACTTAGTACAATCCATTTCTGAATCCAAGTCTATAGTGATCTCCCCTCATCTCTTCCTCTTTGAATCCTGCCTTTCTTTCATAACTCAGCTCAAGCAATACTTTCTACATAAAGCCTTATTGATCATCTTCCTCATCTTTTCCACCCCCAATCAACTGCTAATTCCTTCCCATATAAATTGCTAGGTAGGTAACTAGGAGGCAGAGTGGACAGATCACTGGTCCTGGAGTCAGGAAGACCTGAATTCAAAATCAGCCTGTGTCACACAAACAACCTGTGTGACCCTGAGCAAGTCATTTAACTTTGCCTTAGTTTCCTCATTTGTAAAACGAGCTAGAGAAGAAAATGGCAAACCACTCTAGCATCTCTGCCAAAAAAAAAAAAAAAACCAAATGGAGTTACAAAGAACTTCACACAATTGATGTGTAATAAAGATGGAAAGGTAGTGTGAAGAATTTTTTCATGACAAATAAAAGAATTTATAATTGTTGCTAGAGAAAGTAGCATTTTTTTAAATCTTTAATTTCTTTAAAGTCTCATCTCAAATACTGCCTCTTGTAGAAAACCTTTTACTTTACCTATTTGCCTCAGTTTTCTCATCTCTAAAATGGACTTAATAATAGCACCTCCTTCCCATAGTTGCCATAAGGATCAAATAAAATAATAATTGCAAAGCACTTAGCACAATTCAGGACACCTGATAGATACTATATAAATGATGATGATGATGATGATGATGATGATGTCATCAATAATTACCTTACATTTATTTTGTATATATCTTGATGTTGTGGATAATATTATTTTTTCATTTCTATTTCCTCAGTGGCTACAAACACTTTCTTGTAAGATAATTGATTGACAATATGAAGAAGAATATGAAATAAGTATGCAAATATAGGATAAGGCAAGACTCTGACAATCTGAATAGTTAAAAAAAATAATTGTCAGTTTTTTTTCAAGATATTGTTGCTATTTTTTTTCCTTTTAAATTAAGTTTCCTATTGTGGCCAGGATACTCATAAATGAAAGGACATGGCACTACTACTCTACTGTACTAAATTCTCCGGAAGATTTCTCTGATTTTCTGAATGGGGCATCAAGCTACTACAACAACTGTGACTCCACTAAAATATGATCTATACTTTTATTCAAAATTCTTCTCTGATAAAAAAAATCAGGCATGATTTACACATTCAATTTCACAATTAGATTAATGCTAATTAAAAATGTTGTCTGGATGTCTTGAACTTCCAACAGTTTTCAGAATAGAACTTTTTTCTTTCCCATAAAGGTAGTATTAAAATTTGCCAATATTACAATGATCTAAAAATTGATGTTAAATATAAGAATTAAATATGGATTCCTAATCTAATTTTATCTCGTAGTTTCATTATCTCACATCTGAATTACTGTCATTGTTTACTGGTCAATTTCCCTGCTTGAAATCTTCCCACTCTAGTCCATCTTCCATTCAGCTGTCAAAGGAATCTTCCCAAAGTGCAGAGCTGACCATGTCATACCTCTAAATCCATCAGTTTTACTGGATCCCAATTACCACCAGGGTTACACACAAAAATCCTGATTGGCTATGAAAAGTTCTTCATAATCTATTCCCTTTCTGCCTTTCTAGTCTTTCAACATCTTAGTCACTTCCATGTATTTTGTGTTCCATTCACACTGGCTTCCTTGCTGTTCCTTCTATAAAGCACTCCATCTCTTGAATTTGGGCATTTTCCCCATTTATCTCACATATTTTAACTTTCTTTCCTCCTTATTCCTTCCCAGCTTCCCTCACTTCCTTCAAGTCTCAGCCGGTCATACCTTCTTCAAGAAGCTTATCCCAGGTCTCCCTTAATCCTAGTGTCTCCTCTTTCTCAGTTATCTGCATCTTATATTGTATGTATTTTGCTTGTTCATTATTAACATGGAGATCTCCTGCCCTCCGTCAAGAACTAGAATTTTTTGTCTTTATTTATATCTTCAGCTTTTATCATAGTGCCTGGCACACTGTAGGTGCTTAATTAATATCTGTGACTCAACTATCATCAAAACTATATCCATTTACCTGAAATGTTAGGCTAGTGATTTACATGATTCACTGAATAGATCCCTGGGCCTGGAGTCAGAAAGAGCCAGCCCAGTTTAAATTCGACCTTTCCAGGTTTTTGAGCCTGGTCAAGTTACTTTACCTCTGCTAGCCTCAGTTTCTTTATTGGTAATGAGAATGATAATAGCATCTGCTATCCTGAGTTGTTATGAGGATCAAGATAATAATTGTAAATAATAATTGTGCTAAGGCACAGTCAGTAAAAACATTTTTCTAAAATTCATATAAAATGATCATCTTAAAAAGATGGGATAGTAGCATATTAGTTGTATGACCCTGGATAAGTCACTTAACTCCCCATTATATTGCCAAAAAAAAAAAAAAAAGAAAAAGAAATAGTAGTAAAAACATGCAAATTAGGTGAGTCATTCATTTCACTTATCTGGGTCTCAGATTCTTTACTTTAAAATTAGGAGTTTACTTTAAATGATCTCCAAGGTCCATTTCAGCTCCAACCTTAAGGTTTTTTTTTTTTTTACTGCTATATATTCATTTTTATTAATTTAGCTATTTGCCAAACTCATTAAGAACTGGTTGTTAGGAAGGAGGTGGAAGAAGCGGGGATGGTTTATACCAGTGCACATGTGGGAATTCTTTTGGTGTAGAGAGATGCTCCCCCTTTTAAAGATCTGGCAGCTGTTCTCTAAACCCAGATTTGAGGACATAGAAGAAAGAGTTGCTGGCAGTTCCCAGCCACTCTCTATTCTAGGAGTAGAGCCACTCCTTAAATAGCTGAAAGGGCTAGGAGGGCTGCTAGGATCTGGAGTCAGAAGCATTCTTGAACTAGAGCCTCTTTCCTTGGCAGTACTTCTCTCCACCCCCGCCAGGATTTGAGCCTAGGTCTTAATGGAGATCTCGTGTTCTTCAAATTACAACACAAAGTTGCTACATCACACCCTGATGCACATACTGCATTGGGGGTCATGTGAAGGAACAGGATGAAATATCCAAGAAGATCAGCAAGCTGTTCTTTTAACCTAAGATCACAAAGGAAGGCAGCCTATTACTTTTTGGAGCAGGATGAGATGAATGCTATATGGTTCTCTTTATTTAAGAGAATGCAACACCCATCATTTCTCATGAAAGTCCGGTCCTCTTTTTGTTGTTCAGTCATTTCAGATAAAGCTCCATTGATCCACTATTACATCATTGTTATAAAGTCATATCTAGTCTTGGTGACCCCATTTTTTTTTGGCAAAGACACTTGAGTGATTTGCCATGTCATATTTTACAGAAGAAGAAACTGAGGCAAATGGGGTGAAGCCACCTAGCTGCCCTAATTTTATCCTGAAGAAATGAAGCCCTGAGAAATGGGAATGATTTTTTGAAGATCACACTTCTAGTAAGTAGTAGAGTATTGATATCAAAGTCAATGTTCTTTATCCTACACCACAGCTGCTTCTAATTAAAGAATCATTTGAGTTAATAAAAAATGATCTCTGGGAAGATCAGGGTGAAGAGAAAGAAGGGATCCATTTTTCACAATTGAATATGAATGATTTTGCTGAGAAAACACAGAGACAACTGAAGTGTTAATTTGAAGTAGTTTGAGAGAGGGAATATGAGCAAAGGGGAATTCTGATTCACCTAGGATTTTGTGGGAGGGCAGATGTAGGCAGAATGTCAGAGCGAACTCCTTTCAGCAGAAAAAAGGAAGTTTGGCATAGTACTACCAGACTATACTCATAGGGAATGAAGGAGAAAGACAAGAAAAAGAAAGGGAGAGAACACCAAAAATGGATTTCAGTTGAAAAGGGGGTAGCAAAATCATTAGCCAATTAGATTTTTAAAAATAAAATAAATTTAAAAAGTGAATTCACAACCAAAAGGGTGGTAATACACCCATGCACAATTATGCAAAAAAGAAAGAAAGAAAAAAAAGGAACTGAAAAGAATTAAATCATTTTGTAAAAACATAAAAGAATCAATATAAAATAGGTAAAGATCCCTCATATTTTACTCAGAAAAAGACATAGCGTGAACTAATATAAATAAACTATGAAAAAAAATCCTAGTCCAGAAAAATTTGTTATTTCTATTGTGTTAAAGAACGAATATATTTCTATTATAAAATTGTTCTCAATAAACAAAATAAAAAGACATTATAACATTACTCTTTTTATGAGATAAATATTATCCTGATACTTTAATTAAGGAAGAATACAGAAAGAAAATTAGAGACAAACTATTAAACAAAAAATTTAAAATACAATATTAGCAAAGGGACTAGAAATCATTCTCTCAAATATTCACTATGTTACACAAACATGAACACCCCCACATATCCAACCAGACGTCTGATTTTCTTGGGTTAGGGAATTTCCAGTGAAAATGTAAATCAGCAACTGTTCTCCAGTTTATAGCCCTAGAAAGCTGTCTATGCAGTGGTGTCAAACTCAAACAGAAACTGCCAATATTGACTTAGAAAACCACAAATTAACATTTTCTAAGTTGAATTTTTATTTCTTTTGTTAAACATTTCAGCTTTACTTTTTCATCTGATTCTAGTAGCACTCCTGAGTTTTGCTGGCTGGGGTCTGACACCCGGGTTATGGGACTGCGAAGCTGTTTTCTGTCATCGTTACATAACCAATGTGTTTTGGAGTAAGGACCTCAACCCATGTTTTCCTGCCTCTCAAGACAGTTTTCTTTCAACTACGCAATAATATCACTCCATCAAGTCTTAACTGCTACAGCGAAACACTGCAAAACTTCCCAATAGGTACAGCAGCTAAACAAAAATTTCGCTTTTCCCAACTATTTGATATGGTTCTAGAAACACTAGAAGCATCCATAAAGTAAAAGTGAGAAATTAAAGGGGTATCTTAGCACAATGAAGGCACAATTATCCATACAAATAAGAAAATTCTAAAGAATCACCAAATCAATCCATCAATTACACTAAGGTAAAAAATTTTTACATAGATCACTATAAGTTTTCTTTGGGACTAGCAAAATCAGAACCACTTTATAGGCAAATTCTATTCAAAATAACTAACAGCTTTATAAATAACTGAAAATAAACCTATCAAGCCACACTGGATGGTAAATCATAAAATCCTTCATTTCCTAACCTGAAGGGACCTTGGAAGATATTGAATAATCTAATTTTTGAAATGAGGAAACTGAGGCACTGAGTTTAAACGAATTGCCTAGGTCAAAAATATTATTATCTGAGTTAGGATATTAAACTAGGTATTCTGCCTCCAAAGCCATTCATTGCCTTCCAACTATACAATAATATTAAAAGCAAAGTGCCCAAAGATTATTTCATAAAAGCAGAGACCATAAAAATAAAATTCATTTGAAGAAACAAAAGGTCTAGAATATCATGACAAACAATTAAAGAAAGTAGCTATGAAGGGTACATAGAATAACTCAAACTATAATATATAATTTGGTATCAGTTTAAAAGAATGAAATGTGAAGCAGTGAAATAGATTAGATAAGAATACTAGAAGCAATCGAATATATCAATCATGTTATGAACAAAATCTGCTCTGTACTTTCCAATGGTACTCATTCTTCAAGAAAAACATCTGGAAAGATGAAAGAAAAGTATTTTTAAAAGAAATTATCACAATAGATTTTGAACACATCCATAATCATACTCACCCATATATACATATGACATACCTGTACAAACATATAAATTATCATTTCAAAACAAAAATAGTTCCTCAAGTTAGATGATAATAGAATAAAGTACATATAAATACTATAGCTAGTAGAGGAATTTTTAACCAAAAAAGGAATAGAGGGGAATCATAAAAGGTCATTTTTACTATAAAATTAGAGAGCTTTTTCATGCACAAAATCAGGCCATCTAGAATAGTAAATCTGAGAGTCATAAGAAACAGTGAGGGAAGTTTGGGAAGAGATGGCTGAGTATCTGTGTCAAATAAGACTATTCAGAATCTAGATTCAAAACAGAGATTTGAAACATAAGACTAAGAGTCATTCCCTTTTAAATAAGTAGTCAAAAATATGAATAGTTTTCAAAAAAAAGATGAGGAGTATTTGTGTGTATACACACATACACACATATAAAACATTATTCCATAAAGTAAGAGAAATGAAAATTAAAACAACTCTGAGGTTTCACTTCATACCACCCAACAGGATAAAATATATAAAAGTTGGAAATAATCAGTGTCGGAGGGACTATGGGATTGCAGGCACTCTAAATCATCCTTAATGGAGCTGTGAATTTTACAAACATTCTAGAAAACAATTTGGAATTATGTGAGAAAAGGTACTAAACTGTTCATAGCCTTTAACCCAATGATCCAACTACTGGCCATATATTTTAAGGAGGCCAAAGACAGAAAGAAAGGTCCTATACATAACAAAATATTTATAGTAGCACTTTTTATGGCAGCAAAAAAAAAATGGGGGAAGCAAAGCGAGAGTCCTTTAATTGGGGACTGGGTGAACAGACTGTGGTATGTGAATGCAATAGACTAGTATTGCATTATAAGAAATAATAAATATGAGTAACTCTGAAAAACCCGGAAAGGTTTTTATGAGCTGATGAGGGACAAAGTAAAGAGAACCATACATACAATGACCATACTAATAGAAGTACAAATGAAATTAAAAGGTATTCATATTTTAAATAATTATTTTGAACAATCTTGGTCCCAGAAAACTAATTACAGTGTCATCTTTCTATAGAGGTGAGATTTTATGGATGAAGAAAATAGTACATATTATCAGAGTGGGCACTATGGCTGTTGAATGTACTTAAATATTGTCTTCATTACAAGGGAGAAGAGGGCAAAAGGAGAATTAATGGAAAGTGACTACTATAAAAATAAAAAGTCATTAGCAACTCATTTTTTTGAGGCATTCAGATTTAAGTGACTTGCCCAGAATCACAGAGTTATTAAATGTCTGAAGTGGAATTCGAACTCAGCTCTATCTACTGTGCCACCTAGCGGCCCCTCAATTTTTTAAAAGAAAAAGCAACTGAGTAAACATACCTACTGTGCCCCATCCTGGTTGAAAGGTCAGAGAAGAGAGGAGATACAAGAAATCACCGTGAGCTAATTTCATGAGGTACACAGAAATCCTGGATAGATTTTAAAGATCATATAAAAGGTGAAAATAGTGGTGTTGTTGTACTGACTGTTTTAGTGGAACTTTATATCTCTCTGGCCAGGAGTTATCATAGGATCTGGAATACATTTCCCCTTCTTCATCCTAGTTACTGGGCAGATTTTTCAGTGGTGCAAAGTGAGAATGGGACCATAAATTTCTATGTCTGCTTACAACTAATTGATGCTCAGTGAGTCTCTGGCTATTTAAAATAGGGAAAATAATGCATATTTATTCACACATGCTTTGAGATCTGTGTATAAAAATGCTATATTACCACCAACCACAAGTGAATGCACATACTAAAATATAATTATCAATTACGAGCTACCACCTGTTGAGATAACGAACTAGAGTCTCCTAACACTATCCTTTTATATTTTGGAAACTAAAAAAATTCTGCATCACATACAATGACACCGTATTAAACCAATACATTAAGGAAATTCTGTTTTACTGATTTTTACAACTTTTATAGTTGCAAAAGAAATGGAAATTAGGTCACATAAATTATTAAAATGTCTAAAGACTCATAGCATAGAATTGATGTTACAAAGTCATCTTTCAAAACTCTTAAAGTGCATTTAATGGTATGCCTATTGTCTAAGGCCTGATTGTCACATTATAAAACTAAAATTTGCAAATATCTTTTCCCTCTCCGCAAATCAATAATGAAATGGTTAAAACATATACAAAAGAAGAATGCATTTTTATAAATACAAAGCCCCCTGTGCAAATTAGTTCATAAACTACGTATAAATAGAAGGTATTATGATACTCTTTCACCACTTGGGACCATAGATTGCAGCTAAAACAATAAGACACTGCTTATAGATGGGCAATTATTATGGGGTTTTATTCTTGAGAAGCTATTAACATTTTTATAGCATAAACAAAGTTATTAGAAACAACCTCTACTATATGAAGAATGATTTTCCTGAAACTCTTCCCCCAAACCTCTCAAAGTATTGCACTATATTAATTTACTGCAAGAAAAAAAAGAGAGAGAATAGTTAATGCTGAAATAAAAATGCCACTGGTATCAAATCAAGAAAGTCTATGTGGAAAATGAAAATAAGCCTCATTACCTTACTCAGTAGTAGAGTAGTTAAAAAAAGGAAGAAGAAAAAAAAAAGGAGGAGGAGGAAGAGGGAGGATGAAGAGGGAGGAAGAAAAGGGAGGAAGTAGAGGGAGGAAGAGAAGGGAGAAAGAGGAGGAGGAAGAAGAGAAAAGAAGAGGGAGAAGAGAAGAGAAAGGAGAAGGGAAGAGAAAGGAGGAGGAGGAGAGGGGAGGGAAGAAAGGGAGGAGAAGAAAAGAGAAGGGAGGAGAAGGAGAAGGAGAAGGAGAAGGAAGAAGGAGGAGAAGGAGGAGGAGAAGGAAGGAGGAGAAAGAAGAAGGAAAGAAAAAGAAAAGAAAGAGGAGGAGAAGAAATACAAATTAACTATGCTGTTAAGCAATCATCAAAATAGTTAAATGCTGATCTTGAATGAAATATACTTGAGATCCTTCATTCCCCAAAGGCAAACAATGTGGCACAGTTAGAATATATAATAACTTAGGGATTCTAAACCAAGAATCTGTGAACTTAAAAAAAATATTGTGCTAATTGTATTTCGATATAAGTGCTTTCCTTTGTAAATCTTTTTGTATTTTATGCAACTAAAATAATATTTTATTTCTGAGGAGAGGTCCCTTAGGCTTCACCAGACTTTCAAAAAGGTGCATTATTAAAATGGGCTAAGAACTACTATAAATAATGGCATTTGGAAAATTGAGTTCAAAAATTAAGCTCTTTGTACCAAGCTTTCAAACTGGAAAAAATTGCAAAATATGTAAGATTCAAGAAAACAGGAGTCATATCTAATCTAGCACAGTAATAGATATTAAATAGGTGTGATGAATTTAATTGAACAGAACAAGGGTCGTAGCTAAAACTTAACAAGGATTCTTTGAAAAGTTTTCTACTATGCATCCAAGAAAGGTGCAAAGTTTGAAAAGTTGAAAGTTATTTCCAGTTATGTTTCTGTTTTGAGTTGAAATTATGGATGGAGTGAACTTTGGTAAAGACCTTCAATGTATAATTTTATGTTACTCTCTACTCACTTAAAATTATTAGGTCATTTAAATGCTTGCTTTTATAAAAAGCATTTCTTTACTGGAATACTAATTCAAGATGTAGCTTTAGGTAAAAGGTGACATTGGATTTCTAAATATAATGACAAGAGAACAGATGCCCTAGTAGTTTCTACCAGACTTGAAAGGCTTCAGAGCATGAGTCTAGAGAAAAAGTTCCAAGGACCAGTTCAGAAAGAGTAGAAGAATATTGATGGAGTTTTGTTTTTGTTTTTTGAGTTTGTTTGTTTTTTCCACAACGGTTTAGGAGACAGCTAACAAAGGTAAGGGCAAAGGAATGTTGTATTATCTATACTGAAAAAAATCACAATTTCTGAAGTTTTTAAGATATACCAAGAATAGACCTTTTGCCTGTTCATTATATATTTCTCTAAGGCTCATCCCAGCAAAGTTTAATGTTCTAGAAATTTATATTTTTCCTCATATGCAAAAATACAGCGTATCATAAACCTTCATTTGTTCTAGCTAAAAACCATGAAGAATGAAGGTCACCCAATTGTTTTAGGTTTCCCATAACTTTTAAGACTAATGACAGTATCAGAGAGGGAAAGATTCTTTAAGTAGCAAAGGGCAGTGGAAAGAGCTGTGGATTTGGAGTCTGAGGATCTAGGTTCAAATCCTACCTCTGACATAACACCTGTCTGACCCTGGACTGATAATTTAACTTCTTTGAGCTTCATTATTCTTACCTATAAAATGAATAGGTAGAACTAAATAGCCTCTAAGATTCCTATTTATTCTAAATGTAATATCCTATGATTTTATGATCCTATGTATTTAAGTCAATGACAGAATGAATTGAGATGTGGTCAGATGATTCCATGCTAAAGTACCAATGTAGCCTTTCTTGTCTTAGATATTTTGCATGCAAGGAGTACGTTAGTATGTTAGAAAGACAAATGTCACTGATACCTAAAAATGAGTTATGATGTCAGGAGAAATAATTTTTTACATGAACTAATCCCCCATGTTATATTTCTATGTTAATGTTTTTTACATAAATTGTACTTATATCAATTAAATTTCATCTTCTAAGTTTTGATTCATTTACTAACTTAAAAAGGGCCTTTTGATTCCTGATTTCAACATGTCAGTTTCTCTTCCAGATTTCTCTAACTTACTAATTTCATAGTCATACATCCTAGTTCATCATTCAAATCCTTGATACAAATGCTGAATAGAATAGAGCTGAAAGCAAAGCCCTGTGGTACACCACTAACGATATTCCCTAGATTGATATGAATTTAGTAATTAATACTCTTTCCCTTTCAACCAGCTGTGAATAAACCTAAATTTCTAGTCTGTATTTTCTTCATATTTGTTCATGAGGATATCATGGAAGACTATCATTTGATTGAATCCAGATGAAGCTTTTAAAAAAAAGGAAATGAGTTTAGTTGTGTATTGTTCTTACTAAACCCACTTTGGCTTCTATTTCCTTACTGTGTGATAAGTAAGTTATTTCTCTTTTCTCATCCTTATTTTTTTTTTTTTTCATTTTGTCTTTTAGCTCTAAATACTATGTTAATTTCTAAGTATCAAATATCAATATTAAATAATTTTTATATAAATCCACAAAGCACTGGTTAAATAATCTATTAAGGATCTCACCAAAGATTAGACTAAAGGCTTCTTAGCTCCCTACTCCAGTCTCTATACTGCTATACTTTGCTAGATAGGATTGGAATGCTGCTGTTTCCCCAGGTTTGGTTCCTTTAATAGAAGTACTGAAAATAACCATCCTCTTATGACATGAGTAATTTTGCACTGAATAGTCAACACATTTTCTAATTTTGCTGTTTTCATACTTAATGGAATATATTGAAGGATAGAAAATTTAAAAAGAATTTTGAAGGATTCCTGATCCCCTTTTTTAAAGAGACAGTTGATTAAAATGTTGTTATTTAATACTGTCAATTAAACAATCACAAAAAGGGCCTCTCCAAATACTTTTAAATCATTGAGAATCAAACAATATTTCTGATTTTGATTATTATTTTATATATCTATGTGTGTGTGTGTACACGCACATACATATATACATATAACTCATATATACATATAAACAAAAACAGATCTGTCTATGGTAATCCTATCCCAATATATGCCCTCAATATCTAAATGCTACTGATAGGGTATTTTAGAAAAAAACCAAAAACTCCAATAACATCTTTTTCCCTCTGCCTTCAGTGAAGTAGAAGTTCAACAGCTCACTTTAATTAGATAGAAAAGATCAATTGGACATTCTAGTGCATAAAATAAAATTACTGGGGCAGCTAATTGGTACAGTGGATAAAGCACCAGCCCTGAAGTCAGGAGGCCCTGAGTTCAAATCTGACCTCAGACATTTAATACATCCTGGTTGTGTGACCCTGAGTAAGTCACTTAATCCCAATTACCTCAGCAAAAACAAACAAACAAACAAAAAATGTTTTAAAAAAGAGAAAGAAATACCAAGAACAACTTTTTAATGTGTCAGTGTTGAACATAAGAACTATCATGATGCTCATCTTTTTGCTCCATTTTTTGGGGGAGGGGGTATTATTAGCATACCTATTTGAATCAAAGTTTCCTGATGAAAAAAAGAAAAGAATGATGTTCCTTATTTTCAAATTCAAAAAAAGACAATTTAATTTTCTGAGATGAGTAAGAAGTGAATATTTTTTCAAATCTGTTAAAGTATAATAAAAATAATCTAAAGCAGGGAGTTATTGTTAATTTAAAGACAGAAATCTTCAAAACATTATCAATTAGAAAACTGAAACTTTACTGAAACAGCAATGCCTCCTAATCATCCCCTTCAAAAGGTCATCTTAGCAACTCACACTGAAAACAAGTGTATTTTTTAAAAAAGCTATTGTTCACAGTATTATCTTCTTGTAGGGGGAGCAGTCCATCAGGCCAATATGTTAGCACATGCATTTGGAGCATCGCTAAAGATGGACAGTAATACATGTCAAGAGTTAAAAAGCAGAGATATATTTGAAAAGTTGTTTTAGAAACTGTGGACAACTTCTTTTTCAGATTCCCAACTGTACTCTGAGACAATTTTTAAAAAGTGTATTCCTTCAATAACTTTGTTACTGTACTGATTAGTTATTTAATATTATTTTCATATATATTACAATTATACTATTAAAATATGTTGTTATATTTTTATTGTATTATGTTGTTATGCTATAGTACTTTTTTATCATGTAACGTTATCTTTATAGTATTTTGTTACATTAAAACATGTTATTTATATAATTTCTTATTTTATGTTATATTTGTTATTAGATTATGTATTAAATGGTAAGTATACTATATCACATTATATTAGTTATACAATATGTCATACATATATTAATTTTGTGACTTCAGAAAAATCAAATTTGCAGATAGTCAATAGGCAATTTGACTATTATAAATGCATAAATTTCTTAAAAAGAATATATGAAAAAAGATATTATGCAACCAGAGAAAAAACTGATAGATATATGTATAGAATAATTTATGTGCACACACACACACACACACACACACACACACACACACCCCTATTTGTGTCTAAGGATAGCCATATCAAGGACTGGGTGAGGGGAGAGAAAAAAAGGAACAAAAAAGAAATTTACATGGGAATAGCAAGCTGCACATAGCAGATTTGCAGTTTCATATGCAATAATCTTTTTATTGTACTATGGTATAGAAATTCTTTATCCTGTGAACTGAAAATAAAATAAAATTTAAAAACAATGTGAAAATAAATGGACAATGAAAAGAGAAACAAGATAGATATAAGTTGCTTAAAGCATATTGCTAATTATTATTTTTTTTTGTCTAAGAAATAGTGGAAAAAACATCAAAGACATACATGGATAAGGAGGTTGGCTTGTCAAATAATAAGAATAAGATTATATCAATATGGAGATTTAGTCAGTTCCAATTGTGCAGTAATGAATAAACCAAGTACATCCAGTGAAAGAACTCTGGGAAATGAGTGTAAATCACTACATAGCATTTCTAATCTCTCTATTTTTGTCTGCCTGCATTTTTGATTTCCTTCACAGGCTAATTGTACATTATTTCAAAGTCCAATTCTTCTTGAACAGCAAAATAACTGTATGGATATATATACATATATTGTATTTAACATATACATAAAGTAACGTATACTTTAACATTTTTATGTATTGGTCTACCTGCCATCTGGGGGAGAAAATGGGGTGAAGGAGGGGAAAAATTGGAACAAAAGGTTTTGCAATTGTCAATGCTGAAAAATTACCCATGCATATATCTTGTAAATAAGAAGCTATAATAAAAAAAAAATATGGAGATTTAGTAAGACACAGACAAGAAAGAATCAGAATTAGAAAACTTGTTTGAATGGGCGTAATATACAAATCAATGAGATCACAGCAAAGACAACAGAAATTTGCATAAAGGGAGGAGTGTTTTAAAATTTTTAAAAATGATAAATTTTTACTTTTTTAAAGAAAACTAGGAAAATAATTAGGATGCTAAAATTTTTTAGTCTTTCTCCCTTCCCTTATCCCAGCTATATTTTCTAGCATTCAATAGAAACAACACTACTACACTACTATTAAACATGTCCTAGAAGACATATGGAAGAGGGTGCATGCTTATGAGAGAATTTATTATTATATTATTTCTATAACTGTAGGCCTGCTCTTACCCACCTCATCATATATTAGCATTATTACAGAAACATTCACAGCTTCAGAGTATCTTTGCTGAATTGTAAAATTTATTTAGCTGAATTCCATACACGAAGTGAATTTCATTGGGGGCAGACTGTAGACTATGCAGTGTTTACATTTTCCTAGGAGCAAATCCGAACATTTATATTTAAGGAAGCTTGCTTGGGAATTCACATTGCCACAGCATTTCCACTTTGGTTGAAGTGCTGATGAGTAATGAAATAGCCAAATTTAGACAGTGATTTCTTCCAGTTCTAAAATTTTATGATGGGGGAAAAGAGAAAGAGAAGGGGATGAGGGAACAGGGAGAAAACAAGGTTTCACAGAAATCTCCAACTGTATGGACAACTCCTATAAACTATGAGATGACTACATTCTGATTTGCCAGAAGTATGCCTATTTTACACAATATAATCCTCACATATTCTGTGACAGAATATCTTTGTCTCCTTCCTTCTTCTCCCCAACTCTACTCTGCATTGTTCATGGCTTAAATGGAAGCAAAAATAAACCAAACCAAAAGAATTTATTCCTTCTTTTCAGGATTCAAATATAGCTATTGATTGGAAAATGAAGGAGAGTGGGAAGAAAGAGGAAAAGAAGTTTGTTGATGCAAGATGGCAATAAGTAAAGATAATTTCCTTTATTTCATTAAGTTTTAAAAGACCACCATGCTTCACTGATTAACATGGGAAACATGCTGAATTGGTTATGACAGCCTGTGGGTTAGTTTACACCACAGTCTAAAATTTGGGAGACCCAATCTGGAAACTTGATCAATATTCATGCCATCTCAAATCATAATTCAATTGGCCAAAATTCAGTAGAAGATTCCCCAGGGCAACACTGGGGACAAACTTACATTTTGGTAATTTAACATGGGTAAATCTCCTGCTTAGAATCACTGATGGAGGTTAAAAGAAGCCTTGAACTTCAACAAGGACTTCCAAGTGATTTGATTGAGGGGTTAACTGTGATAAGAACAGAAATGATCAAATTAAAATGAATAAGGCAAAATTTTAAGATGCTTCATCACCCCCCTCCTAAAGAACTGTCAAAACCAGAATCTTGATTAAAATGCAAAAGGTATTTTCAAAGCTCCTATGGCATTAGCATACAATGTGTATAAAAACTGGTCTTTGATTCTCAGCTGTTGAAAATATTGCACATGTGGGCTATGTCTATAGGATTTATCCAAATAAGTGGATATAAACGTTCCAAATGAGAAAAATGGATATTTTATCTCTATATTTTCTCCTAATGCATCAGCATGAATAGGGAAGGGGATTGGAGTGGGTAAGGTTGAGTCTAGAGTTATAGAAAAGGAATCTGAGTGGCAACTTGGCTGTCACCTGGGAATCTGCTAGAATAAGGTAGGACAGACCCATCACCAGGTTGGCTATAGAATGATGAATTTTCAGTTTGAGCAACAATCAACAGTCTTCCACATTAGAAAGAATTTTGACCCTGCATTTTTGGAGAGTCTATGTTGATCCTGAGATCAGAGACAAATGCTAATCAATTACCAGCATTTATTAAGCACCTACTGTGTTCCAGGGACTGAAATAAGGAAGGAATGGGAACTAAAAAGAAGAAATTGAAAGTCCCTATCCTGCTTTTGGGGAAGATAAATATATAGAAAGAATATATACAAATTGAGCATATGCATTTTATGTCAAGAAGGCATAGCAGCTGGTAATATCTTGTAGAAGGTAGTGCTCAAGTCTAGTTAAGTAAAAAGGTTAATGTAAAAAAGGTAGATGTGCCATAACAGCATGGGATGCATAATCCATGCAAAGGAAGGAGACCAGGGACACAATACTGTGTGTACACAGTTAATATGCCTGTTAAGTACTGAAGTATTCTTTTATAAAATTACAAACATGTGAATTGCTATAAACTTCTAGCCCTTAAGAAATAATTAATTTTTTCAACTTCCATTTTCCTCAAATTTTGGCAACACTTTCTGATTAACTTTTCTCTCTCTTGGTATTCTCATTTATTCCCTTAGGTTTACCTATCATTTCTTTGGAACGCATTTAAACCCAAAATTTTTCTGACACGTCTCTATCTTTCTGCTGAATGTCTCCATTTGGATGTTCTACTGACCCCTTAAGCTCAACATATTTAAGGGTGAACTCAAGTTATAATGGAAATGAAGAAAAGTTAGAGACAAAAACGGTAAAAGGAGCTATTCTTCCCAACTTCCCTATTTCTGTTGAAGGAGCCATCTGTCATGCTGGAATTACTTTTGACTATTCTTTCTCCCCAATCCCTAATTTGTAACAAGTAGCCAAGTCCTATATATTTTAACTTCTCTTGCATCCATACTCTTCTCTCCTCTCCTACTATCACTATCCTAATTAAGAACCAAAATTTCCTCTTCTTTGGTTTAATTTAATAGCTTCTTAACTGGTCTTCTTTCCAAGTCTCTCTTTGCTTCAATTCATTTTTTCATTTTGTGGATGTTCATTCATTTTAGTCATGCTCCACGCTTTGTGATCCTATTTGGGAATTTCTTGCAAGGATAGTGGAATGGTTTGCCATGTCCTTCTTGAGCTCATTTTACAGACGAAGCTCCAGAGAAGAAAGTGAGCTAGTGACTTAGCACAGTCCTCTCTCACTTAAATCCAATTCACTTGCTGACTTCACAGCATGACTTCTCTGATGTTATAGTCCTCTTCAAGAACGAAGGACAAACATCATCAACAACAACAACCTTCCCATCATTTTATACAATCCTTACTTATGAATATATAATATTCACTTTGGTGACTATAAACTTCCTAATGATAGAGACTATTGTTTTTAATGTTTTACTTACGTATTTACCCAAATGCGTTGTTCAATTAAAAATAATTATGATTAGGCAACTCTAATTTTATTCATATAGAAAACTTCAACATGGAGATTTCTTCCACCTATCACAGATCAGCAGCTCATCTGTAAATTGTAATCTTTGAGAGCCATTTGGGACTTGTTTAAGGAAATAAGTAGGGTTTGAATCCAGCTCTTTGATTTCAAAATTTTGCACATAATAACATTTTAATATCTCTTTAATAACTTGTCTTTTAAATTAAATTAATGACACTGAATTAGTATCAGAAATCTTTATCAGGCTACATTTACAGCACAGCAAGCTAACATAGCCTAAAAATACAGGGCTATCAGCTTTCTGATTTCTAAGGCCCCATGTAGCTCTCAAATTCTATAATTTGATTCAATGATTTTAGTTCCACTAAATCCTCCTATCTCTATTCTTTAATGCCCCCTCTTGCATAAAGGAATAAAAAAGTAGAACTAATTACTGAATAATAATAAAAATCTTCTCTCAAGTCTTTTTTCCTTTTCTCCCATCAATGTCTGCTACTAGACATAGATAGCTCTATGAATTTCTGGATCATTCCTTCGCCCTTCTGGTGTAATAAAGAGCCAAGGCTATTTTTAGAATCACGACATGAAGGATATGGACTGGAAGGAACTGAAGGGGTCTTCTTGTCCAACCCCTTCATTTTACAAATGAGGAAACTGAGATTTGGGAAGATTAACGAATCTGCTCAAGATCTTATAGGACTGAATTTAAAATAAGAAATTTCCAAAAAAAAAAAAAGAAAGAATTTTCATGGGAAATCTAAGTAGATCCCTCAAAGTAGATTGATTACCTCTTCAGGTAGAATTTTAAATTTCCTACTGCTAAGTATCCTTACACAATGTTACTGCACTTAACTAATCTACCTTTAGTTTAAGAGCCTTATGGAAAACTACTTATGTGCTAACAAGGAACAAAAACTACACTGTCCATTTGTTCTTACTCAGATAAAATCAGTACAAATGAAATAAAGAACTGTTTCTAAATGTTAATAGTTTTTTACAGGCATAACTAGATTTGGACTAAAGCACTTAGACACAAACTGGAACAACCATTCCTTTCACTGAGAGTTCTAAGCAACATGCCTTACATAAATCTTTATTATTTTGGATTAGTATAAAGGTAAAACAAAACGCTAGCCAAAGATAGAGAGATAGACTTCTTTAGAAACACTAGAATTAGAGATGAGATACTTCCTAGTGTTTATGTACTTGATTCTCCAAAAGTCACTCACTAATAATGAGGCACATGAAAATAACATTTGATTATCTTAAAGAATAAATCCATCTTCTCTATATTTTGAGGTCTTATGTAGGCCTACATTACTGTTCTACATTATAATGGTCCATTATCAGCTATCAGATGAAAATTGCAAAAGAGGAAAATAATTTTTTCAATCTTTGCATCTATCATCTTGGTAAACAAGCAGAATATATATACTCTTCCATCTGCCAGTTATTAGCTAGTACAATCACAAAATATCATGTAATGTAATCATAAAAAACTATTATTACCTACTCTTTCAATTTATAAGCAAATATTTCTAGTTGTCAAATGATCTCATGCTATCACGTGTCTTAAACCTTCTGGGCAGCTCAGCATCAATCTCGTCGTCAATCTAAGATAAGGCTGTCTCCAGTTCAGTCCTTATACATTTGGAAAATGCACTGTTTGATCCCAGAAGAGATTGTATGAAGAGAAGGGTCAGTAAATGATCCGGCTGTCAGGGCCCTGAACAGTTCAACACTCCAGAGCTATGAGACAGTCACTGCTTTTGTTCATCAAACAGACTTCTTATATGCCACCAAGGTGGAAAATGCCCCTAAGGTCTAAATGAAATTTATTCATGATTGTTATTTTATTTTTATTTGAAATAGACTCAAAAGTTAGAACTTATTTGTGAAAAAAATGATCAATAGGAAACAACCCCCTTCTTCCCCCCCAAAACATGCAGAACTGTTAAAAGTTTGTGTTAAAGTCAATCTTGAAAATTTAAAACAAAGACTTTTCTTTGCGGAAACATCCCCCCCCCTTTTGTTTAAAAAAAAAAAAAAACAGCTTTTTAAGAAAGTAAGCATTAGGTTGATTGACAACCCTACTTGGTAAATGTCAATTTGCATTAATTTACAATGTAAACTGAAGCAATTATTTTTAAAACCATCACTTAGATATTTAGAAATTTTATTTTAAAGAAGTAAAAATTTGTACACAGTTTTCCAGGTTGAAATTTATTGAACTGACAGATTCAGAGTAGGAAGCATTTGTAATTTAGCCACTATTATTTGAGTTTGGTCAGATTTATTCTAATACTTATTACACATTCACCTCAGGCAAGACAATTGACTTTACCAGGTCTCATTTTACTCATCTCTAAAATAAAAGGATTGGACTAGATCATCTCTGAATATCTTTTTAAACTTATACCTAGGATCGTACAATATACTTAATGTTCAAATGTTATATCAGAAATACTAATACTACTTTGTCTGTACCTTTATTAGTTTTCACTTAAAATTTAACATAGTAATTAAAACACATTATTAGCTAATTAATAAAGGTTAGTATTAAGTAATTTATAAAGATCAGAAATTTAGTCGATTCAGATAATTGGGAAGGGGTCTGTTTCATCTTAAAGATTTGGATTTTTGAATTTTCCATGCTAACGAAAGGTAAAGAATTTATTGATCCAATCTCACAGTTCTCTTTCTTTCTTATGTGAGGTTTTTGGCAAATCCAATAAAAATTTTGTTGTTCTGTTCACTTGGAAATGGAAAGTATTCATTCAACATTTTACATCCAAAATTCAGGTGTTTGATTTCATGACTCCTGTACACAAAATGAAATATTGCAACATGATCTGTCCCTTGACAATTTAGAAAGTCATCTATAAATGATGGTCTGTTTTACTTTTTGACCCTGCTCCATGTAGTCCATTCGACATAGAAATCAATAATGAAAATACTGACATAAAAGCAAACCAGAATTTGGGAGGAAGAATTGTGGTTATGACTAGTATAAGTCTTTGAAAGATAAACTAACATTAGGGTTTTCTTTGAAATGCCCGAATTCAACAAGCAGTATCTACAGTATGTAGTAGATGCCAAGAAACATATAGACACATTTTTTGCTTTCATAGTCAGGGTAGGTAAAGAGAAGATACTAGCACGGATAAATGTACAAAAATGTTTGATGGTAAAAACAAAGAACTCGAACTGTGATTTCTTTGGTGTGGAGAATTCCTGGACAATAAAATCTTGCTACTAACAACAGCCTAAGAGTCTAAGAGTTTCTGGAGGCACCAAGAAGCTAGTTGACTTGACTCAAACCACACAATATACATAACATTGCATTATAAATGCCTAACGAAGTTGTGGAACAAAATGCAACATTTTTTTTTTCTTTTACTGATGGGATAATCAGAGAAGACTTCATGGAAGTGATAGAATATAAGCTATTTTTTTAAAGAATAGATAACAAACAATTACAAGTCTAAAATCCATCAATCACAACAACTTTAGGCCTCCAAAAATTCATGATTTCATTAGTGTAGACTATCCTTCCAGAAACATAAATCATGATTCCCCCATGCATTAGAAAATTTCATACATCCTCAAAACCACAAAAAATCATCATAAACCTTCTACACTAACCTTTTGCAATGGATCTCCATATTCTCAAATATTTTTAAAAAGGTTTTTAGTTTGATCAAAAGCTTTTCTACCATAAGCAAATAACAGTCTCTACCCATTCTTGTTGAGGTATATGCTTCCCTTACCATTCTAGGATTAGGTTTTGTTTATACCATCCATTCATGAAATTAAACTGACGCCTTCTAGATCCTAGGATATCTGGTATCTTAGTATCTGGCTTAAGGGTTACAAAATCAAAAGTTTTTTTTTTTTTTTGATCTTGTTAGATAGAGAAACTTTTTAATAAGATGTGTGCTTGCAAAAAAAAATCCCCAAACAACCAACTAATAAATCTATAAATTCCTCCAAATCTCAGTTCTTGCAACACTTACATCTCAAAACTTATTTTATAATTTCCAAGTTAAAGGATTCTTTCAAAAGGGAAATTCCAGGTTATATACACACTTTACTCACCATGCCAATGAAAGTAGCATGATGTAATGGAAATAAAGTTGACCCTGGAACCCAGAAAAGCTGGATTCAAGACCTCTGATACATATTGACTAAGTCACTTTGGCCAAGTCATTTATCCCCTAAGTATTTTAGGCCACAAATTCCTAGCAGTCTCAAAATGTGGCAGAAACCAGATTAAAATTGAGAAATACAATACAAATAATGTTAACACATGATTTTCTAAGTCAACATGTGCCTGTAGGGATCCTTAAGGTTTAATGGTTCCCATTTCTATCTGAGTTTGACACCAATGCTGGAGGCAACCCTCCCCCCCTCTCCAGACGAGAAGTTGAAGGGAAGGTTTTAAATTGCCTTGAGAAAAGAAAAGTCTTCTGTGAGTTCCCTCAATCAATGACATCACAGGTCCATCTCTCCAATAAGTTGCTGCATTTTACCAACTTTTCTTCTACAATAGCTTTCACATTTATCCTCTTTCTCAGTATTTACAGTCTTCACCCTATTCCAGACTCTCATCTATCTCCTGGACTAATTCAATAGCACTTATCATTCCTAGCTCAGTCTCTATTCTTTCTAATATATTCTTTTTCTTCAAGCAGAACTCTGGCCATATTATCTGTTTGACAACCTTTAGTTGCCTAGAATAAAATAAAAACTTCTCAGCTTGGTATTTAAAAAACTTCATAACATGGCTCTACATTTACCATCCATATTCTATCCCAACTGGCTCACAGCCTTCTCCCTATACTTGTTTCTTTCCCTGCTGCAGATGCATTCTTTCTTCACATCAATATCTTCACTTCTTTCCAGGCTTAGCTAAGATCTTCTCTCTGACACCTTTTCTGATCCCTCTACTTATTAACCTTTTTTTCTCTTCAAATTATCTTCTATTTATATATGTCTTTATATACTGTATCCTCCAGTAGAAGCCCTCTGAGAGCAGAATTTATTTTTTTTCCTTCTTTTATTGATCTAGGCAAGTACCTTGGTATCCCCTATAGTGAGTTCACAAATAGAAAACAAATACCTGACATCTTTTGAATTGAACTTAAAAAAAGAGCATGAGTCAGACCAGTTTTCACGAATCTATTTCTAATTCAGATACCTGATATTATCAAAATTTGAAGTCAACCAAGAGTATTCTGATCTCAAATAAAAAGTACAAATAGGTTTCTATTTTTGATGTGCTTATATATTTTCATGTTAATTTCTGTCCCCCTATCCCCCCAAAATGTTATGGATGGAAAAGATCACCAACTTTCAAAATCTGGCCATTGAAATTAGAAAGCCTCTGCCAATTTAAAAGTGACTGAATTTTGTTTCTGTCTTTGAAAATGTTTTAGTCCTAAAGCTGATCAAAGGAGTTCAGTTATCTTTAGTAACTTGGAAGATGGAGAAACAGGATTCAAACTGTCACTGTTCTGAGTAGAGACTGAGTCATTTGCAGAGTTTTACATATTGCCAGCGTCATCTTGCTCAGGACATCTGGCTGGCTAAATGGAGTCCCCATCTGTCAAGATGAATCCCATATCAATATGGGACTACCAACAAAAACATAGCAATGTTGCTATGGATTTAAAGTACCACCTTCCCTTTAGAGTGATTAGAGGATATGTGGGTAAATTGCAGTAATATTAACAATACCCACCCACACCCACATTTACACCCACACACATCATTTCTCATCACCAGAGAGTTTTTGAATAGAATCCGGGTGGCTGAGATTTGGTGGTACAAATGAGATTCAGCCAACCTCTATGTGAAGCTCCATCAGGATGTGTCTCACATCAGGATGTCTCTACCTGTCAAGGAAAGGAAGAGCCGGCGGGTGGTAGCACACCACCCAAGGTGAGTATGTGTCAGTCTGGGAGCTGGATGCCTGCCTGTATCTTGGCTGCCACGAAAGATCAGGAATCCAGGAGGAGTTGGGAGAAAAAGAATAGAGTGATCAGAGGAAAGAACTAACCCATGTTTAGAAAAACTCTACAAAAAAAACTCTACAAACCTAAATCATTTGACTCTCAATAATTTTGAAAGTAAAGAGCTACTGATAATCAAGTGTTAGGTTAAAAAAAGGCTAGAAATATGTTTAGCCTACCCACAATCAACAGAGTTTAAGAGTAGAAGGGATCTTTGGAAATCACCTAGCATTTTTCTCTTATTTTATTGATGGATAAATTGTTAAACGGTATTGCTTCATTTTCCTGAATCTATAGAGCTGATGAGATCATCTAAAAAACATGTGGGGATTAGGGTAGTAAAAGCTTAAATGTTAGTAAGTAATGTGATATGGCAACCAAAAAAAATTAATAATATAATAACATTTCTAAAGCTCCTACTATGTGCTAGGCATTATACTAAGCATTTGATTAATATTATTTCATTTGAACCTCACAGCAACTCTGGGAGGTAGGTGCTATTATTATCCCCAAAGAAAACTGTTATTCAGAGCTATTATTCAGTGACAAGTTAGTGTTTGATACATAGCTGAACACAGTCTTCCTGACTTCAGACTCAGTACATATTCCACTAGCTGTCTCAACAGAAAAAGCTAATTCGATTTTAGAATCTGACTGTGGTACAACTACTTTCCCATTTTACCAGTTCATAACTTGGAATTTATCTTTTATTCTTTCCTCTCTCTCTCTCTCAATCCTCATGTTTGAGGATTACCAGTTTGTTTTTTCTCTATTTCATTCCTGCTCTCTCATTTTCATTCTCTACTGTCCTAGTTCCACTTGTCTGTACTGTTGAACCGTTTCCTTTTCTGGGCATCCTTGCTTTCACTGTTGGTTGTCCCAGTCCATCCTCTTGATGGCTATTAGCCTGACCTTTTCTGTATGCATGTCTCATTGTGCCATTTCTTGACTAAAATACCTTTTAATTGTTCATTGTTGCATTCTAAGTCAATTTCAAACTCAACCCGATTTTCAAGGTTCTATACAACCCAATTTTATCTATCTTTTTAGGTGCATCTCCTCTGTTCATTCTTTGGTCTAGTCAAACTAAAATATCTTCAGTTTTCCTCCCCTAAAAATACCATGGACAATATCTCTCACATACTTTCTCATACTCTTCTCTATATCAGAAGTAAATAATATTTTAGTCAAAAGTATTATTGACATTAAGTCAAGAATATTTGTATTCAAATTCCAGCTCTGCCTCTTGTAGTATAGAAGAAGGTGCAGGGAAGAAAACAAACACTTAAGTGTCTTTATTTTTAGTCATTATTCAGTTGTTTTTCCAGCTATACCCAACTCTTTGTGACCTCAATTGGGGTTTTGGGGGCAGACACTGAAGTGCTTTGCTAGTTCATTTGACAGATCAGGAAACTGAGGCAACCAGGGTTAAGTGACTTGTCCAGGGTCATACAGCTAGTAAGTGTCTGGTTCTGGATTTGAACTCAGGAAAATGTCTTCTTGATTTAAGTCCAAGGCCATCTAGTGCATTTAAATATTTGTTACATGCCAGATGCTATGCTAAATACTTTATAAAGATCATCTTATTTGATCTTCAACAAAACCCAATGGATAGGAGCCCTTGTAACTGCATACACATTACAACACAAACTGGGGGACCTTAAGCTAAATCAGTTCATTGCTTTAGGCCCTAATTTCTGGATCCACAAAATAATTGAGTTCAATTGGATGATCTCTAAGCTCCCTTCTAGTATTTAACTTATGTCCTTCCATCCTAGTCAGCTCCCCTTCTTCAATGATGGTGACAGAGTGATACAAATACTTCCAGATAAATACTTCAAGAAAACAAGGAGATGAACCTATAAATGAAGGGAAGGAAGCAAAGAGACTGTATCACATTTCGGAAGTTGTATCATGCTTCCAATTACCCTAAACATCCTGGTAAAAGAAAATGCTATCTTTTGAAAACCAGTATTCCTTCAGCAGCACATAGCTAGAAAACATGGATCACCATAATTGCTAAGGAATAAAAATTGTGAGCTATCCCAAAGGATGAAAAGATGAATGATGGGAATGAATTATGTGATGTAATCATGAAAACTTGCCTAAGGGAAGCATTATCAAAGACAGCATTATGATCATCAATGTATGGTTCAGTCATATATTATATGGTCTTCCTCTGATGTTAAAAGACCCAGAAGAATGTATATCATGTTGGTAGACATGGTATATTCCTTAGGGAGATTTTATGAAAAGACACTGGTAAAAATCAAAGAGGATGACAAATTGCCATCTGTACTATTGTAGGTTAGCATAGATCTACTAAGATCTACTAAAATTTTTATAAGATCTACTAGGTATTTGATTACTTCAGCTTGTGTCATATAGGTTAGAAGGTAGAATACTAGGCATGGAGTCAGAAATACCTGCCTCAAATCCTGTCTAAAACATCTACTAGTCATTTAACCTTGGTCAAATTCCTTAATTTTCATTTGACTCAGTTTCCCCATCTGAAAAATGGGATCATATTTGTAGAGGGTCCCAGTCAGTGGGGAAACTCTGCGTGAGATATAAGACCCTTCAGCTCAGAGGGAACCTGCTAACAATGTCTGGTTCAGCTCCCCATCTCCCTTAAGGGCTCTCGGTCTTCCTGAGAAGTCAGGGGGTGGTGACAGCCTGTGTTGAGATTGAAGCAGAGTGATAGCAGGTGGAAGAGTGATACCAGGTGGCAAACTATGTACAATAGCAAGTTGTTTATGTGGTCCTATGGGCACAAGGTTGTTTTTGTTACATTATATAAAGCAGAAAGTCCTTGAAATAAATGGACTCTATTTTTCCACCATCCTTGGAAGTCCTGCTTCATCATTTCTCCACTAGGATGGTATATTTTAATCACCCCAGTAAGGGGGCTCTAGAAAGCAACAGTAAACATAAAAAAAAAACCATTTTTTACCCCAGCTTGGGGGCTCTAGAAAGTGGGATATTTTAATCACCCTGGTGTGGAGGCTCTAGAAAGCATGGTACATTTTGTCATCCCAACTTGGGGGCTCTAGAAAGCATGGTACATTTTTTCACCCCAACTTGGGGTGAAATAATAACAATATTATTATATAATATGTATAAAGATACTAACACCTACCTCTCCCCACAGAGTTGTCAGAACAAAATGGCATAAAATGTATAAAACGCTTTCTAAATCTCAAAAATGCTTTGTAAATGCTGATTATTATTGTTATTATTATTATATTCTCCTTCTAGATTGCAAGTTTCATGAAGGCAGGAATAATTTCATATATAAATTCAAGATGACCTCTAAAGCTCACTATATTGCTTTTCATAAAGTTTCTAACAAAATTACATACAAAATATATATACACATAGTTACATATCCATATATAGAAATGTTTTTTTTTAAATATATTGTTGAGTTGGACTGTATTAGATTGGACTGGAGTATTGTAAGCAGTTTGGATTTATGCTGCAAAGCCTTTATATCTTGATAAGGCATGCCAATTACCTCGTCTGCTGATATTTTGAATGAACTCCCAGAAATAGATTTGTAAATTGAGATAGAAACCTGTTCAGTGTCTCATTTTTGACAGCAAATTCCCTCCAGGACTAAGTTTCCTCATCTATGAAATGTGATGATTGGATAAGATGACCTTTTAACTTTCTGCCAGATCTCTGAGTCTAGATTTTTGTTGTCTCGTTGTTTTCAGCTATGTCATCAGTTAGGGTTTTCTTGGCAAAGATACTGGGGTGATTTGACACATCCTTCTTCAGTTCACTTTACAGATGAGGAAACTGAGGCAAATATGGTTAAGTGACTTGCTCAGGGTCACAAAGCCAGTAAATGTCTGAGGCCAGATTTGAACTTGAGTCTTCCTGAATCCAGATATAGTGCTCTATCCACTATGTCACTCAATTGCCCCAGGTCTAGATTTTCAACTGGAAATTGTTTTTGTTTTTTAAAAGCAAAACAAACAAAAAATGTAAGCACTAAATAACTGCTGTGTTTCTACATAATCTGTTATAGCTTTTTTAAAAAATGAGAATAAGGAGGCAATATGGACAGTGAAAATCTGGCTGAGTACAATCTAGTTATTACTGCTTCTTTTTTTAAAGTTTCACATTTTTTTTCCCTTCAACATATTTTGAGTCAGTCTTTCCCAACACTTGTCTGTTAATGACATTTGTTCTAAGGAGTAGCTCTGCTAACTGCTTGCTCCTGTCTGCTGTTAAGGTTCTTGAAACATCATTAAAAACTCTGCAGCTGCAGACCCGACTCTGGGTCTTTGAATTTCATTTCCACTCTAGTTCAGATCCATTTCTTCAAAAGATTCTGGGTGCTCCTTTTAGCAGTTGAAGCCTGCCCTTGTAAGCATGACAAATGATGATTGTTTGGTAACTGCCTTCCTTATCTTCAGCTAGAATTTCCTTTGTATGTTCTTATTTGAGGAATGGCATAATAGAAAATTAATATGTTTGTTTTTACTCAAAGAAGGCAGATAAGCTAGGACAATCAACAAGGTGTTTTCATGTTCTGTTAATTCTTAGAACCTCTTGCACTCTCACACTCTCCTAGGTCTCATGTGTAAATTCTAGGGAGTACTGTCACTTTCATTCAGTGAATCTTTTTGGAAAATACTATCCATAAACATTATCAAACCAAATAGTTTCAAATTGCAATTGCTAGCATATTACTTAAGTAGGCCTTAGATGAGGGGTCTTGTGAGGAATTAACATTATTTATAGATTTAAATTCCTGAAATGATAGAGTTGACTTATTTTTCTAAAAATACTTTGCTGACATCCAAATAACCTACTAAATTTGTGATTTTGGTTAAGGGGAGTTGGAATGCAGTATCTACAAATGTAAAATTCCATGTAATATTCTCTGTGTTTTGTTTTATTTTTTTGATGATAGCTTATTACTTTTAGTCTAAATTATATTAGATATGGTGTCACTAGAGAAATAGTGGCCATGTCATATCTAACATTGCTGTGTCTCTTTCTATTTTCAGAGACCATAGAAAAGTGTATATTTTTTTTTATCAGATGTGTTTTTTTGATGAACTCAATTCAACAAATGTTTATTCAGTGCCAGTTAGGTACCAGGCATTGGACTGGGTACTGGGGATATCAACTCAAAATTAAACAATCAAATAAGGTATACTTGCCTGGGAGAAAATACACAGATAAACACAAATTTAAAAAGAAAAAACAAAACTTCAGAAGAGGAGAGATTAATGAATAGAGAAATCATAAAGGGACTAAAAGAAAAGGTGCTAAAGATGAGCTTTTAAAAGAGGTTGGGGTACCAAAAGTCAGAGGATATGATCAAGAGCACTGATGATAAGAGAATCACCCATATAACATCATTAAGATGGGAGATGGAATTCTATGTATGAGGAACAGCAAACAGGATAGTTTGGCCAGAGTGTAGAGGAGATGAGGAAGAAGAAACTATAATGGGGCTAGAAAAACAGACTAGAAGTGAATTATGAAAGGCTTCCAATGTGAAGAGTTTTTTTTTTTTTTTAGTGCTATCAAAATGTTTATTTGTGTTGCTATATTATCATTTTCCTTCATTTAACTCCTAAAAAACAAGAAAAATAACATGGCCCAGTAAATTTACCAATTGAGGCTTCTTCCTGTTGAGCAGGAAAAAAAAACACAACCCAACAAAATTAACTTAAATGTCTGAAACAGTTGTTTGTGACCAATGGATATGCCAGTGATAGTATTTTTAAGGAACTTATGACTCTGTGTGGAAGTCAGTAAGTAAACAAATAAACTGTAGACTCTAAAAGTAATATATTTTAAACTTATAGGAATTACTACTTCTCAAATGATTAGGATTTTATGATTAATTAAAAATTAATAATACAAATTAAAAGCATTGTTAGAGTTATTCAATGCTTTTGTCACATGTTTTCTCACAGATACTGATCCTATGACAACTATCATGGTAGGTAGGGGCAGTTCATTAAATTTCTTGATGCTAAAAAGGGATCTTCCTTTAAAAGACTAAAATTAAATTACAAAAGAAAAGGTTAATAGTTGGGATATTCTGACATGTAAACATGTTTTAAATTACTGTGGGGACATTAAATATGTGCTTACATAGATCACCCAATATATGTAGGTTATTAAGATTTGCTAAACACTTTATACACATATGATGTGAACCTCACAGTTACCCCATTGTGGTAGGCAATACAAAAATTATTAGCCTCATTTTACTGATAAGAAGGCTGAGTTCAGAGAGTTTAAATGACTTGTCTTAATTAGTCAGAGTTAGTGTCAGAGACAGGATTTAAACTTAGCTCTCTTGTTCCAGCATACTTCTCATTGTATCATATAGCTTCTTTATTATTGAAGTTTGACTGTAATGCTTCATTTTGATAAGGATGTGACTTGGAATTTATTTCAGTTGCATCTAACTCTGAGATCTCATTTGGGGTTTTCTTGCAAAGATATTGGAGTGTTTTGCCATTTCTTTCGGCAGTTTTTTTTTTACAGATGAGGAAACTAAGGCAGAGAGTTAAGTGACTAGCCTACAGTCACATAGCTAGTCAGGACCAGGGCTGATGCTTGATCTATTATGCCATCTAACTGCCCTATAGAATCAAAGACTATACTAGAGGAAATCCCTTTCTGGCAAGTTCTATTCAGTTGGAAAAGATCATAGAATAGATCTAGATCTAAAAGGGATATCAAGGGTCATCTGATCTAATCACTCCATTTTACAGAAGAGAAAATTAATGTTTAGAGAGGTTGTGTAATGACCAAAGTCCTTCAAGTAGCAGGTGGCATTAACATTGGAGCCCAAGAATCAATGCTTTAAATCCCACTATTCATGATACTTCTTAAGGCCAGATCCAACAATGAACAAGTGACAGGCAAGGGCCAGACTGATAAATCTGAAAAGGTTTATTGTTAAAAGACTAGCATCTTATATGTTATGTCTATATGTTAGATAGCATATATCTGCATCGATGATCTGCAATATGTGCAAGTGAAATATATGATGATACATAGCTAAACTTTTTTTTCTCATTTAACACAAATCTGAAGACTTCCAAATATTCCTTGTCACATAACATACTGTTCTATACTACATCTATATAATAATAGGCATATATAAAAGGTTCCAATTAGAGGGGGCAATTTAAAACTATCATTACACATATTTGACCTAATAATTTAATTTTTAAGATAAAAATATTGGCAACTAAGTCCCTAATGGTATAATTGTGCATGACATGATGGGGCTGAGAATCGAGATATAAAATCCAGATCAGAGTTTCATGCGATATTTTAGTGAGTAGTATTGTAATTCATATAATTTCTTTTTGGCATGTGAGTATCTCTTTTTAGCCTCCCCCCACCCTTTTACATAACACTGCACTGACTCATAGGTTATATGATATTCTGAAATATGGTGTGACTCTAAGAAGACTAAAAGCTCTCTTCTTTATTCAATTACCTAATAAGTTCTAAGAAGCTCTTTAGAAGCTTAACACAACATCCACTTATAATAGAGCTGCCAATTATAGGGGAAATCTGGTTTTCTTGAGTTAGGAAACAGTCATCCAGCAATCCTTACAGATAAATGCTTTTAACAGCAGATCAACATGTGAGTTCTTTTGTGTTCCACAGAGTCCCCTATGGAAGCTTTAACACCAAGCAGACATGAAGAAGGAATCAGGATTTTGATGATAATTTAATGTTCATGACTATTCCATCTACTAAACTTAATAGCTTTTATACCCTTGGGCTTTTGTTCTTTAGCAATAAAAATCACCCCCAAGGTAAAGAAAAATTGACCTGCCATTGATTGCCTCTCTCTAACAGATTTAGTCACTACATAGAACTTGTGTTTGTGGCCAATGATTTTTTTGTATCAGAGGCAATAATTTTAGGAAGTCAAAATAGACTTTTGCCCTCTTGTCACATTAAGATCTAGAGCCTGTCCTTTCTTAGACATCTGGAATACGCAATGGATGCCAATGAAAGGATCAGAAAGCAACCACCTGAAGAGAAACAAGCAATGAATAGGCTATTTTAAGAATCTTAGGTGACCACTCTATTTCATCATCAGAGAATGCCATAGCTAAGTGGATGAACAATATGTAAAATGTTCATTTGGTATAAGGTTGGATTTTTGGGAAGATTTTTTTGGTTGTTATTTAAATAGTGGAAATAAATATTTCCAGGGGAAAACTGACCTTCATTAATAAGCAGTCAAAATACAAGGGAGGCTTTAAGGGGGTATGACCAAAGATAGCCTCAAGATATCTTAGCTTGTTGAGGATCTCCTGCAGAAGTTAACATTCCACTAGAAACGGTAACCTCTGCGTGATCTTAAAAGCTTGACTTCAACACTAGACCTACTTCAAACATGTATGAAGTTGCTGGTTCAAGAACACACACTTCATAAGTCCCAAGTTTTCCTTCTTGGGGCGCAACTGAACAGGAAAAAAGTGTCCTTGGAGGGCAACATTAGAATAGATAACAGAGGAAGCAGGCTGCTACCAATTGAAGTAAGGCAAACAGGGGATAAAACTACTCCCTGAATGACTCTGCCGGCATCATCTGCATTCTCCATCTTGGGTTTTAACCTTATTTTCCCTAGCTTTGGGGTATGGCTGTAGATGTGAGGAGCTAAACCAGATAAAAGATGCTTAAAAGGGGAATGTATGAAAAAGAAATACAAATAATATAGATCACATATTTGAAAAAGAAAGACCCTAATTTATATTACTTTGCCCTAAATCCCTTTCATCTCTCCTTTCCCTCTTACTTTTTACTTCTTTTTTCTCTTTACTTATTTTTCAGTTCTCCTACTCTTCTTTTTTTTTTGCAGCTATTTACTATTTATTGCAATTTAATATTTATCTCCCTTTATACATAACTTTCATTTCTCACATCTACTGAATAAAATGAGATATTCTTTCATTTCAGTTTTCATCTTCTTCCTGATCAGTCTCCTGTATTTACTCTAGAAGAGGTTTTTTTTTTCCATAAATATTTTAAACTTAAATACAAAATAGGAAAAAAGGAAAAAATTGCCATATGCATTATTCTTCTCTCTAGGAGAAGAGGAGGAGAAGGAAAGAAAAGAAAGAGAGAAGAAAAAGGGAGAAGAAAAAAGGGAGGAAAAGAAAAAAGGGAGAAGAAAAAAGAAAGAGAATGAAAGAGAGGAGGGGATGGAAGGGAGGAAGGGAGAAAAGAAAGGAGGGAAGAGCTTACAATGTAACAGGCAAACAACATGCAAGTAAGTAGGTATATATAAGGCAATTCCCCCGTGTGTATATATTTATATACATACATATGTGTGCACACGCACACACACACATATATATAGAAATAATTAAGGAGACAACAGTAGAATTAAGAAGGGTTGGAGAAGTAAAAGATGAGATTTAATGATTAATAAAAGTTAAAAATTAAATAAAATAAAGACAATAAAATATAATAAAAATTAATAAAATAATTAAATGAGATTTGAGAAAGAGATTGTTACAGGCATGGGGGACAGCTAGCGAAAATGTCTGGAGTTGAAAGGCAAAGTGTCTTACATGTGGAACAGCTAGGAGGCCAGTGGTTAAAAAATGCACGAAGCTGGAAGGAAAGAAACTATGGAAAACAAAAGCCTACAGATTCCAGAGAAAAGAAAGAAAACTTCTGAAGTGACTGGGATGGGATGAGAGAGAATAGATAGGTAAACAGACTAGTTTTGGGGAGGGGGAGAACTTATTTCCTCTCAAACTTCTTAGTAGAAAAGAGGCTAGATGTTTGGCAGGGGATGTGATATGCTGATGGATATTGCTTCCACAGACAATATAAAAAGTGAGATTGGCATTCAATTTTCTAAAAAAAATTGTTCTTATTCCCATAAGATAAATTATTTCACCTTTCATAAATACATTATCACAAAGGACCATGCATAAAGTGCCTTAGTATTTTGAACTGAGTGCTAACAAAGGCATGCCTGACATTCCATTAATGAGTTTAATCCATTAATGTAATAAATATAGTGAAAATGAAAAGACAGACTAAAATTGTTTTATCTCTTGGTGAATAAAAATTTGATATTATTTTCTCTAAGAATTCATAAACACTAATAAAACATATATATAGCATTTATAATGCTGTAAGGGAATTTGATCAAAGTTGTGATTACAGATTATCAATTAGGTAAACTAACACAGACATATAGAATCAAGGACCACAAAATTGGAAGAGGACTTAAAGATAAAGTTCAGTCCTACATATAATTCACCAGGAACTTTCTCTATAACATTTCTAAGTGGTCATCCAGGTTCCTCTTGAAGCTTTCAATAAGAAATTCACACACCAAAAAAAATTAAATTAAAAAAAAAAGAAAAGAAATTCACAAGATAGTGAATTGAACCAAATCTGCCTCTACAACTTCCCTCCTCTTTATAAATTCTGTCTTAAAACCAAATAACACTAATTAATTGCTCTTTCACATGGCAAACTTTTACAAGAAAAAAATGGAGACCTCTATCATTTTCCTACTGTCTCTTTTTCCCCCAAGCTAAACACCCCAGTTCTTTCAATTAGTCTTCATGTGGCAGAGTATTCAGTGAAATCACTTGCCGTTTTGGCTATCCTTTTCTAGACACATTCCAGTTTATCAATGATCTTCCTAGTATAAGGCAGAAAGTTATGAATTAGCACCTCCATAAGGGTAAACAAAATCTACTGTTTTTATTGACAAAATCTGGAATTTCATTATTTTTTGGCTGTCTTGTAACACAGTTAATCATATGAAGCTTAGATAACACTATAATCATTGTCATCCAATTATTTCTTTCTCATCTTGTACATAAATAGTTGATTAGGGAGAGACAAATTCTAAGACTTTATATTTCTTCTTGTGACATTTCATCTTATTAAATTCAGTTAAATATTCTAGATTGTCAAGATCTTTAAAAATCATCACTGCTATTTTATGTCTCTCATATTTGTGTAATCTGCAACAAACTCACTTTTATCCAAGTTAAGAATAAAAAATGTTTTAAAGTGTCTAAAAACACCATTAGTAATCTGTCACCAAAAAACCCAATGACCAATAATAACTCCCTTTTGGATCTATTCATTAAACCTATTTTGAACCCCTCTATCTGTGCTACATTTTAACATTTGATGACAAGCTCAAAAAACAACATTAAAAACTCCTGTGTGTTTCATTTAACTTAGAAAACTACATATTAGGGGCAGTGAGGTGGCACAGTGGATAGAGGACCTGAGTTCAAATTTGGCCTCAGACACTTAAGACTTCCTAGCTGTGTGACCCTGGGCAAGTCACTTAACCCCAACTGCCTCAGGAAAAAAAAAACAATACCCCCCCATCACATATTAGCATTATCTAGGTTTTGTTGTATTTTTACTTATTAAATTAAATATTTTACAATTATATTTTTTTCTGTCATAACAATCAGAAGTGTTGCACATTGACAATTCAGGGTGGACAATACATTTGACATTTCTGATCTAACCCACATCTCTCCATTTGATCCACAAAGGTATCATGAAAGACTTTTTCAAATGCTTTGCTGAAATCCCAGTATAGTCTGCCTATGGCATCTTTGATGTATGTCTAGTAATTCTGTCAGATAAAGAAATAGATATCCAATCTTTCTAGTCCCTCAAGTCTGAAGTTGGAATAAAAAGAATTATTCTGGGAGCACAAAACAGTTAACAAAAGTAAGCTGATTTAGCCATAGCACGTAAAGCATAGGCAGCAAGGATACAACATTGATTCCACCAAGTGCATTTTCTCTGCTGGTCATCATGGTACATTAGTCAAACATGAGAGAGATCAGTTTAGGCCACCATGAAGCAATGTCAACAATATGAGTCTTAGTTTCCTGAGTTAAATTAGCCTCTTGATTCCTTTTATGGAAAAATTATCTTAATTTTGATGAAAGCTATTGCTCCTACTATATAGGCTATTATACCTCATCCTTAAGTTCTTCCTGCTGGACTTCTATGATAAAGGTGTAGCAATTACATCAATAGAATGACAGGTGGACTGAGTAAATAAATTTCTAAGTTTCTCATTTATTCTTAGTTTTATGATGGGAAATGCATATGAATTTGAGTATAAAAATAATAGTGGACTAAAATGTGCAAGAAAGAATTTTTAAGCTTAGAGAATTTAGAAAAATGTATAATATAAGATACCGCTACATCTGTGATTTTGAATGAATTAAAATTATAAACGACAACTCTTATGATGGCGGTGGCTAGCTAATGGATGTAATTCAGTTTTATCCATATAGCAGACTTCAGACACCAGTAGACCTTTGTGCGGAGAAGCAGGGCACAGAGGGATAGAGGATGATACTCCTTAATAATTCTGTACTTCACTAGTGCTGGTGTGAGGGCACCGTATGTGCTTTGCTTGACTTCAACTTCATTAAGCCTTACAGTTTTTAGAAATGCACATCTAAAGAATTGAGGCACATCAGCAATAAAAAAAAACAGACTCAGTGCTCACTTGTACAGATTAGTGAACTATTAAAACTCTTGGAAATATTTGAGGCAAAATGAGCTGGGAATTACAAGGCCATTTCTTGTTTTTCTAGAATGAAAGAAGATCTGCACATCTACTGACCAAAGTTATTCATCTAGCATATTCTTGAAGGATGATAGACAGCTAAAGCTATCAGACAACAAAAGAAACAGAGCCATTTACACTGTGCAGATTAAATATCAGTTTTTCTGGGAGCCTGAAAAAAAGTGCATTCCTAAAGAAAAGCAGGTCAATTTGAATAAATAATCTTTAGAAGCTATCATCAGTTCCTAGCACAATACTAGAACCATCATAAGTGCTCAGCAAATGACTGAGTGATGGATCTAAGGAAAAAATATATCCATCTTCTGCTCTCCACTAAAAGAATGGTAATACAATCACAGAAAAACCCTTTATTCACCACAAAAAGGTTCTATGTACATAATGCACAGATTATCTTTTTTCCATAAGAGGAAGACCATATCGCTATCAGCAAAACTGTCAAAGGGGCAATATTTATCTTTTCTTCCTTAAGGAATATTTTCCTTCCTTCTGCCTTTATACATATCACTCTGTGGCATATGGTCACTTTTCCCCCTTTTTCCTCAGTAAGATACAACAGTAATGACTGCTAATAATATCTAATAATGACTTATTAAGAAAATCAGAGATTTAAGGCTAAAATAATAATGATAAATAATAACTATCATTTATATAGCACTTAACTCATTTGATCCTCTGAAAAGGACTGATAGGTCATCTAATTTTAAGATGAGAAAACTAAAATGCATGAGTGTTAAGGGACTTGTACACAACCACAAAAGTAACAAGCCTTCAGAGACAATACTTGAATCCAGATTTTAAGGAACCCTTACCTGAAATGAAAATTACTTTTATAGCATGCCTAAGAAATAATCATAAAGCCACTGCTTAGAAAACAGCTGGTAATGGAAAACTGATTTTAAGTCATTTTAGAGATTTAAGTTGTTAAAAAGTTCCTCCTTTTATCGTGAGCTTCATTCTTTTCTCCCTGAAACTTCTTGTAATGCCCAGCCTTTATTTGTGTCCTTAGGACAAACAGAATAGATCTATTCCCCTAAAAAAAGCCTGAGAGAAAACTTTAATATGTGGGAAAAAATAAATTTGTATAAGAAAGGGAAATCTAGAAATATTAGGAAAATATTCAACCCAAGATTTTACGTGACTGATATTTGAGAATCAAAAGAATCTATTTTGTAGAACAAAGACAATGGCTCCTCTTGGCTATCATTAAAGGAATTCTGGGCATAAGAATTAGTTGTGGCATGAAAAGGGGCACAAGATTGCACTCACATGAAATATTTACTTCATATACTCAAGAAAATTGTATATGGCAACAACAGAGAAAATAAATTGAAAATTAAAAGATTCAAATTGTATGGAATTTTTCCTCACTAAAAACAGAGTTGCTAACTGGTTGGTATTTGATCAGTTTGGCTGGCATTTCATCCCAGAAACTGGGGGTGCTCTGACTGATAAGTCCTGATGTGGATAGTTTTTGTTGTTGTTTAATTTTGGTAACTCTATCTGCAATGATTACTATGACTGTTCTACCCCTAAGCTGAAACTGTCTTTTACTTCTTAACTATACAATGTGACTCAAAGTTAGGGAAACTTTAGAAAATTACATACATAACATAGACAGAGTTATGGAATGAAATATTGATGTATTATCATCCATTAATGGACTATTTCTGAAATTTCCCACAATTTGAGTGGGGTGGTTTTTATTGTTGTCCTTCCTCCTTCATTTGCATATCAGTTCCAAAAGATTATGGTAGGACAGACAAAAAGTACAAGTCTTTCAAATCAGATAATCCTTTTTTGGGGTTGTTTTTTTTTTTTTTTTTTTTTTGGAAGGCTTTCCCTCAAATGATTTAGGTGGGGATAAACATTGATAATAATTCATTAGGAGATGAAAGGATTTTCTAACTCTAAATTGAACAGAAGTTTGAAACAAAGATGTTGATCAAAAGGAAGCATATTCAAAGATCTATGTCCCAAATGTTTTGGGACTCTATTTACTCACTTGTTTTTCTTGACGTTGCTATTTAATCATTTTCAGTTGTGTCAAATCTTCATGACCTCCATCTGGCTTATTTTGGGTTCTTTGGCAAAAATAATGAAGTGGTCTTCCATTTCCTTTTCTAGCTCATTTTAGAGATGAGGAAACTAAGGCAAAGGGAATTAAATGACTTGCCCAGAATCACACAGCCAGTGTTTGAGGCTGAATTTGAACTCATGTCTTCCTCACTCCAAGCTCAGCACTCTATCCACTACAATACTTAGTCCTATGAGTTTGTTTCAAGGAAGCAAAGATCTTTCAACTTGGTTCAAGAAGACAAACATTAGGGGATTTCACAGTTTCTTCACTTTTTGTTGAAAAGCGAACTAAAAATATTTTCTAGTTTGACTATTTACTGTGCAAAGAGTCTGATTGTCTCCTAGAAAGGTCTGAAGCAAGATAATACAATGAATGAAGGCACATTCTATATATGTACTTATTAGAAGATTGATATTTGAATTTTTGGAAATTAATTCTATTGCTACTATTTTGTTAAATTACTTTGCTTTGAATTGTGTCCTCACTCTGACTAGTGTTAGTAATATATAACAGAGAGGACTTGTGTTCTGTGGTTTTGAGTAGATATAGATCCAATGAAATAGTTTTTCTGAGACCATTATATAAATAGGTATGGCCCTAACACTACTAAATTAGCCTGTCTATGTGTCTTTTGGACCAGTAGCCTCAAAAATCAAAACAGAAATAATGGGCTGAATAATGACTTAGAAAACCACATGTTAATATAGTCTTAATAATAATAGATAATTATCTCTTTTTTGTTTCCATTTATTTTAAAAAATATTTCTCAATTATATTTTAATCTGGTTCCAACTGTACTCCAAAGTAGTGCTGCCACATTGTATTTGACACCTCTGTTTTAGATTCTGTAAAGAGAAGAATGAAGCATTCTATATGTGGTATACAGTATTTTACCCTTTAAATATGCATCAGTTATTTCTCAGGAAAGCAGCCATATGTTTATCTACTTCATATTATAGCTGAAGCTACTTTAAGACAATAAGAGTGTATCTGCAGGGTTCTACTAAAATAAGGTTTGAAGCATCATAGGGAAGGCACATAGATCTCCACTGAGAATGTGCCAAGTTTTAGGAGAAAACCCTCCACAGGGGAAAGATAGCAGTCGAGAGCGTGAAGATATATTTGTAAATAAATAAATAAAAACATCCACGGCAGTGCCTACTGGAAACCAATGTGCCAAGGGTACAATGAACCAAAGCTGTAGTGTTAAAATCAGTTAAGTTGCCAGATGTAGCATGATTATTCGGAAGGGCCCCAGGGAGTGCCAAATGAGGGAAACGTTCTCTGTGTAAATCAGCTCAAGAAATGCATCACTGCATCTGGAGGGACCCCAAGGAAACACATCTATGGCAGATCAAGGGAAATTCACCAAACCAAAGGTACAGGAGTCCATGCTGAGAGAGGGGCATGTCAGCAGGGCTTGTGAAAGCTAGAACTTCAAATAACTCTGAGGAGAACCTGCATGTTTGGAAGCGCCTTTACTGAAACCAACTCTTCTAAACCATAATAGAAAAAAAAATCACTTTCTTTAAAAGTAGGTGAACTTCAAAGCTGCAGACTTGCAGATTGTGTCATTAAGGAGATGAATCTAGCACCCAAGATTATTATGAGGAAAGAAGAAGTGTTGTAAAACTTAAACAAAATTAGTCAAAATACAAAAGCAAGTTATAGTTTTTCAACAGTGACTTTCTAGAATCTTATATTAAATTTTAGATCCAGGTCTTAGATCAAGATGTGAACTATTTTTAAAAAATATTTTGATAATTGTATTTTTATATAATTGGCTTTTAAAAAGTAATCTTCTGTATTTTATTTTATCCATTTAAAAACAAGATTCTGAGAAAAGGTCTGCCCACAAACTTCATCAGACTACTGGTGACGTCTCTATAACCCAAATGTTAAACTCATGATATAAGATGCTTTCCCCTTCAGAAAGAGAAGTAATTAATAATCTCTGTACAAAAGGAAGCATAGCTTTTCCACTTTTTTTGGCAACATGGCTAATGTGAAAAAATTTTTTCTTTGGTGTAATTCCATTTGTAAAATGGGTTTCGTATTTCTTCCCTTCTCAGTGAGTAAGGGAGAGGAGAAGATGAAGGGAAGGAGATAGTTTGGGGCTGAAATAAAGATTAAGCTAAAAACAAAATAGAAAGATAAGAATTCTAGGTTTCAGAATTGAAAGATTGAAGAGAAGTCCCAGGTATTACAGGGACACAGAGAAAATATAAAATATGCAGTTGAGGGCACTTGAGAAGTCTTTATTAAAGAGCTGGGCATATTGTACATTTTAGAACTGAAGCAATTGCTGAATATCATTGATTAATTTCTTCAGCATTTTTTATGAGCTCTTTGATAAGTAACAGAACATTAAACAGTCCTTTCCCTCAAGGAACTTACATTCTAAGGGAGAATAGATGGAAGAAACAATGAGGTAGAAACAATGTGTTTATGGCATTGGTGCCCCACTGAAACAGAAATGGATTACTGTAAATCACATTTTGCCTTAGAAAATTATAAATGAACATGATCTTTGTTGTACTGTATTTTTATTTATTTTCTTAAACATTTCTCAACTAAATTTTCATCTGTTCCAGTCAGCATTACAGAGTTTTTTGTAAATTTATTACTTTTGATTTACAGATAGTATCAGAGATGGCCTATAAGGTAGATTCTCTTATTTGGCACAAGAAACCAATATTTCTATGAGCTTATTTTTGGGATAGGCATTCCTTCCATTCTGTGTTCTGTTGACACACTCATGAGAAAATATTTAGAAGTTCATTCAGAGAAATATTCACCTTTTTTAAGGGGGCTCTGAAAGTCATGGGATGAAACAATTTGAAAATTTCTGACTCATTTGAATATCAAATCAAATTAAGAATCATGCACTCAGGTAAAAAGAGCAGTAGATATAACAATCAAGGATTTAGGATTGAACACTGGGATCTGCTGCCTACTATGTGTGATCTTGAAAAAGTCTCTTTCCTCTGCTTCTGCAGAGGATTAAATCATCTTCAATATCCCTGCTAGCTTAAAATTCTTGATAATAATTTACTTTGTTCACAATTTCAGTAATTGTTTCTTATCTCAAACCATTTACTAGAAACATAAAGGTTTTTTTTTCCCTTAAAACATGTTTTTATTGCTGATTTTTTTTTTTTTGCTCTGAAAGGGTTTATACATCTTTTATTCCCCCCCCCACCCTCGTATCTGTAAAATATGGTACATAGCTTTGAAAATGCTAGGGTGTATAGGCACAGCAATTTTGGCATAGGCTTTCTACCAAACTGCTTAATTGTAGTTGGTTTTAAAATATTCAATTTTTAAGCATATAAACTTAGTGAATGCTAACTAATTAATGTTACACACAATTGCAGTATGTGCTTATGAGCCTTTAGAACACTTTCTCCCCCTCGGTTGTCTTCATGAATGTATCTGTTATATGGCAATTCATATACTAATGACACAATGACTATATATCTACATATATTAATCAGACTTGGTTCTTCTACTATAGCTCTATCACTTTCAGAGCTTCTTAGTCCAGACTACATAATATTCACTGACAGATTCTAGCTTCCAAAAAAGGAGATTATAAAAACTATTGGCTGGAGGGCAGTGCCAGAGATGAGGGAGAGAAGAAAGTTAAAAGCAATATTCCTTCTTCTGGATGCTCAGGTTTTAGATTGTCACATTCGAATGGATATAGGTTAGTCCTTAGTCTCCCTCTTGTCCTTTCCTGGTAACTATAAAATAAAATATTTAAGGAGAGCCAGTGACTTAGTCTGATCTTAGCTGGATTTCCTTGAGCTTTTTTCCCTTCCAAAGTCAAACAGAAGCATTCCCCAAACTCCTCAGTCAGCATACACACAGTTATTACTTATACACTCTCTGTTTCCCCCATCACAGTCCCAAGACTACTTTGCTCTCAGCACCTAAATAGCTTTAGGTCAAAGGCTGGAGAGGGATTTTTTGTCAAAGAATCTTCCTCTTTGCTTCCTGCCTTCACTCACTTCCTTCACTCATCTAAGCAGTCTGTGTTTTCTTTTTCTCGTTTTTTAGTTTCCAACTCAGCTAATTTCACCATAGGAAAATTTCTTTTTACACATATGCGTACATCTTCTTTAAATCATTTTTTAAAGGAATGCTGTATCTCTCTGCCTCTGATTCTACCACGGTGTCCCTCTGCCTTTCTCTCCGTTTGCCGTTGTCTCTCTGCCTTTGCTCCTGTGTTCCTCTGCCTCTGCATCTTTGACCCTCTGTTTCCATGTCTCTCTGTCTCTTCCTGTGTCTCTGTCTTCTGTTTCTGTCCCTTTCTGCCTTTCTAATTCCCTTTACTCCCTTCCCTACTCTTCTACCTCCCTTCCTTTCTTCTTTTACATCTCTCTTTCCTTCTCCTCCTCCTTTCCCCTTCCCCTCATCTCTTTCACTTTCCTAGTGACAGACACTATGATTACCTGACCAAAAGTCATATATCTGTGGTGTGCTAGTAAATATTTAACAACCAGCATTGGGAGTAGAAAGAGGTGGAAATATACATGACTCTCTTTAAAATTTAATCTGTAATCTTAATCCTCATCACTTTCCCAAATCTAGTCAATTAACAAAACAATAAATTAAAGTCTGATTTGTACATTTTCAGATCTCTAAGAGGAGAATGCTCCAATGAACATTAAACAATAAACAAGAATTAACTCCAGCATACCTCTGCATGTTACCCTTAAATTGATAGTAAAAGATTGCTCTACAAGGAGAATTCAGACGTCCTGTTACTCTCTTTAAAAATTCAATAGTATTTTTAAAAAATTTTAAAATTTGATAAATTTTTCAAACCTACATTATAGATGTATACAAGTAAAATCAAGAAGGGGAAAAGTCATTCCTCTCTGGTTAATCATATTAATTTATTTTTAAAAATACTATATAAATGTTCATTTTTATCATATAATTATATTAGGAATAGGGATAGGAATTGGACCTGGAACTGTATTTAAGATTTCGCTGAAATACAGAACTCTCTAAATGAAGAAACTCCCACTACTGATTTGAATTGGTATCTCTTATGCAATTTATAATCTTAGAGAATTGTCTAAAACAGTGTTCTCCAGCTCAAAGTGGCTATTAAATATCCCTGTGATCAACACAGTGATTCAGAAAGTTACAAATTATCTGCGTTTTATTTATTTTGTTCAATAATTCCCAATTACATTTTAGTCTGATTAAAGCAGCATTTGAGAATTGTGGGATATAAGTGGATCTCAGGTCATATTTCACACCACTAGTTAAATAAGTATCTAGGTTTGCACAGTCAGGGACTACAAGAAGTAAGACATAGCTCTTTCAGGTGACTTCATCCCAGTGAGGGGAATTCCTTCAGTCAATGTTGATCTATCTACCACTACCTTCAAATTTCAAGTTGCAGGGAGTTTCCCAGAGGTTCTTAGAGATAAGATTTATTCATGGTTATAAAACTAGTAAGTGTCAGAAACAGAATCCATATCTCAGTCTAACACAAAAATCAGTCCTCTTTCTAATACTTCTCTATATTACACACGTGTGTGTACATGTATATACATGCACATATATATACATATATATACACATATTCTTTAAATTACCCCTACTGTTTGTACTCTATCAGTTGAATATATTAAATTATGAAAACATTATTTCTCACAAAATTTTTATGGCAATGGTAAATATTATAGCATTATTAATAGAGAGAAAATATACTTTTATCATTGTGTCATTTGGACCTTTTTCCAGTTTTTGGATGCTTTATATTCATATATATTTCAATACATGCTCAAACAGCCTAAATTATTCCTACAACTTTAAAAATGAGAGGCAGGGTGATCTCCTGGTTTGAGCACTGGCTTCAGGGTTGGAAGGATCTATGTACTACCTTTGACACTTATTAGCTGCTTAATCATGGTGAAGTCATATGACTGCCCTGAACTTCAGTTTTCCCATCAGGTAAACAAGGATAATAATTCCTATACTACCTGCCTCACAGAGTTGTTGTGAGACACAAATGAGATCATGTATTTTAAAAATTCTTCTTTGAAGGACTTAAAAATACTACATAAATGTCAACTCATAGTATTGTTGACTTTTATTGAAAATATGCCAAGATGAACAGACTTCTTAATTGAATTGCCAATGCTATAACAATGTGCTATTATAACTTTTTTCCAGAAAGCAGAGACACAGATATCTTAGTCTTTCCTTTTTAAAAAAATTATTTTCAGCTAAATTCAAGGTATTATTTAAAACACATTTTCCTCACCCAAATAAGGAAAAGTTTGAGACATACATACTGTATAATACATGATTTTTTTTTTTCAAGTTGCTGTTGACTTTTCCTAGACTATAACTCCAATTTCCTAAAACTGTTTTTCTCTTATCTTATTCTATTCTTAGGGATTCCTTGTTGTTAAGCAGATGACATCATTATATGGTATTCAGGACACTAGAAAGAGAGCTTGCATTTTTAATTTTCCTCTATCTGTCCATCTGCATGCCTCTAATCTTCCATGCCTGAAGCAAATTTTCTATAATCTGTGTTCTTCACTATATGCTAAGCATCTAGGACAAAAAAGGGAGCATCCTTCTGTGGAGAATAACTTAGCCAAAGCCACCTTACTTCATTTTTATGATGAAATGTGTATTTCCTATTAAAAGGCAAATCTGTTCCTTTAAAAGGTTGATTTGGATGGTGCTTCAACAGTAATTCCAGCTGGTTAAATCCATGGCACTAAAAAAAGTCTAGTGAAAACATTTTTCAGTTTTGTATTATTTTTCTTTTTACTATATTGTGAACTGCATATATTTTCATTCACGCTAAGCCCTTTATTCTTGGTATCTGATTCTTCATAGTCAAATGAGTTTTAAAGATGAATTGGACTCAATAATATTGCTTTTATTACTTAAAAGCTCTATTTAAGTACCATTAATACCACATAAGGATAGTCTTGGATGGAGCTGATCCGTTCTCAGTAATTATGCAAGAACTGTTGGCATTTCCCTATACTCTTTTACCACTTCATGAATTGTCAGCTTTCTTTTCTAGCTCTATGAAAATTCCCTTATAAATTTTCCTCTTCTCCCCTGAAGCCTTTGACTTTCACATGAAAATTACATTTTAGTCAACTTGATGACTAATTGCATAATGAGAAAAAAAGCCCTAATCAGGTTGTACTTTATTGTATGCAATGTGTAGTCCTTAAAATATGGATATAAATAGATTTTAAAAATAAATTATGTTAGTTTAAATTAAGGAAATATTTTATTTGCAGAAATGGTTTTTTAAAAGCAAATAGTCATATTTCAATTTACTGAGTTTTTATTTTGGATTTTTAGATTTTAGATTTTTAGATTTGGATTTTTGAATTTTAGATTTAGATTGAACAAAAATGAGAGGCAATACAGTTTAGTGGCCAGAGAAGTCAGGCAGATATGGGCTCAAGGCTTCAATTAACTGTGTAAATCAATACAAGACACTAACCCTCTCTTAGCCCAAGACAACTCCTTGAAATTACAGAACTGATGCCCATATACATATATATGGAATATTTCCTCATCTCAAATTTCCAACACTATTACAGCTATGGTGTGGTAAAAATAATAATAATTATTGTTATTATAATTTCTCATGGATACTTCTATTATTTTTATAACAAGAACTTCTGTATCAATTGATTTTTCAGCTTAATTTCATGTTTATTGCTCATGCAAATCTAATTTTTTTCCAATCAACCTCTTTAAATGTCCTACTCTAAATTCCTCATCATAGTAAAGAGATGATTCTTATTTATCATAAGATACTGAGGTAGAAATTGACATATTTTACCTAGATATAAAGACTTCAAGTTTGGGCTTGGTAATGTGCCAGAGGTTTCTTGTCAGAATGAACTAAGCTAAATTGGAGCAGGCTTATCACAAAAATGTCAAACCATTCATTGAGTTGTTCTTGACCACACCAACTTAAGACAATGGTCTACTATGCTGCCATAAACATAAATGGCAGGAATACTTACACAGATGAAATCCTACATCTTTGAAGCATGAAAGTATTTTATTTTTTAAAAGTTCTCAATTATTATTATCATTACTTGGATTTTCCTTTAAATTTGGACGATTATATTAATAAGGACCTTAAGAGAAGGATGAAAGACTCACTTAGATAGGATGGGCTATCTTTCCATCAGACTGAAATGCATTTCCTTATTGAGGAAATCTCTACCACAAACTGAAGATATGAGTCTGGAGGGAATAAATAAGTGACCAGGTCAGAGGTAAGGAATTGGTGAATAGAGAGGGGGAGTAGAACTCTCTAGATAGATAAGCATGGTTACTTATGAATATTTATAGGCTATTTTGTTTTATTTTGCATTTCTTCAATGGGGTGAAATGAAATTGTCTGGTAACCTTTATATATTATTAAATTGAATTCATATGGAAGAGTCTTTTAATCACATCTACAGAAAACTAAATATCAGCTCTATTTTGATATTCACAGGTGATTCCCTGGGTAAGATCATGAAGCAAAGAGTGATTCAGGAGAAGTCTTGGGTCTGGGTAAACCCAACACATGGGGTTTCTGGGAAATTAGTTCTTATAAGGTGAATTTGAATAAAAAAGCACTATGCTTTATAGCTATGTTGAGAGAAAGCCCAACACTGTGGTTAGTCTATACATCATAATCCTTCAACTGGTGGTAGATACTGGAACTACAAACATAGTGCCGAGGAAGAAATAAATAAACAATCTATATAATGCTGACCCTATAAATCTTAGAAAATGAGAATTGTCTGGTTCATACATCCATTATCTCCTCCTCCTCCTTCTCCTCCTCCTCCTCCTCCTCCTCCTCCTCTTCTTCTTCTTCCTTCTTTTTTAAAAAGAAGTTAAGAAAACTGATTTGCCTGTTTACAAACTAAGCCAATGTCAAATAATGATACTCTTCCTGAGATTCCTATCACCTAGAAAAGAAGTACGTGTAAGATTCAGACCACAGATATATCTAGTTCTCTTAAAGGATGGTAAATATAAGGTCAAAAAAAAGAAAAATTCACTGTAAATTCTGATTTTGGATTGTTTTTAACTAACCCCATATAGTTGTATAGTTTTTTTGAGCAGTCAGGGAAGGCGTGATCACCTTTTTGGGGTTCTTACCTCCTTGAGAAGTCAGGGAGGTCATGACCACATTATGTTCTAAAACAAAAGAAAGCAGGAGATGTTGGAATCTTTACAAATTGTTAAGTCATTAGAGTTGATAGAGACAATAATTATCTAAATTAGCATGGTTCAGTATCACTGATCTGATTTTACAAAGAGATGTTTTGGGCCAGAAACTGAAACAAGGTACTAAGTAGAACTAATTGATACAATGCTTGTGTTCACACCAGTACTCATTGGAGTTCACAAGTATGGGAGATTCACAAAGTAAATTTTGTAACTTTGTGAATTCACACCTCCCTTAGGTGTGCCTCCAGAAAGAGGAGTCAACCTTTGGGAGATCATATATAAAGAGGCTCTTAGCTTCGGGTTAGTTAGTTACTTCAGGTTAGAGAGAGTTACTTCAGAACATTGACTGGGATAAGGGATTGGTGAATAGAGCTGCAAAAAATAATCACACTGTTTTCCCCTCCTCATTCTAGTGGAATTATTATATAAGGAACTTTTGAAAATCTAAATACTATGGGAAATTTTTCCTTTTTTTAGAAAAAGGTAAATTAATGAAGCCAAGGTGATTCAGGAAAAGGATTTTCTTTTCCAAGCATATGACTTTATAACATAAATTTTTATCCCCTCCTTCCCATTGTGTAAATCACCATTTCCTAAAGAAAACTTGCCAATGATGAGATCTATTATTTCTGAATACTTCAAAAATAAAATATAAATTACAGAAACAAATAGAAATATTGAGTATATGCATATCCTGAACAACCAGTTATTTTTTTTTTTAAATTTTTTATTTAATAATTACATTATATTGACACTCGTTTCTGTTCCGATTTTTTTCCCCCTCCCTCCCTCCACCCCCTCCCCTAGATGGCAAGCAGTCCTTTATATGTTGGATATGTTGCAGTATATCCTAGATACAATATATGTTTGCAGAACCGAACAGTTCTCTTGTTGCGTAGGGAGAATTGGATTCAGAAGGTATAAATAATCCGGGAAGAAAAACAAAAATGCAGATAGTTTACATTCGTTTCCCAGTGTTCTTTCTTTGGGTGTAGCTGCTTTTGTCCGTCATTTATCAATTGAAACTCAGGTCTCTTTGTCAAAGAAATCCACTTCCATCAAAATATGTCCTCATACAATATCGTTGTCGAAGTAACCAGTTATTTTTTAAAGTCCTTATTTGAACTTATTACTAAATGGAGTGGAACCTTTGGTTCATTTGCATGTCATTCTGAATAACTCAATAGACCACTGGGAATAGTTTTTAAGTCATGAATCTTTCGTAAATTCTGAAATTTTACTTCTCATCCATATATGGTGACTTTTTTCTCACCCTAGAAAGATTATTGTACCATCCAAGAATATTTTATTGATATTAAAAAAACCAACCCACAGATCATATAATCTGTCTTTTGATACATTGATTCACATTTTTAGTATGCTTGTATTTCTGCCAACAATTGTCTATTTAGGTCAAAATACTCATCTTAACGAGACAGAATAGAAGATGTATAGGTAAACTTGAAAACATAGTGGAAAAACACCTTTATTTTTCTCAAAACACATAGTACATTTTATAAAAAAAAAAAAAAAAAAAAATCTCAGCAACCTTACAACTTCCTTTACTGCAAATGCCCATAGGTTTGTAATTTATTCCAGTTAAATCTTCAGTATACATCAGAATGAATGTTATGATTATTTTCAACAGCATTCAATTTAGTTACCAATCAGGAGAGTCACTTAGAAATTCTGCTCAGAAACAACAAGGGCAAAAAGCAACTAGGATCAAGGAGACCGTTTGATTTGCCTTCACTAATAAGGGCCATAAATTATTTACTGAACTTCAAAGTCTTGAAACTGGTGAAGTACACTGGGGCAAAAGTAGAATTTGTTTGTTTACTATCAATTATTTATGCCGTATGTTTTACAACTGAAAATGTGTAGAAACGGCAGAATCCAGAGCAATAGTGTATGATAAAAAGGGGTATTATGTTAATTCCAGAAAAGCTTAGTTACATCTCCATTGAGATTCCCAAAATAGTATTTATAACCTTTTCAATAAAAGTCCCAATAACACTACACACCAAAAAAGCACAGTGTTTTGAAAAGAAATATTTATGTAAGATTGGCTGCACACGTGTTCCTATATCCTTGACAAAAATATTTTATATTTATATCAAAGAAGAGTGACTTTAAATTAGATTATGGATGCCAGTTCAATTAATAATATTTTTGAAATATGTTAGCAAATGATATAGAACTAATCCATGCCTATCCTAATTATTTTCCTTATATGTTTGTATAGGTCAGCCAACAAATAAATATGTCAATCTTTCTAATCAAACTGCCACTTCAAACTTAGTTTAGTAATTACAGATAAAAATGTTGGTCAGATTAAAAAAGCAACAACCCTGGGATGCATGGAATGTAGGCCAAGAAGCCATTGTTTTTAATGTGCCTTAGGTCAAATGTGGTAAACTTCACACTTTTAACTGGGACTGTTTGTAATAGATTGAATGAAACAGGTCTACAAAAGAATCAATAAATGTAAAGACTGGAAAGAATTAGAGAGGCTTGCAGACTTGTACCTATTGTCTGGGGGAATTAGATGTCAGTTTGAGTATTATAACTCTGACAAAGGTTTCCGAACTTTAATTTACTAGAACATATAATGGGCAATGGAGAGTCTGGGAAACACTAGTCAGTCTGAATACATTATTTAACAAACACTTTAATGAATGCTACACACATTTTTATACTCCTGACATATTCTGTGCCCATTCATTTTTATTGCTGAACGTTGTTTATCAATGAAATATACCTCTCCAAAATAATCTCCTGTTAAAGTTCCTTAAATTCCTGAACAATGATAATATACTTAGAGTTGAATACAGCACATTCATGGGAACACAGAAAACTTCCCTGAATGGGATAATCTAAGATGTACTTAGACAGAAAAACATATTGTCCAAACTTTCTAAACAGATGAAACCGGATAATAACAGAATTAATTAAATAAGGCCCAGTTCTCCCTCCTTTCCTCTCCCCCTTTCTTGCATGTACACCCACATATACACCCATACCCCATATAAGCATAAATTAACAATATTAATAATAGCTAACATCTTTATAGACATTACTGTCAGTCACTATGTGAGTACATGTATCCATGTATACTTTTGCTGTTGTTTAGTCATTTCAGTCTTGTCTGACTCTTCCTGCCCCTTTTGGGGTTTTCTTGGCAAATCTATTAGTGTAGTTGGCCATTTCCTTCTCCAGTAAATTTTACAGTTGAAGAAACAAAGGCTAGCAGGGTTAAGTATTGCCCAGGGGACTCATACAATCGAATGTGCCTGAGGCTGGATTTGAATTCAGGTTTTTATAACTCCAGGCCCAGAGTGTTATGTATAAGTATGTATTATAAATTCATATATACATAGATTGTGTATATACATATATAATATTTATATTATTATATAAATATTTATTTATATAATATTTATATTATATATAAATACTTATTTATATAATAGGTATATTATATACTATATATAATAGATATTACTGAAATAGTAAATATTTATAATATATATTGCATCAGAATTCCAGAGCCATTCTGATTAGAAAGAGCCTAGGAAATACTCTGTTTGGCATCACAGAAGGAGACATTCAATACCTTTTTATTTATTTACTTATTCTTACCTAAAGCTCTAATCTTAACTGCACTTAACTCACAAAGCAGTTGTACAACTCTTATAGACATACCCGATGCAATTTAGATAGGATGCATCCCCCCACACTTATCTTTGGAAAGGAGAAAACATTCCATTAATCAAAAAGTAATGCATAAACACACTTGGGAATAAATAGAAGCCACATTGTGAAGTGAGAATTAGTGCTCTCCTTTCCACGTGAAAGAATTACGTGTTAAATCATTATAGACAGATATACAACCCCCACAAAGTAGCCCTCAAACTGAAGGGATAGATGTTACTTGATTGGGCATTGTCACTATATACAAGTCAGCCATGGAAACTTACATCATTAGAACACTGGAGATAGAACCCAACCAGATGTCTCTGTGTTCCATTGCTTCAGTAGACCTAAACTGCCAGTAAATGTAGCAGACCATTATTCCATGAATATTTACTAAGCACTTATTAAGTGCTAGAGTTTTGGGGAGAATATAAAACCCTTAAGGAAGTTGAAATCTAGTTAAACATTTTTCAGGCAATCTGAAATGCTGAGAAACATAGATAATGGTGACTATTGTCATAACATTTCACTCAGGCAATCAATCATCTCTGATTCATGTGAAACATGGCAAGTATACAGGAAGCCAATGGACAGAAAATGTGGGTTTGAGCCCTGTCTGTGGTATATATGGGTTATGGGAGATAGACAAGTCACCAAGTCTTTTAGCACTCCTAGCTTATTTGTTAAGATAAGCTGTAGGGCAGATGTCCATTTATATTGGTATTTTCCCCAGTGGAGTGAGAAATCAAATCATAGGTCAAACATAAGTGAAACTACGGCAATACCCTACCTCCAAAAAAAAATCATTGTACTAGATACAGTTGGGAATATAGGAATATTCAATTCAATCTAATAAAATCATCCATCTCTCATATGCAAAAAAATACTATTAAGAATCCTAGAGATATAAAGGCAAAACAAACTTCCAGGCTACTAGAAACCTATTTTCTAATGAGGGAATATAACACATGCACAAAGACAAGGCCAGTCCTAAGCAAAAGAGAGAAAGGAGAAACAGTGAGAGGAAGGGAGGGACACAGACAGCGAGAGCTTAGGAGAGACATGCAGAGAGACACGCAGAGAGACACCAGTGGGCATGGACACAGACACACAGACACACATTCAGAGACACAGACAAAATAAGGTGGGAAAGGGCCAAAAAGCATAACTACAATTAAGGAGATCTTGACTAAGTTGTCAAGTGGAGTGTCAAGTGGAGAAGGTGTTTTAACTAAGATGTGAAAGAAATTAGAGATTTCACAATGTTGAGGTAAGGAGGGTGTGAATTCAGGGTATGGGAATTGAAGGAGGGAGATGTAGTATCACACATGAGAAATAAGAAGCAGGACAATTTATTTGGACCTAAGAGTATGTGAAGGGGAATAATGGGTATGTTTCACATAAAATTTCTGAAACTGTTGTCGAATCACATCTCAAAATATTCCAAACAAAAGATACTAACTTTAAGGACTGAGGAATATTGTTTGAAATTATATTTATTTGAGCATTTGCTACAGAGAACATGATAACAAATACGGACTATTTGGTTAAACACCACCACTAAGGTCATGTATGTCAGCTTCTAATGAACATGTGTACAATGCTGAAATTCAATATTCAATTTAATCTATCATGGACTAAGTATTACTTGCTTTTTATTTACCTTTCAATCTATACAGAATGCCAAAAGCTTTACTTAATAAGGAATTGCAAAAGCCCATCCTCATTCTATTTTTATACTACAGAATGAAAAATAATTTTTTATTAAAAAATTAAGTTTAGGATTTGATGACTATATATATATATACATATATGTATATATATATGTATATATATGTATATATATATATATATAATATATATATATATATATATATATATATATATATATATATATAAATTTTAAAATCCTAAATTAACTCCATCAAAACACCAGTATCAAATGAGATATGTGGAAATTGATCCAACCATTCTGGAGAGCAAATTGGCACTATGCCCAAAGGGCTATCAAACTGTGCATACCCTTTGATCCAGCAGTGTCTCTGCTGGGCCTGTATCCCAAAGAGATCATAAAAAAGGGAAAAGAACCCACATGCACGAAAATGTTTGTAGCAGCCCTTTTTGTAGTGTCAAGGAATTGGAAACTGAATGGATGCCCATCAATTGGAGAATAGATAAATAAATTATGGTATATGAATGTTATGGAATATTATTGTTCTATAAGAAATGATGAACAGACTGATTTCAAAAAATTCTGGAAAAACTTATATGAATTGATGCTGAGTGAACTGAGCGTTATATATAGCAATAGTAAGATTATGCAATGATCAATTCTGATGGATGTGGCTCTTTTCAATAGAGAGGTGATTCAGGACAGTTCCAATGGTCTGGTGATAAAGAGAACCATCTGCACCCAGAGAAAGGATATGGAGACTGAAGGTGGATCACAACATAACATTTTTACTTTTTTATTATTGTTCACTTGCATTTGGTTCTCTCTCATTTTTTTTTCCTTTTTGATATGATTTTTCCTGTGCAGCATATTTGTAGAAATATGTATAGAAGAATTGCACATGTTTAACATACATTGGATTGCTTGCTGTCTGGGAGAGGGGATGGGGGAAGGGAGGAGAAAAAAATTGGAACACAAAGTTTTGCAAGGCTGGATGTTGAATACTATTTCTACATATATTTTTAAAATAAAAAAAGCTTTTAAAAAAATGGGATAGCATGGGACAGCAAATGCTTTTTAATGCTTACATCACTCTTCTTCTCCCTTTATATCAACTCACTTGGTGATGTCATCAACTTCCATGAATTCAATTATGTTCACTATGTTAATGATCCCCATGATTACAATTTTAATTTCTCTCCTCATCTCAGGACTCACATTTCCAATGCCTATTTGGATAGCTCCCACTGGATGTCTTGAAGACATCTTAAAATCCAGCACTGAACTCACTCTCTCCCTTCTTCCTACCTTTTATAGGCTACCATCATCCTCCTGGCCACCCAGGCTTAAAACCTGTATGTCATACTTAAGCCCTCAATCTCTAACTCCCTGGTCCAATCAGGTGTTGTCTTCTTGTTTTTAACCTTCAGACCATCTCTCATATATCCCCCATATTCTCTCCTCTGACACTATCACCATTCTGATATTGACTCTCATCACCATAAATCTAGATTACTGCATTAGCTTTTCAGTTGGTCTCACTGACTCAAGTCTCTCTCCCTTCTGGCCCAATTCTCTATTCAGCATAAAAAAGGTATGTTCTATTCAATATACTCCAGGTGCTTCCTATCACCTTCAGAATCAAATATAAAATCACCCATAGTTGAAGTCCATAACCTTGAATTTTTCTTCTTTTCTCTCATAATTACCTCCTTACCTATCCACATGCTCTGCAATGTATGGTCCTTCCACAGCAAAATCCATCTCATAAGTCTGAATTTTCACTGGCTATGATTGGTATTCTCTGATTACTCACTTCCTTTTGTTTCCTTCGAATCTTAGCAAAAATTTGACCTTCTACAAGGAAAATTTCCCTGACTTTCTTAATTTAATACCTTCTCTCTGAGACTATCCCCTAGATTTATGCTGTACTTATTTTTGAGCAGAGTTGTTTTCATGTTATTTCCATTAGACTGTGAGTTTCTTAAAAGCGGAACTATCTTCTACCCTCAGCACTTAGCACAATGCCTGCCACATAATAAGTGTTTAATAAATGCTAGCTGATTGACTTGATATAAATGTATCTACTAAATACTAAGTGCTGGAGGAAAAAAAAGATTAACTAGCATTAACACAACACTCTTTTTAATAAAAAATAAAAGCTAGGATTTACATAGTACTTCAAGGTTTGCAAAGCACTGTGGAAATCTCTCATTTTATGCTCAAAACCACCCTGAAAGTTAGGTGCTATTATTATCCCCATTTTATAGATGAGGAAACTGAATGTTAGAAAGCTTAAGTGATTTGCCCAAGGTGACATCATTACTAAGTATCTGGCAGGTAGTATTAGAACTCAGGTCTTCCTGACATTGTTATGGGTATTCTATTCATTATGCTACCTACCTAAACCTGTAAGTTTACTGTATCTGTGTTTTTCTCTCTCCTTCTCCCTCTCTCCCTTTGTATGAGTTCCTGTGTTTCTGATTTTTTTACAAGGCAATTTAAAGAACAATACTAATTGCTATTCGTATTTATATAGTTTTAAGGCTTATACAACAATTCTGTGATGAAGTAGACAGTATTTGTATGTGAAAAAAAGGATCCACAGATAGGATAAAAATGAATGTTCCTGGAAGAGAGAGAAAATAATGATGATGTGAGAGTACAGACGAGAGAAAAATGGATGGTTTTGCAGTTAAAGATGGGGAGTAAAGCTTTGGCAATGAATAAGACACCTAATCCTCTGAGAGTAGAGGAAAATTTCTTCCCTCTTGAATTCACCCAGCTTTATTTTCCTAAAGTTTACAACTTGATTGTGAAACTTTCCTACTTAAGAACCTTCAATGGCTATCTATTGCCTCCAAGTATAAAATAAAACTGCCTCAGCTTGGCATAAAGATCTTTCATAGGGTGGCTTCCAGCTGGCATTCTAGGTTTACTGTACATTAATTCCCTTCATGAACTCTAAATTTGAATCAAACTGGGCTATTCTCTGTTCTCATTCCATTTCCTATTCAGGTACTTTTAGACAGTGTCCTAAAACTGAAATGTACTGCTTTCTCACTCCTTTCTTCTCAGAATCCCTAAGCTTCTTTAAGGTTCAATTCATGGACCAATATGTAAAGCTTTTTATTGATTTTTAAGCTGTTAGTGCTTTTGCTTTTTAAAAATAATTTCATTTATTATCTTTCTTTATCTAAAATCAAAGTTAAAAAAGTATTTGGTAACCATTTATTACATTCCAGACACTGTACTAAGTACAAAGAATACAATAGCGGAAATAAAAATATTTCTTGCCTCAAAAAGCCCCCATTCTTAGAGGGGGAGACAACAGATAATGATCTGAAAATGGGATGTAGAGACTGAAGGCATCTTGTGTAGAGACATGGTTAACAAAATCTTAGGAAGATGAGTCTGGAGTACAATGTGGAGAAAAATTAAAACTTCATTGGCCCCATCTTCCTTAAATTGGAGGTTCCTAAAGGTATCAGTAAATCAGAGGGAAAAGCTGCAGTATTTAGGGGCTGCTTCCAATCTAATCTAACATGATCTTTTTATAGTCTGCCTTCTCACAGCAGGATGCTCCCTGAAGGCAGACATTTATTATTATTTTCTAATTTTTTGTTTCTATCCTCAATATCAAGAACATAGCAAGCACTTAATTAGTACTTTTTCAGGAGTTAGATTGGAATGAAAAGAAGAGAAAACTGAAGAGGATATTGAGAGATATTGAGAAGCTGATGTGAGCGTTTGTTGATTTCAGTCCTCTCAATTAAGCAGAAGAAATGGAATCTTTTAAATAAAAATGGTAGGACTGGAAATGGGAACTTTTGATCAAGGCTTATTAAGTCTTCCTCTCAGTGCCTAACTTACTAATATGTACATTAAGAAAAATGCTAGAATGATAAGGGAGCAAGAAGGGTTCTTAAAGATAACCTAGCAAGAGTCTTTTCACCATTTAAATAAAAGGAGCCAGAGAGAGGTTATCTGACTTCTCACAGTCATACCACTAGGTGGATGCCTCAATTGGTGTTTGCCTATAACACAATTCTGCACTACATCTCACTCATTAACAGATATAATATATTTGGAATATCTCTGGTGTTTTACATCATTATGTGTTGATCCCCTCTCCCCAAGTATCTCTCCTGTCTCTGACTCTATAGCTATTTCTTCTTTCCTCTTCTCTTCTCCTCCCCCCCTTTCCTGCTCCCTTCTTCTCCTCACTTCCCATGTCTTTCTCTCTTCTTTTTCCCATATCTTCCTCTCTTTCTCTCTCTTTTTTCTCTCTCTTTTTCTTTCTTTCCTTCCTTCTTTCTTTCTTTCTTTCTTTCTTCCTCCTTCCTTTCTTTCTTTCCTTCCTTCCTTCCTTCCTTCCTTCCTTCCTTCCTTCCTTCCTTCCTTTCTTCTTTCTTTCTTTCTTTCTTTCTTTTTTCTTTCTTTTTTCTTTCTTCTTTCTTCTTTTTCTTTCTTTCTTTCTTTCTTTCTTTTTCCTTTCTTTCTTTCTTTTTTCTTTCTTCCTTCCTTCCTTCCTTTCTTTTTTCTTTCTTTTCTTTGTTTCTTCTTCCTTCTTCCTTCCTTCTTTCTTTCTTTTTTCTTTCTTCCTTCCTTTCTTTCTTTCTTTCCTTCCTTCTTCTTCCTTCCTTCCTTCCTTCCTTCCTTCCTTCTTTCTTTCTTTCTTTTCTTTTTTCTTTCTTTCTTTCTTTCTTTCTTTTTTCTTTCTTTCTTTCTTTTTTCTTTCTTTTTTCTTTCTTTCTTCCTTCCTTCCTTCCTTTCTTTTTTCTTTCTTTTCTTTGTTTCTTCCTTCCTTCCTTCCTTTCTTTCTTTTTTCTTTTTTCTTTCTTTCTTTCTTTCTTTCTTTCTTTCTTTTTTTTTCTTTCTTTCTTTCCTTCCTTCTTTCTTTTTTCTTTCTTTTTTCTTTCTTTTTCTTTCTTTCTTTCTTTCTTTCTTTCTTTCTTTCTTCTTTCTTTCTTCTTTCTTTCTTTCTCTCTCTCTCTTTTTTCTCTCTCTTTTTCTTTCTTTCTTTTTCCTCATTCTCCTTCTCCCTCTACCCCTCTTCTCTCTCCCTCCTCCCTTTCTCTTTCCATTCTTCCCTTCCTTTTTCCTATCTTTATTTCTCCCCCTCTATCACTCCCTCTGTGCCCCTCTCCCTTTCTTTCCTTCCTCCTTCTCCATCTCTTTCTTCCTCTCTCTTTTGCCCTTTCACCTCTTTCTTTAGGATAATATACAACGTGGTAAAGTGGAAGAATGCTGGATTGAAGGTTAGTTTGAATTTTAGCTCTACCACTTAATATTTTTAAGCAGTTGTGCAAATGACCTAATCTCTTTAGGCCTCAATTTCTTCATTTGTAAAATTAGGAAGTTGAACCAGATGGCCTTTAAGTTCTTTTCCAGCTCTACATCTAAGATTCTTTAAACAACTCCAAAATGACCTTTCAGCATGAAAAATAAAGGTTCGAAAGTCAGCTCAATTCTTGGGACTGCTTCAAAGAGGTTGTTGTGAACATGCCACAAACAGTAGACACTTAAAAATACTGTTTAATTTTCTTTAATCCATTTCGTTTTATGGATCTAAAATGGCCATCCGACAATAATACTGCAGTTTCCATAAGGAATAAATTGTTACTGCTTGACAAAAAACTCTTTTTATGCCAGAATAGGGAAATATAAAAATGTCTTTTTCATATAATTATATTAAAAAATGTGTTAGCATGTTCTCTCATATTACAGCTGTTAGAACCTTTTTTTAAACAACTGACTTAAGAGCTTTCCTTTCCTTCCTCATTTTTTCCTAATTAATTTCTGTTCAACCAAAGAATTCTTTCCTTTTATGGCTTCTGCTATCATAGTAGCGCCTCCAGAAAATGAACTAGTCCATTTTGGAGCCCTCCCCTTCCAAAAAGCAGGTTTCTAATGAGGATACTTTCCCATGTGGTTTTGTTATTATCTTACATTATTTCACAATTGGGGAAAGCAATCAAGTGACTGATATTACGCCATTCATATATTTAAATCCTTTGCCATTCAGACAGAATCATCTTCAGAAGCTAGGTGGGAGCTTTCACTTTTTTATATTTCTTGTTCTCTACCAGGGCAATAAATTTGGTCACTGAGTGGAGTGAGGGGGAGAAAGCCACGTTGACTGTTTAGCATAATCAATGTCATGGTTAGGACCACTGTGAATTTGACTTAGGCTGCAAATATCATCCACTAACTCTTAATGCTCTATCCAATTAAAAACATTCTTTTCCTTCAAACAGATTTTAAAACTGTTTTCTTATAGTTCTTTAAATTTTGTTAATACTTGTAAGTTCTAAGGTTAGTGAGATTTGCTTATGTTTTATAAAGCTTGCAGACCTTTGTTTTCTTTCCTTTTAGCTTTAAATGTGTATTCTCTAATCTCAATAAAAGGAAAAATGTATTTCATTTAATGATGTAGCTTCTAACAAATTGGATAGAAAAGTTAAGACATATGTCTACCAGTTCCATTTATTAAAGGTAATGGCAAGAAACATTGCTGTCTCTATTGTTATCTCTTTAGAGCTCATTCCTCCCACTCACCACTATGTGAAAATTATGAATTCAAGGGAAAGTAAATTTAACAAATTATTCAACACAGCAAAACTATATGTGACAATATAGATCAATACAGATGTGACAAGCAAGGTATTTCTTTGCCTTTGTCGAACTCCTTAACCAAGTAGCCTATGCACAAAGAAGACTTCATTTCATTCACTTTAGCTATATCATCAAAATAGATGAACAGAATTAATTCAGCTAGAGTGATCAATATTGATCACTGAAGACAGCTGAAACAGACAAATTGACTGTTTTATGATCTATTTTTGTTTTGTGTGTAGAGACATGATCTTTAGCACTATTGTGCTAACAACGCAACAAGTTTAATGAGATATATTTGAGAAATAGCTCTTTGAAATAATTTACTATTGTAAGAAAATCCAAAACCATTTTCTTACCAATATGGATTCAATTTTTTGATCAATAAACAGTATAAATGATTATTTTTTAAATGAAGTAAAATGATTTGTTATAAAATAGAGAAAGGAAAGCAAAAAGCTCTAATAGATGCCAAACAAACAATGGAAATAAGAAGACCTGGGACTGGTTCTACTTCTGACCCATATTGGTTATGTGTTGCTGGACAGCAGCTCTGTAGGTCCGAAACTCTCCATAAGACTATAACTTACACAGATGATAGTAACCTGAATTGCTAAAAGGTTTCCTCATCTGGGTGTTCCATAGCAATGTAGTCTCTAGATAAGACTATTTCACAGAGAATATGCCCATCAGTATTGGCAGAGAGGAGTCTTGATTGAGTGTTCACTATGCCAATAAAGTCATAATTTCTGTCCTTATCACTAGGTCATAAAAAAATGAAAATTTTAAAAAGGCCTGTCATGCATTTTATCCAAATTCTTCTTTTCTTTCCCTTCTGATTTGCGCTTGGTAATTTGGATGAATATTTCTCTACATTATATATTGTTTTTATTTTTTGTTGTTGAGTCTTTTTTAGTCATGTCCAAATCTTTGTGACCCCATTTGGGAATTTCTTGGCAAAAATACTGGAGTAATTTATTTCCTTCTCCATTACCTATGACAGACATGGAAACTGAAGGAAACAGGGTTAAATGGAGGACTTGTCCCAGATCATACAGCTAGTATTTGAGGCCAGATATGAACCCCGAAAGATGAATCTTCTTGACTCCAGGTCTGGTTCTCTATCCAGTCTGACACCTAGCTACTCTTCTAATTTTACTTATGTATAAAATAAGACATCTACTAAGATACAAAGATGAATGTGTTGTATCCTCTTATACCGAGGGTTCTTGATCTTTTTTTGTTGTTTCATGGACCCTTATGACAGTCTAGTAAAGCCTAGGTTTTTTCTCAGAAAAATATTTTAAAAATATAAATTAATTAATAATAAATAAATATAAAATTATATATAAGAATACAAAGGAATTTATGCTGAAATACATTTATCAAAATGTTAAAAAATTTGCAGATCCCAGGTTAACATCTTATGTTTTAAACCATATGTGTGTGTGTATATATATATATATATGTAGGTGTGTGCATATATATATTATATATATATATATATACACACACATCTGTATATTACATACACACACACACACACACACACACACACACACACACACACAAACACACATAATTAGAGACATAACGCTTTTAGCCTTGAAATTCAAGGTCATAAAATCCACCTGATTCTCCAAAACTGAAATAAAAAAAAGAAAAGTTTTTTCCTTAACAGTTATAATCTCTACTTCCTTTTTCAGTAAATATATATATATATATATATATAATAGTATATGTATAAAGCTACATTTTAGACTAGAGATCCACCTTTTTCATTATCTTAAAATTATTATCATGTAGCACTTTACTTTTTTCACAGATTTGTATGTATTAAAGGATAAGGGTTTTGTTTGTTTGTTTTGAGTTGGAGTGGGATTTTTTGGGGGGACTATTTCCTACATACTCCCAAGTATTTCATTTTAAATTACTGGAGTGCTTTGTGAAATATACACATAACAAGAGGTCAAATTTCATTCAGTGAATCAGTTCAATATGAGAAACAAATTTTTATAGAGGAAAGAAAATTGCCTTCAAGTCAATTGGCATCATTTTACATCAGCTTCTTGCTCTGAGTAGTTGGACCCAAAACATCCAGGGCTCAGCAGAGCTCTGTGTTCCTTTGAACAGCATGCGGCTTTAAGGGCTGTTATGAAGAATAATGATGGAATTATAACTGACGAGCACTTCGTCTTGTGAGACCACTCAGAGAAGACTAACAAGATAGCAATCGCTAAAAAGCCTTTGTTGTTTAGGTAAGAATGAAAGTATTTTTTTCCTTCCTGCCTCCCCCACCTAAGTTCTACACTCGAATGCTGACCTTATATTCAGAAAACCCAAGGATTCATTTCAACTCACATTGCCTTTGATCAGATTTCCAATATAGTCTAAATAACAGATCACTGTAAAGAATATGTAAAACAGTTTCTGTTCAAACAGTGGTAAGTGTTTGAAAAGAATGCTCTGTTTATTCTACAATGCCATCAACTTAACACTTTGTTCAGCAACTGATCAGAAGCCAAAGATGGCACTAAAGTTAATGGAACTGAGAGAATAGGTTATATAGCTTGGATGATTAGATAGATAAAAGAAAAGGAGTAAGTTAAATTCTTTTAAAACAAATGGAGGATATCCCAATCATATTTGGTTTTCTTTTTTTTAAAGTTCTCCCCTCCCCCCAATCTACCCTAAATATAATAAATTTTCTACATATTTAAAACCAAAGAAAGAAACTGACCAAGAGCTATGCAACAATTCAACAATTCAATTGGGAAATATTTTTTATCAAATGCTTACTGTGTTTAAAGCACTATAGTGATTATATCAGGTAATTAAAAATCTAATACTATCTCCAGGAGAAAGACAATGTGGATTAGGGTAACTGATAGAAACCAGGAAGGTCTTGATTCAAGTTTTTCTTCTGAGGATATAGACTACGAAGTTTCAGAGAAAATATTGACCTGCATTGGTAAAGGGAATTCCCTCCTCTGGGAGCTTCTTACATTAATTAATTCACATGTCTGGTTTCTATCTTATTGTCCCCAGATCTCACAAAAGTTGAATGGTCAATCTCCCCAGGATGGTCTTATGTAAACATTAGAGTACTTAAATGAAATTGTCTTACCTGTCCTATAACACATATAAATCCCTTAAAAAGCTATCTTAACTTCTGTGCAAGACAATGAATATAAGGAGATATAATATGCTGCAAATGAACAAGTACTGACTACAAAACTGGAATACTTGGATTTAAATCCTGCTTCTGTCATTTATACTTCCTTAGGCCTTAATTTCCTCATCTGTAAAAATGAGGATTGGCTTAAAATGGCTTCTAAAGTCCCTCCCAATTCTAAATCTATGATTTTATGCTGCAAATTCTATGATCCCAAGTTGCTATTGGGGAAAAAAAAATTTACATTCTCATTTTAGGAACTCGACATCACTTTATGTGTCTATTTCTACAGTAAGATTCTAAACATTTCATCATCAAAAAAGATTTCTTCAATATTGCCTCCTATCAACTTTTAGTTCTTTTATGCTTTCATTTGACTTTATTCTGCCCTCCCATAAAATTGTAAACTCCTCAAAGGCAGAAACCTCTTTTGTAACTCCTCACAGGCCCTAGTATTAAGTATGCTTTGAATACTTAATAAAAAATTGTCAATGGACTTCTAATCCAGAAACATCCGTGTAGAATCATAAAGCTATAAATAACAGAACTGGTACAATCTTCAAGAGTAACGTTGTTTAACAATTTGCATTGGGAATAATTTTTTCCAATGTTTTAATCTGGCTCTATGGTTTTAATTTGAACACATTTCTTATAATATTCCTCACTAAGTAGGTAGAAAGTCAAACGGGTAATCAGTGACTTTCATTATTTGTATATTTAAAAAAAGATGACATTCTGAATAATCAATATAAATAAGCTTGCTGCCTTCTGTGGGAGATTCAAGAGCTACAGAAAATTAAGACTGACTTACTAATAAATACAACTACATAATACATAAATCCTTCTGGCCTTTCACTGAAGAATCATGGTATAATATTAGGAGACTTTGACATGGAACTAGAAGACATGATACTTTTGTGTGTGTATAACTTTTAAAACATTTCACCTTCAGAAGCCTCAGTTTGCTCATCTGTAAAATAGGAATAATTATTTAATCATCTTGGTACTATGTACCAAGAACTTTCTCATAATTCTCTTACAATTTAATATCCTAGTAAACTTCAACATGCTTTTAAGACAATAAAACATGTTCCCGAGGCTGCTATCATTAGATATTCACAGGTATATTCCTCTTTTCATTCTTCAAGGGTTAGGACAGTTCCTTGGGAAATTTAATGGAGGTGATGATATCCTACAAAGGATATTGAAAAGGAGTGTTAATGAACTTTAAGACTAATATTCAAAACTAATGTCACTTCTGAACCATGTTATACTTCCAGTTATTTGCTATATGTCTATATCCACATGTCTCATCATGTACTAAATATCTTAAGACATCCAAACTATTCCTCCCAAAATCTTTATTTCTTCTGATATCACTGTTGTCTACCCAAGCTCATAATATTTTAAAAGAGAATAGATTCTTACCTATCTTTCAATTTCTTTACTCAAATTGCCAAGTACAATTCTACCTACCAAACACTATGGTTCCTTCTTACTCATTATTGAGATGTAGATCAATAATTCTCAAAGAATGTGGTAAGAATTTCATCTAATGAATTATGAAATTTTGGATGTTATATAATTGCAGATAAAAGAAAATTCATCTATTCATTATTATTTTCCCAACATATGTAATTATAACCCTGGTATGTGGAAAACTAAATTCTGTGGCATATGAAATCCTTCACAAGCCAATTCCTTCTAACTTATTTAGTCACACATTACACTTTCCCTTCTACAATCCAGTGACAAAGGTCTCCTTTTTGCTCCTTGAATATGAGACTCCACACCTTGATTCTGACCATTTTCATTGGCTGTCCCCCATACTTGTAATTCTGTTACTTTTGCTATTCTCTGCCTTCTTTTGAGTTTCAGTTAAAATCTCACCTTTTGCCAGACGCCTTTTCCAAACTTCCTTAGTGCTAGTGATTTCCCTCTGTTGATTGCCTCCAATATTTCAAGTAATTATTTTGTTTCTGTACAATTGGTTTTAACTTAAACTGTGAGCTCCTTGAGAGCAGCAACTGTCTTTTTGTCTTTATTTGTATCTCAAACACTTGTCTGCTACATATAAGTGCTTAATAAATGCTGACAGATTAAATAGTACCTCTTATATTTAAGCAATAACCTCAAAATTAGTCCTTGAAATGGTAAAGCATTATTTTAAAACCTGTTCTTATTGAAAGGAAACTGCACATACATAAGTATCCTGATTTTTCTATAGTGGTTTCAACTTCAACATTGTTTTTATTCTTCATGGCAAGGGATATTGTGCTGTAATTTTTTTTCAAGTGTGAAGATACATGGTTTAGATTTTGTCACTTTTATAGTAAATTGGCTTCCCTGCTTAGAGTTTTACCCCCTTATACCTCACTACAGATGTCAAATTAATATCTCTAATAAACAGATATGATCACATCACTATCATTCCCAAATCTTCACCAGAGATAAGTCAATTCTGCATATAGTTTTTCACAATGTTTCCCATTTATCTATTATTTTACTGATTCCAAATTATTATATATTTCCTTCTTTCAATTTCTGTACATTATTTCAAACTGACCTGCTTACTTTTCTGTGAATTCAATAAGCTCACATTGTCTTGGTATCTTTCCAAGTCTTTTCTTCATTCTTAAAATGCATTTCCCCCCTTTTTCCCAAATCCATCTTCTAAAATACTTGACTTATATCAAGGATCAGTTTAGGTGCCACTCTCAGTGTGAAAGATTTCCAACCCAAATTCTTAGTACTCTCTCCTTTTGAAATTAATTTGTATTTATTTATTTGCATACTATATTATAAATCCTTCTTTACCCCTCTCCAAGTATAAGTTTTTTCTTTTTTTATTAATGCTTTTTATTTTTCAAAAAATATGCATGGACAATTCTTCAACATTAAGCCTTGCAAAACCGTGTGTTCCAATTTCCTCTCCTTCCCCTACTCCCTTCCCTAAATGGCAAGTAGTCCAATATAATGATATAAGTTTTTTGAGATAAGACTATTTTCTCTCTTATATTGATATGCAATACAGTTAACTCCTTTTTGTTGAATTGAACTGAATCAAGACATTTCTTTTCTTTCTTCCTTTTTTTTTTTTTTTTTAAACTGAGGCAATTAGGTTTAAGTGACTTGCCCAGGGTCACACAGCTAGGAAGTGTTAAGTATCTGAGTTCAGATTTGAACTCAGGTCTTCTGACTTCAGGGCTGGTGCTCTATCCACTGCACCATCTAGCCGCCCCTGAAACAAGATATTTCTTAAAGAAATACCTAAATAATCTACTTTCCAAAGTATTTCCAAAGAAAGTTTATTGCTAGCAGAAAGGACAGATATTTCCTTTAACTTTGATATTTAATTGCATTGAACACCATATTTATTTCACATCTAAAACAAATTAGGTAAAGAGAATACAAGGAAATGCAAAAACAGTCCCTGTCCTCAAGGAGCTGAAGTCTAAGAGATAAAGGAGGCAATATGCAAATAATGATATACAAATAAAATGTGTACAAGATAATTGAGGGTAGTTTCAGCTGGAAGATGTTAGCTTTAAGATAAATTGATGAAGTCTTCTTGCAGAAGTGTCTAATTAAGGATCTATCAGGGATCCTCAAACTATGGCCGCGGACCAGATGTGGCAGCTGAGGATGATTATCCCCCTCATCCAGGGCTATGAAGTTTCTTTATTTAAAGGCCCACAAAACAAAGTGTTTGTTTTTACAAAGTCCGGCCTTCCAACAGTCTGAGGGACAGTGAACTGACCCCCCATTTAAAAAGTTTGAGGACCTCTGATAGTTAATACTTAAAGTTGGGGAGACCAGGAGGTAGAGGCAAGAAGAAAGAAAAGTTAAAAATAAAAAGCTACAGGCGAGTACAAGGACGAAGATTTGTTCTAGAAATGGGGAACAGCCAATGAAAATACATAGATCTGGGAAATAAAGGTCTTGTGCAAGGAATAGCAAAAAGACTGTGTTGTTAGATCATAGAGTACATGCGAGGGATTAAGTTTTGAGAGTAAAGACTGGAATGACCAAAAGGATCTAAGTTATAAAAGCCTTTACAAGCCAAATGAGATTTTTTATTTGATCTTACAAAAAAAAGGGCAGTGACATGGTCAAATCTAAGTCTTAAAAGGATCGCTTTCATTAGCTGAGTGGAGGATGGATTAGATTGGGGAAAAACCAACCAGAAAGCTCTTACAGTAGTTCAGAAATCAGATGATGAAGGTCTATACCAGGATAGTGGCACAGTGGTAGAGGCAAAGGAGAGCAGAGGGTATATCAAAGAGATGTTATGATATAGGGAGATAGAGATAACAGAACTTGGCAGTAGATTCAATGCATGGGGCAGGGAGGGAGTATGGTAAGAATAATCAAAGAGCCAAGAATGGCATTGAGGTTTTGAACCTTGGTGATTAATGTTAGTGCCCTCAACAGTGGAAAAAGGAGTTGGGAAGCCAGCAAAACAAAAATCACTGAATGAGTCCCTGCTTCTAAGAAATCGGTTTCCCTGACCAATATTGACCAATATGTTAGGCCAGAATTTTGTTATCTTTTAGGACTGATTTTATTTCTAGTATTGTAGACATAGTTCATTTTGTTCACTTCAAGATGATTTTCTTTTATTTTTCTGAGATTCTTTTTTTTTTTTATTCCTAAATGTGCAATAAGATTATACAAGTCCCTTAGCTTCTCTGAGTCTGAGTTCCCTAATCTCTCAAATAAAAGCTTTGAATTAGATGATCTCTGAGCATCTGTATGGTAGAGAGATAAAGTAGAAAGAATGCTAAGCTCTTTACCAGGAGACTTGAGTTTGAAATCTGGCTGTACAATGAAATATCTATAAAATAGGAATAAGAATATATACATGTATCACAAGATCATTTTAGAAATGAAATAAAATTATATGTATGAAAATTTTCTGAAAACCATAATTTATTATATAAAATACAAATTAGCATTAATATAATGCATTTCCTTTTGTGATTATTTCTATTTCTTTTTTACTCTCAAAATAAAAATATATGGAAGAAAAAACTCTAAATAACATCAAGAAAAAGCTTATATAATTGGACCAAAGGGAAACAATTGCAGTATGAAAATCTGATTATGCCAAAAAATCTTTACTTTATTTTACACAAGTCCTTGAAACTCTCAAGAATAGAAACAGTATTGATAATGGTATTTTCAAATGACTCATGGCATTTTATAAAGTGCTTTCTTTACTAAACACTGGGATAGTGTCAACAACTAGTATCACTCCATTTTTTACACATAGGAATTGGAGGTTTAGTGAGGCCTAAATCTCTTCCAGAATCATAGATTTAAGAAGAAAGACTAGAATTTACATCTTCAGATATCATCTCCATTCTTTCTCTAGCCTAACCATTGGACTTCTGCATAGATAAGCTTCAGCAAGTTGAAAAATCCTCCACTACATGGCATTTTAGCCTAATTATTGTTGAAAGGTACATAGCTTACAATGATAAAGATGAAATTCTAGCACTAAATTAGCTTCAGTTTTCTAGTACCAACTAATTACTAAGTCCTTTATTATTTCATCAAGAATCCATATCATCCATTTGCTTATCAAAATTAGTATGGCAATGTGTTACAAGTCATGCAATACAAAATTCTTCAACAGCATCCTTCATTGTCATTGCTCTTTCCAGTACAGCTTTCTTAGGTTTGTTATAGTTAACATAGTCATGAAATAGATGTTAGAAAATAGGTGTTTGTTCCAAGTCTTGCCTATTTTATTTTGTCAGAAGCTAATTGTAGTTTATTTTTGGTGTATACCCTTAATAACAGTTTATATATATATATATGTATATGTAATCTTTGTAACTGAATATCTGCTTATGTTTTTATCACTGACAAGGGGAGGAAAGTATGGGGTGTCTATTTCATGTTTGTATTTCTCCTAGCTCCATTGAAGAAGTGCCAAGTGAGAGTTTCTCTGATTCTTTATGTTGCATACTTGCTTCTCTATGCTCTGGGATGTTTTTCCTGCATGTTTGAGTACATGAATTTATGTGTAACTGCTCATTTCATCTAATCACAATGTATAAATAAAACTATTTTTAAAAATTTCATAGTTAGCCATTATTTATACTTACATTTCTTATTTTTGGAATCCTAGGACCAGGCATAGTACCCAACATATATAGGCACTTCACAAATATTTTTGAATGAACCTGAATTGAATTAAATTAGTGCCCATTTTCTTTTCCATTGTAGTACTTGTTTCATTCAAGTACCAAATAAGAATGAAACACTTGCAATAGGCATTAAACAAAATAGTTTTTCCTCCAAAATTTTTGGTAGTATCATCATTGTTTTACAAATGTACAAAATAAAACATTGAAAATACATGACCATGGCTTACAAAGGTACTGGCAAAGCGATTGCATTTGAAGGATGTGAACTATATTCTGGCTCTGCCCTTTATTATTTGTATGTGAGGCAGGTCATTTAATTTGTGGAACTCAAGTTATTTTCATTTGGAAAAAACTGGCACTGTTCACTCCACTAGTACTATGCATGTATTAGCCACATATTAATGGTAAAAATGCTAATTGCAACATCAATGGTATTGCATTTTGTAGAGTATATGTCCAGTAAGATAATTGGTTTGACTTTTTCTGAATCAATCAAGCCAGAGAAAAACTAACCCTTAGAAACTAAGGTAGGTAAGGGAAACAAGTGGAATTTGATACTAATTTTTTGTTAAGCCCTAGTTTATTTTCTTTATAAAGCTGCATTGTGCTACTTTTTCCATCTTTCCCTTAACTAGATCAATTATCCTTACAAAATAGTGGTCAAATTCAGATCACATTTGAGATTTGGTGTGGATCTCCCTGCTTAAACTGGTTTTGTGAAGAAGCTGGGATTCTAGCCTCCTGTCGATTACAAAGAGGGGAAACAATTAAAGGCTCCCACAGGAGGGCCCCATCTCTCAGCAGAAGATTTGGGTAAAGTTTTCATTCATATCCAATCACACTCAAATTCGGGATCCTCTTAAGGGTCTTAGTCTAGAGAGCCAAGGCAGGACTTTGGTTTTCTATTATTCTTTATCCTCAGGTTTAAAGTTCAAGGGGAATGAAAGAGGAAGGAATAAGTAGTCTTGATCAATTTACTTACATAGGAAACCTGACTGCAATTTCTGATTATGTTATTTCATTCTGTTGAGATTTGAGTTTCTTTTGCAGAATAAAGTAAAATCTAAGTATCTGAAGTCTCATTTATCGATGTCAGTAATATCTGGGTAAAAATACTAGGTTATTTCTACTAAAGGTTTCCCAGATATACAAAATCTTAGCTTAAAGCCGGATTATGGCAAAAGAGTAAAACAATAAAATTGAAGTGAATAGTGAAAGAGGAAGAAAAGCCACTTTCAAAAAATTTAAAAAACAAATTATTTTTAAACTTTACATATTATACTTAATAAAAATAATTGATGTGTGTTTCAAGAAGTAGAGTAGGACATTTCTCATTTGCATTTTGCCTGCAAATTCAAAAACAATTTTGAGATATGGACTGTCCATTCATTTAAAAAGAGGAAAGCTAACTTGTGAAATCCATCCAACTCAATGACATTTCAAAAATGTTTTATTCAGTATTCTGTATTAGAAGATCCATAGGAAAAGGGAGAGAGATGTAATCATGTTAAGGAAAGATTTAAAAATAGATTTCAAGAATATGGCAAAACTATACCGATAGATAAACATTACATTAACTCTACTCGTGGGGAGGCAAAGCAAGGCAAATAGGGAAAACACACCTGTAAGGTTTTTATCCTCCCTAAAAAATAAGGGGATAAATCAACATCATCAGACTTAAGCCACTTAGAATAAACCTATGGAAACGAAGCATTTAAAAGGCTAACCCCCCAAAAAACATAAACAAAAAACAAAACACAAAACAAATTCAACAATAACTTGACTTTCCAAAACTATACTATTTCAAACTTTACACTTTTTTTTGAATAGACAGCTATTTTGTCGTAGTTGTTTATTCCCAAAACAGATTTTACTTATTCGTTTTTAGTTCTAACATGTTTTCAACAAAATCTTTTAAAAAAGCATTTTTTTCCTTATAGAATATTGATAATCTTATCTCCGTGCCAATCCACCACCCAAGTGCTTTGGGAAATAAAGAATGCCAATTTGTCATATTTGGTGAAGTGGATTTCTGCTCATAAAGCTAAACGTAACTACTATCCAATCTTCTGGAAAGGGAATACAAAGGCAAGATTTAAATGGGAGATTTGAAAAAGGGAAGGCTAGGGTTTGTTTCGATGATATTAACAAGATCACTGAACACCCAAGGCAGACCCAAAGCATTTTTACCCACCCACCGTCTTTATCCCATAACATCAAATCCGACTTATTGACATAGAAATCTAAAGCACTCGACTGCACTCAGAAAACAAAACTCTCACATTGGAAGGCTTCAAATTTCTCGAAAATGCTGCTTTTTGAACTTGAATATAGTATCAAAGGATTAAGTCAATGTATTCAGTGGGAGAGAACTGATCGCTGTCTGCCCGGCAGAGACCACTTTGAGGTTTGCATTGCACTGGGCTTTGTTGTACTGCGGATATAAATTATCAGACTGTGTTCTGTGACCCTGAAATGCTCAATAGATGGAAAGAGCCTTTAAATCCCTACAAAGGTTTATATATAAATATACATATATCTAATAGACATTATGGTCCTCACATATTAATGGCATTGTTAATAAAAATTCTTTTTCTATGTGTGTATATGTGTCTTGCATATGTATAGAATTATACATGCATAAGTAAATACACATATGAATGTATACATATGTATATAGACACATCTACTTCAATCCAGCTGTGAAAGGGGTTTATTTTTAAATTTAATTCGATGAAAAATAAGACCATGCACTACTGACCCACTAAGGTTTGGTTCATCTTGGCTATACATTCCAAGTGAGTTTAAAATGAACAGGCATTATGTAAATAGGCATTGCTAAATAAAAGGCAGCTCTCATGTATTAATCCAAGGCCTGGGGTGCTTTTAAAGCAGGCTGGAGACAATCCCAGACACCTGGCTTTTGAAAGACCACCAAGGGACTAAGTAAAGGAGGTCCTGAAAAGCAGTTTGAAATTAAACCAAACTAAACTTAAGATCTATCTACATTCTGAGATCAACAATTTTCTAAAAAAAAAAGTTTTAGTTATCTGATACTAAAATATAGTCTTTCACCTTGATGACGCTATATTGAGAAAAAACACATTATTCCAAATTTTTAAGAATCACTAATTGAAAACAAAAATTAAAACATGACTTACTTAATATATCTCACATGAGAGAGAAAAAAGGTGAATATTAATCTATGAACACTATCTTGTGTTCTTAGATTTGGAGAATTTAAAATGCACAACAATATTGTAAAACACAGCAAAAATCTAATTTTTTTATCTGTTGAAGAAAATAGTTGGCAGAAATTAAATATAATGTTTTAAATTTTAAGTATATTAATTGAATTAAAATAAAATAGTAATATCTACTTGCAGGTAGCTGAGTGTTAAACTATTCAGAAACTATAGACAAGTTATGTGTATCTTTTTTTTAAGGGTCCTTCCTTTAATAATTTAGAAGATCCAATGGTTTTTTACAGGATGGGTACTATACTGCCACTAAAACACTGTGATACCCAACAGCTATGTTTTTTATAAGCTGCTACAACCAAATAGAAATTATCTGGGGCCAAGAATTCTTTTTAGGATCAACTGATACTGGTCAAAAATGAATCAATTGGAGCTTGGAGGAAACTGTCTAAGCTTGAGTTTTGAGGGCTTGACAATGGAGTATCATTCTAAAGAACAGTCAAGTATGTATGTGAGGGATGGTGATAGTTTGTTTTAATGTCCAGTGACTGTGGAATAGCTTTAAAAATTGGGAAAGATCTATTATTGTTTCATGAAAACATTATGAATACAAGAAGTATGGCAATATTCATAAAATAATTCATAGCTTTACAGAATATAAGCTTTAAAGCATTGCAACTTTTTATGTATAAAGCAAAAATACATTTTTAAGAGTACATTGTATAAATGTTATTTTCTTTAAAATTCATATTCTTATTTTTTAAAATGTAAATAAATTTATTGCTTGGATTTTTCTTTTACTTGTTTATGTTTATTATTAAGGTAATGATAAAAATATTTAAGCATTTACTGTTTATTTTAATCTATATTAGTATTTGACTTCAAATTATAAAACTTAAAATAACTTTGTCTCCTAAAAATTCTGCTACTAATTTTAGAAATGGAATGCCATCATAAAAATGATAGTATTCAAATAAAAAGTCCTAATTTGTGAACGTGGTATTTCAATACCATGATGTTGTAATGATGCTGTATTGCCCTCTGAAGAAATGGTTATAAAATTTACTAGGAAGATTCCATCTTTACTTTCCATAATTTAGGTGAAGCAGTAGAAATCGATACAATCAAACTAAAAGGGGAAAAGTCACTTGATTATTATTTGGTTATCAATTCAATTCAGTTCCCAAGGATTCACTGTGTACAAGGCAATAAAATAGCTCCTAAAGATATAAATATGAAACAATATATAATCACTGTTCTCAATGTGTTTACAGCTATTAATATTATTTCCAGTAACAATAATAATGATGAAAATAGTAACAATTACATAGCACTTTGTGGTCTGCAAAGGACTTGACCCTTTGATCTCATTTTGAGGCTTTGTACTATTACTAAACCCATTTTATAGGTGAGGAAACTACAACACAAAGTGATTATGCAGCTGGCTCAGAGCCTCAAAGCTGGTAAGGTCAACATTCAAACTCAGATCAATATCTAATATCCTACTGACTACCCATAGGCACCAAAATCAGGCAACGGGCCCAAGTAAGCCATAAAACTTTATACCAGCAAAACATATTAATATATAATTGGGAACTATTTAAAAATCAAAATACAAAATGGCATAGATAATGTTTATTTGTGGTTTTCTAAGTCATTATGGCAGCTATTTCTATTTGAGCTTGATATCTCTGTACTACACTGCCAAACTGCCTAACAAAAATGGGAAAAGGTCAGATACTTAAACTATATGTATCAGAATATTGCCATATTGTGATAACTGAATAGGGAAGATGTAATTAAAGTAATGAGAGCTTTTAGAAAGGAGGAAACACTGGGAAAATGTTTCAGGTAGTGCTAGCACTTCAATTTCACCTTGAAGAAATGAACCAATTTCACTGGAAGAAAGGAAGGGAATAAAGATGTAGCAACCACCTACTATGTGCAAGAACTTTATGAAGTAGATGTTTTTATGGTTTTATAACCACTTTACAATTGAGGAAAATGAAGGAGAATGTAAGTGACTTGCTCAGAAACATATAGTTTAATAAGAATCTAAAGCTTGCTTGCCTCAAATTGATAAATGATCAAATGATCTATGCTCAAAGGGCTATAAATTCATGCATAATCTTTTACCTAACAACACCACTATGAGGCATGAATAACAAAGAGATTTTAAAAAGTAAAAAAGACCTATATGTACAAAAATATATTCATAGAAACTCTCTTCTCAGCACACACACAAAAATGGAAAATCAGGGGATGCCCATCAATTGGGGAATGGTTCAATAAACTGTGGTATGTGTTTGTGATGGAATATTATTATTCTATGGGAAATGATGAGCAGAATGCTCTCAGAAAAAAAAAACAAACAAACAAACCTGGAAAGTCTTCCATGAACTCAAGCAAAATGAGATGTGCTGTATAAAAAGTAATTACAATGTTCTGGAGTGACCAGCTGTAAATGACTTTGCTATTCTCAATAGTACAACTATCCACTACCACTCTGAAGGACTTATGATAAAAAATTCTTACCATACCCAGAGAAGGAACTGATTGTGTCTGAATATAGGTTGAAGCAATATCTCTTTCTCTATGTCTCTCTTTTTTAATTTAATTTTTTCTTGAGGGTTTTTATTTTCATTAGGGTGGGAGATCTATGTTTTCTTTCATAACTTGACTTTTATGGAAATGTTTTGCATAATTATACATGTGGTTTCTTAATTGTGATGGGGATAAGGGAGAGAACCTAGAACTCAAAAAATTTAAAAACAAGTGTTAAAAAATGTTTTGAATGTAATTGAAGAAAAATGTTAAATAAATTTAAAAAATTAAAAAAATAATCTAAGACTTGGTTTGAACTCAGATCTTTCTGACTACTGGCCTGGAGCTCTAACTACTGTGGCCCCAGCTGCCTTAGCAGGTAAATATATAGAAAGAAATCACTTGAGCCATGGAGCATAAAGAAGGCTAAGGTAAAAAGAACAAAACATTATGAAGAAGTTGATAACTTCAGTTCTGGACAGATTGCTACTGGAGATTACATCTACATCTCTGATCATTTCTTTTGTTGTCCTTTTATAGGTCTTTGTTAATTTTCAAACCTTTGGATGCTCATTCATTGAAGATATCCAACAAGCAGATCCAGAGCTGGTGGGTTTAAGCTTACTGAAGAGTTGGAAAAAGATAACTTGGGGTTATATGCATTGAAAGGTTTACTGAAGCTATGGGACAGGATGTGGTACCACCTAATGAAGAAGAGCCTGAGAGTGGGCATATTGGATAGGAGGTAGTCAAGGACCTGACAAAGGACAGGAAAAAGGAATGATCAGAGAGGTAAGAGTAATCCAAAAAGAAAATCAAGAGGATGTAAAGTCACAAAGAAAATTGCCTTGACAAGAATGTGCAGGATAGACTGAAAAATTTGAGACAAATTAAGAGGCTGCTGCAACAATTTAGGTGAAAGAGTATAAGGATCTATACTTAAGTGAAACTGTATATGGAGAGGAATCAAATGTGAGAAATGCTATGTAATTAGAAAAGGAAAGATTAGGTAACTCATTGGATATGTGAGCTGGGAGTGAAATTGTGGACTCAGGAGATTGTGGGTACCTTCAACCAAAACATACAAGTTTGGGAGATGGAAGAGTTTGGGAAAAATTTTAGACATCCTGTTTAAGACGTCTTTGAGATAATCCATTTGAAATATCTATTCCATGATACAAGACTGAAGCTCAGGGGAGAAACTGAGACTGACTATATATATGAAAAGTCATCTGCATAAAAATAATTAAACTCATAGCAATTGAAGGAAAAGAGAAAGAAGGGAGAAGAAAGAAGGAAAGAGAAAGGGAGGAAGAGGAAAGAAGAGGGGAGAGGAAAGGGCAGAGAAGGGAAAGTCAGAAAGAAAGAGAAAAAGGAGAAAATAGTGTATAGGACTGAATTTTGGGGAACACCTACAACTAAAGGGCATGATGGATGATGGACCAAAGAGACTGAGAAAGAATGATCAGTTGGGTGAGAAGTAAACCAGGAAAGAAGTGTGTATTTAAAACCTGGGAAATATATAGAAGAGAGTGGTCTGCAGATCAAATGTAGCAGATGCATTAAGAAGTGGCGCCTGAATGTGAGACATACAAGAAGAAGCAGCATCCGAGAGCTGTTTGTGAGTAGGATCCTTCCAGAGTTCCTTCGGTAACCAGTAGGGAAGGAAAGGAAGAAGAGCCTCAGTAAAACTTTTTTAGTCAGGATAGTTAAATGGGCCAGCACATCAAAGGAACAAGCCAGGATACTGAAGAAAGACTTAAATGCCTATTCTGACTACAGTCCTCTTCTCTCTTTGAAAGTTTGCCTCCATGATATTATTATAAGATAACACCTACTACAAGCAACCAGAGTTGATAGTGCTATTTGCATTCCTCAGTGTGTGGACCATGTTGTGGGGGGAAAATAACAGCAAAAAACAAAAACTGGGGAATTGTTAAAGGACAGATCAATTCTCTGAGAGCTTCCACAGCTGTGGATCATAACATCTGAAGGAGTTGCAAAGCAGCCTTTGCTGACACAGGTGATACAGACTGGGAATGAAATAAATTGGAGGTAGAGGGAAGAGGAGAGAGGTCAGACAATGCAATGGCATCTCAGTCAAAGAGATCAGAGAACAACAACTGCCTCTCAGTCTTCTTGTATCATCTTCTCACAAAGAGGAGATCAATTTTGTAGATTTAGGTTGGATTTCCAGCATCCACTGTCAGGTGACTCCCGTGTATTCCAACAGCTCCCGTGTATTCCAACAGAAAAGGACAAGTTTAGTATTAGGAGTTCATTGACAACTTTGGAGAGAAGTTTTCAGTTGAGTGGTGATGTCAAAAGTTATAGTAAAGAGATAGAGAAAACCAGGGAGAATCCATGAAAATTATGAGGCGTGAAGAAGAGTTGGAACACAAACTGATGGCTAATATGATGAATAAGATAGAGAGTAAATCTAAAATAATTAAATGAAGCCCAGTTATTGTGTGGGACCATGAATTTATGGTGTTCTCTGTCAAAGTTTCAAGGTTTCCTTTCCTAGTAGAGTATAAGGAAGAGGGGAAGATAGTAGAGGTTATTTAGGTTTGGGGATCAACAATAAAGGAAGAGAAGAATAAAGGGGACAATTCATATTAAAAGCAAAGGAGAGACTAAAATCACCTTGGGATACCAAAGGATAAAAACTAGATTGGACAGGGGTGAAAAGAAAACAAAGAGTTATTGCAGAGGTAAGAACAGAAGAAGTAGAAAAAGATACAATATTGTATTCAGAGAGTGGAATCTCAGGTCGCAAGATTTTGGAGGAAGCTTAGTTCCATGGGATATTTAGACCTGGCATGAGCATTCATGGCACAGTGGATTGAGCCCTGGGTTTGAAGTCAAGAAAACCTGAATTCAAATCTAATCTTAATACCTCTTAGCTATATGGACAAGCTATCCATACACATATACATACATAGCTGGACAAATCACTTCACCACTACTACTTACCTCAATTTCCTCAACTGTAAAATGAGGATCATAATATAGCCTAAAAAAGGTCAAATAGACAAATGATTCAGAAAATTGTTTCAACTTTTCATGTATTCTATTTATCCAGACACAGTCTAATGTCCTAGCTTCTGACACATACTGGTTGCACAACAAAATTAAGAAATTATAGACATTGCTCATCTTCACTGGTGTAGGGAGCTTTCACACTATGAGTTCCCAACAATGAAACAAAATGTCTGCATAAAAACAACAGTAACAACAGATCATTATGAAGGCCCATCAATTCTAAAAGAGATGGGAGTAGGTAGTAGAGATTAAGGAAATGGTCCTCAAATAAACTTTTGTTTTGTTTTTTTCAAAGCTATAGAACTCGGGCTTTTAAAAATCTGAAGTTTTCTCAGGTTCTTAGGTGATTGATATTTGTTTTTAATAAAAAGATTCTGAGTCAATATCCTTATACTATTTGTTGTGAGGTACATTTAATGTGGTCTAAAACAAGAGATCAAAAATGCAAAATGATGAAAGTTCAAGAAAAATGAGGGGAAAATCTATTAAAAACTATTCATAATATATATTTTATATTTCCTTGAATCAATTTTTAAATGAAAAATTCAATAAACAAATATACATTGCTTATTGAACTTGCCTTTTATATTTGCTTCAAAAACTGCTAATGCTACTGAAGTTCTAAAATAAGCAGTTTTATTTATTTTACCAGATAAATATATTTAATTTACACAAAAGACAAGACCAAAGAAGTTATTAGGAAATTACAAAGACAATAAATGTTAATGCATAATAATTTTATTAGGCTGTTCTATATGTACATAAAACTTAGTTCGGTCAAAAATAGAGTTCGATAAGAATATTCCAGAAATGTTGACCAAGATTATCAGGTCTAGAATCAGTATTTGATGGACTTGACTCATCAAGCCTATTGTGCATGTCAAACCATCCTCTGTCTATTTTGTCACTGTATTTAGGAGTGTTTTGGGTACTGCTTGAAGAAGGAAATGTGACTGTGGATGGCAGGGAGAAAGCTGACTGTGTTACTGTATAAGTGAGCAAAGGATGCATATAGTCCCTAGGCTTCTGATTTGAGACTCTTCAGAAGAAATAAGTAAAGAAAATCTGCATTATATAGTGGCTCCCCAAATGTCCCTGCTTCAATCTGCCTCCTTAAATGGACCTCACTAGGGAAGATTAGGCTTTCTCTTATGGTCGATGATTTCATCTTGTCCCCAGCTAAAAACTTAACAATTTCATGTGTATTCCAATTCTGGCAGGTTCAAGTCTATAGAACTCTGATTTCTGTTTGCTATTTTGATTGGAAAAAAGAATATACTTGCTACCATTATTTGTAAATGGTAGTAAAAAGGCATTTGGTGGGAAGGAGCTAAACTTCAAGTATAAGCTAAGGATAACCTTTTTCCTTAAGACCAGCCCCAGAAGCAATTTCTGTTCTGAATCTTTACCACCAATATTGGGGAAAGGGTACAGATAATTGGAATTCTAACCTTCTAATTTGTTGATAGGAAAGGCAAGGAGAAAGTATCCGGCCTTGGAAATTCCAGAACAGAAGTTGCAGTTTTCCTTGGAAGTGATCAGCCTGGTCCCAGATTCTAGAAATATTTATCCATGCCATCTCATGAGATGTCTATATAATGAGATGATCTGTGTGGATACCTAAACCTAACCTAAAGGAGGCTTTATGTCTCACTGTAAAGAGCAAAATTTTTTAACCTTGTCTCTAGAGTTTAGCTATCTTATTTCACCTCTAATGCTAATGCAAAAGGTCTATAATTTTACTTGGATTATTGAGAATAGCCCAAATAAATCAGTCTATAAAAACAGATGTATGCAAATACTTTAATCAAAATTATTACATTCTCAAGATCACTAATAGAATCATGGGCACATAGATATATAAGAACTGAAATGATTGAGAGATTGTCTTGTCTAATTCCCTTATTTTACTCATAAAGAAACAGAAAACCAGGGAAGGTAAGTAAACTATTCAGAATCAATTATATATAAATCTATGTAATTGTAACTATCATCTTAAAGAACTAGACTTTTTAAAAAAGCTTTTTATTTTCAAAATATATAATTTTCAGCATTCATCCTTGCAAAACCTTGTGTTCCAAATTTTTTCTCCTTCCCTAACCCTATCCCTCCCTTAGATGGCAAGTAATACAATCATGTTAAACATGTGCAGTTCTTTTATACATATTTTCACAATTATCATGCCGTACAAGAAAAATCAGATCAAAAAGGAAAAAAAATGAGAAAAACAAAAAGCAAGCAAATAACAATAAAAATGAAAATACTATTCTGTAATCCACATTTAGTCCCCACAGTCCTCTCTCTGAATGCAGATGGTTCTCTCCATCACCAGTCTGTTGGAGCATGAATCATCTTGCTGTTGAAAAGAGCCACATCCATCAGAATTGATCATCATATAATCTTGTTGTTGCTATGTATAATGTTCTCTTGATTCTACTCACTTCACTTATCATCGATTCATGTAAGTCTCTCCAGGCCTTTCTGAAATCATCCTGCTGATCATTTCTTATAAAATAATATTTCATAATATACATGTGCCAAAACTTATTCAGCTATTCTCCAATGATGGGTATCCAGTTAGTTTTCAGTTCCTTGCTACTACAAGAAGGGCTGCTGCAAACATTTTTACACATGTGGGTCCTTTTCCCTTTTTTATGATTTCTTTGGGATGCAGGCCCAGTAGAGACACTGCTGGATCAAAAGGTCTGCATAGTTTGATAACCTTTTGGGCATAGAAGAACTAGACTCTTATATCTAATTTATATCTATCTATCTATCTATCTATCTATCTATGGCAATTGGGGTGAGTTGACTTGCCCAGAGTCACATAGCTAGAAGTGTTAAGTGTTTGAGGTCAGATTTGAACTTAGGTCCTCCTGACTTCAGGGCTAGTGCTCTATCCTCTGTACCACCTAGCTGCTCCTATCAAAAATATTTTTTATCAACAAACTAAATTAAAACAGGATGTTTGTATGGCCTTAAACTAACCCAGTTACTTTTAATCTATAAAGGAAGAATACTGTTTAAAAAAACAAAACAAAACAGTAAGATATCCCAGGAAAATAGTGTCTGTTATTTTCAAGTAATCCTAAGTACTTTTAAAAGTCTTTGATAGAAAAAGAATTGTTTTAAGATTCAGGAAATTCCATGAGCATCCTTGTGGTTTATGTTCGATGAAGATGCTAGTTAAGACTACATGAGAATAAAACAGTTCTGAGATGTTCTCTAAATAATGCTTAATAGATTATGTCTCTCCAAAGTATAAGCTATTTGCTATTTTATTACCAAATCCATTGTTCATCACTAAAGGACTGATTTCCTGTGTAGAGATCTGATTGGCTGTTTGAGTGGTCAAAGTAACTCTGTCCATAATGTTTCAGTGCAGGATAGTGATTTAAGCTATACTGGGTTCAGTCAGAGTCTCATAGCTTCCAAAGCCATTAACCAGCAAATTTGTAAGACATTCAAATCCAAGAAAAAAGGCAGAGGTTTTATTAGCTCAATGTAAAGATAAATTGATTTTCCCAGTCAAATTTAATAGTTGTGGCAAGATTTGAACCAAATCGTATGGCTATTTCTGTATCTACTTCATAAAAAGACATTGGCTATGTCATCAAGGATTAATCATCTTCAATGTGAATTATTATTTGCTCTTCTTGGGCACATTCTATTCTCAAAGAAATTACCAAAAAAAGAGATGGGTAAAACAAATACAACAAGGACTGCCACAAGGACTGCGGCAGATGATAGAAGTTAGAGATTACTTTTTGGTTTCTGAATGAACCAAATTTTCAGAATTTTTATTTTATCATATGAGACTACCTCAATATTTCCAGGAATTTTAGAAGCATGATTTTAAAAATCAGTTAATATACCATTAAGAGAAGCAGAATCTGTGATGGACTTGCCTTTTCTCAACAATGTGGTGATTCAAGGCAATTCCAATGGACTTGGAATGGAAACTGCCAATCACATGCTGACAGAGAACTAAAGAAGACTAAGTGTGGATTGAAGCACAGGATTTTCATTTTTGTTTGTTTTTCTTTCTTGTATTTTTTTCTCTTTGGGTCTTATTTTTCTTTCACAATGTGACAAATATGGAAATATATTTTAAAAGATTGTACTTTGATACTTGATAACCCATATCCAATTGTTTGCTGTCTCAGTGTGTGGAGAAGTAAGAAAGGAAGAGAGAGAAGTATAGAAAGAACACAGAGTCTTACAAAAATAAATATTGAAAACTATCTTTACATGTATTTGGAAAAATAAAATACTATTGAAAAAATAGAAGCAATATCACGTAGTTGGACTTGAATTTAGGAAGATCTAAGTTCAAATTTCACTTCTTACATATATTAGCTATATATATACATATATACATATATATATATGTATGTATGTATATATATATATATACATATATATATATACAAGTTACTTGCTGCTACTGCTATCATTCAACTGTCATGTTTGACTTTTTGTGATCCTATTTGGTTTTTTTTTTTTTGGGGGGGGAAGATAATGGAATAGTTTCTCATTTCTTCCTGCACCTCATTTTATAGATGAGGAAACTAAGGTAAACAGGCTAAAATGAATTGTTCAGCATTACACAGATAGTAAGTGTCTGAGGAAAGATTTTAACTAAGGAAAATGAGTATTCCTTACTTTGAGGTCAGGCATTCTATTCATTATGCCACCTAACTTCTCAGTTTTCTAAGTAGTTCTCTAAGAGTATAAGATGCAGAGACAATGTTAACTTGCATTGTTTAGAGAGAGCTTCTTCATCCAGAAATTCACTCTATTAATGAAATCAAATACAGTCCCAGGACTATCCCTGCCCCTAATGTGTCATTCAAATAATCTGAATCCAAGCTGCACTGGGATACAACATGGCCCATTAAAAAACAAAAACAAAAACCAACAATAACTAAAACCTCATCAAAAATCCATGAGCCAAGGGTTCAAACCCTGGCTTAGACAAATTACTTCATCCTTCTAGGCCTCACTTTAATATTATTATTTATGAGGTGTTTCTAGGACTCATAGATCAATAAAGTGAATGGTTTGAATTAGATCATCTCTAAATCCTTAGAAATAAAGAAAGTTACCTCAGCTTTTATATTACCAACGTTATCAATAAATTCACTAGCATATAATACTTTTTAAAGTTCACTTAAAGCAACAAACAAAATAAAACAAAACAAACCATTGGTTACAAACTGCATCACATGAAGAAAAATAAAAAGAGAAACTTGTAATTAAGTTTTTTTCAAAGTGCCTCAGTGCTTAGCGCAGTGCCTTAATATTAGTTTAAAACATTAACAAATGTTTGCTTTGATAAATTGATTGAAAAATAAGAATTTGCTAATATTCTTGCAGTAATATCACTGTGGGAGCATGGAGTTCTACTTTGAATAACAGATTCTACCTTGTGTAGCTAGTTCTGTCAGATCTTAAATATATCAGATTGTTCATCATTTTAGGAAAAAAAATTTAGTTGTAAGCAGTCAATAAAATTATCATAAATTACTCTGGGAATATAAATTGTATTATAATGCTCTCTACTTTAAAGTATATTACTCTTTTTATATATACTGTGTTTTTTAGCTAAGTTCTGAACCAAATCAATCCTCACCTTTGTAAACTATCGAAAATAGATTTGATTTTCCTTGTTTCTTGCTTCTGTTTTTTCCACCAAGAAGAATGATCTCTAAAACTGGAAGAGTGCTAAACAGTTGATTGATAGGGAACCCAAAATTCCAAAAACTCAAAGAATATCTAGCTGCCCTTAATAGTAAGTCACATTTGTGGTTTACTTTTTCAAAATAGCTTTATGAAGCATTATCCCAAGTTTGCAGCTGTTCAGTTGAAGCAGAAGTTCAGTAAAGTGACTTGCTCAAGATCTCAACCTATCAGTTTCAAACCCAGATTTCTCCTAATTTTTATGATGCAGACCTTTCCTGATGTTAATTTCTTCTTTCTCTCATAGTTATATTTTTCATGAATCCAAATGAATTCAAATCACATAAACAAGATGAACTACATCCCAGGATACAAAAAGAATTGACAGCCAGGTTTGCTAAAATATTCAAGGTCATCTTTTAAAAACTGAAAAATGAGGGGCAGCTAGTTGGTGTAGTAGCTAGAGCACCAGCCCTGAAGTCAGAAGGACCTGTGAGTTCAAATGTGTCCTCAGATACTTAACACTTTCTGCCTGGGTGGCCCTGGGCAAGTCACTTAACCCCAATTGCTCAACAAAACAAAACAAAACAGAAAAAGCAAACCCTGGAAAAGGAGAACAGTGGCAGAACCTGGAGATGGGTAAGTTCTGAGTGACATAAAGCAAAAAGAAATACTTTATGATAGGCCAATGAACTCTTAAGGGAAAGAGTATTAGTTATGTTCATTTCCTTCCTAAAACTTTTGCTGCCAAGTGACCCTGGGCATACTAAGTAACTTTTCTATGAGCCTGAACAGATTCAGTAAGCAAAGAATGATATAGAGACCTGTGGCACTGTATTAAAGACCTTCATTTCATTAATCATCATTCTCTGGATCCATTGATTCAATCAATTCTAAAGTCACCTAAGGGAATTATCACAAATACCATATTTTACAGCTTATTCACAAGGATATCATAGGAAAGTTGCCCCTCTCAAATGCCTCACTGAAATCCAATAATATTATATCTAAAATATTCTTCGAATACACTAGTCCAGTAACTACTTAAAAAACAAATGCATCAGATAATTTCCGCCTCTGACATACCCTAGCAAGACAAGCCTGTCCATTTTTTGATTTGTGAGTCTGTCAATTAGTTGACAAATATTTATTGAGTGCTTACTATTACTGTATATAATCTTGGGTTCCTATTAAAGGCAAATAGAAAGCCAGAGTTTTCGAGGAACTCACTTGCAGATTACTAAGCAATATTTTTATTACTTTTAGATTCCCAGAAAGCTTGTTGCCAGTAAGAAAATGCTTGAATATGACAATCACTAGAAAATCTTATTATACAGCTGTTTCCAGTTATATATGACTTTATGACCTCATTTGGAGTTTTCTTGGTAAGGCTGTTGGAGTATTTGCCATTTCCATTTCCAGCTCATTTTATATATGAGAAAACTGAGACAAATAGGGTTAAGTGACTTGTCTAGGTTCACATGGCTAATAAGTGTCTGCAACCAATTTGAACTCCTAAAAATGAGTCTTTCTTACTTTAGGTCTAGCACTCCTTCCACTACGCGCCACCTAGCTGCCCCACATGTCCATTACAAATTTTAAAAAATTGCATTCTAGGAGAGGGACGTGTGTGTGTGTGTGTGTGTGTGTGTGTGTGTGTGTGTGTGTGTAATCTTCTGATTTCGATTCTTAGAAATGTATCAACTTCAAGAAAGTAATTAATCAAACAAGATTTCTGAACCTGTTAGAGATGTATCAACTTCAAGCAAGTAATTAATCAAACAAGATTTCTGAACCTGGACAGCTAAAGGTCAGGGACCAGAATCTGGATCTCTGAAACCCTAACCAACCACAGTCAACTTATGAGAAGTAATGTGAAAGCATCTTTTGAGTTTATCCTCCATTAAACATAATCATGTGCTACTTTGTATTTTTAGTTATTTTTATGTGGTTTTCCCCCCACAGACATGTTCTAGTATTCCTCACTATAAATTAAGGTTCCATATACTGATTTAATTTTGAGATAGCGTATTAGAATTTATAATGAACTATGTGAATGTGGACAAGCCACTTTATCTCTCAGTGCCTTTTTTCTCTCTTGTAGACTAGGGACACTCACCTTTGTTTTCCTCAGAGTACCTGACATAATGCTCAATGAATGAATACTGAATTTTAATGTCAAGGTAAACTATGATTTGTGAGAAAATATAAAAGTGGCAATGAGTAGAGTTCCCTTTCAAAACTGTGAATATCTAGGTTTCAAAATTATGGACCTCTATAACATACACTTAAATAAATATGCATAACTGCCATTTATATAAGTCAATTTTGATGTCTTATTTTTTTCATTTGTCTAATTCATGAATATTTTATGTGGAATCACTTCTCATCTTTCTTTATGTCAAATGGAAATGACCACAACATACAGAGTACTCTGCAAAGTCCAAATAGACCTTCTTTATTAATTACAAATGATAATTTGTATTAATTTGTAAACCAAAATAATTCTAATATGTTTTGTATGTAAATTGAAGAAAAGCTAAATTATATTTATTCAGAACAATTAATCTTTAAGCTCCCTAAACAACAGATCAGGTAAAGTATTTTATTCATGATTCAATTAAACTATATTATTTGTCAGAAGTATTAGGAGCCATCTTCCTAATCACAAAGACTTGGATTCTAATCCCACCCCTGACACATACTGGAACTAGTACTATAATACAAGCCACAGGCCATAGGAAAGTGATTCTCTAAGATTATAAATTATACACCACTCCTAAAATAAATATATACATATGTGAGTAGCTAGATGGCGCAGTGGATAGAGCACTACATCTAGAGTCAAGAATACTCACCTTTCTGAATTGAAATCTGGCCACTTATTAGCTATGTGATCCTGAACAAGCCTCTATCTGTGTTTGCCCACAGCTTCCTCATATATAAAGCGAGCTGAAGAAGGAAATGGCAAACTATTCTAATAGCTTTGACAAGAAAACCCCAACTGGGGTCATGAAGAATCAGACTTGACTGAATAACAATAACAAATATGCACATGTATATATTCTTTAATAAAAGTATTTATTACTATTTTTGATCCAAACTAACTAGTTTGTACTGATAAGGTCTATCTATTTTTAAGTAAATGTTAATGATGGATTTTTCACTTTTATATGACAATTTTAGGATTTCATGGACAGTTTATGAAACATAAGTTTTTTTTTCTATTTAAAAGCAAACTCAAATTTTGTTGGATTTTATTTTATAGGATATGTCTAATCTATAAATCTTATGAATATTTATTTATATTTTCTGAAAAATAAAAATAAGCACATTAAACATGAAAGCATGTCATGCTATTTTAAGGACAAATATACGCAGTGTCCTAAAAGTCTCAGTACAATTTAAACTTAAGCTTTAATGGCTTAAACTGTACGGAGACATTTGAATATCCTAAACTTTTTCCTGCACTTCGAAAAACACCTTAATCTTTGAAAGGGTTCTGTATATTTCTCATACTATACTTAAAATTAGCACTTGGAGAGCTTAGACCTACAAAAACAAGAGGAAATTACAGAAGACAAGTGAAATTTGTTATGGAAAAATGAGTCTCCTCAACTATGAGAGTGCATTTTGATTGAGATACAGAGCCAATTTAATATACAATGTGACAATTTATGAAGTAGGCTTTGGAGGATTCTCCTCCTATCTCCCTTGAATACCCTCTCCCCAAATATCTCTGTTATATTAGAAATCCTCTTTGAAAATACAATTACCTCTTAGAGAATAATACGATAACCTAATAACACAATTATTTGTCAGAGATTTCGGTAACTTCACAATGTATTACAAGGAATTGCAGGTAAATCAGGTGTGGGAGGGGGCACACATTTGAAGTCTTGACTACTGAGGGGACAGAGATTGGTGAAGAGTTTGAGGTTCAGGAGTTCTAACCACCAAAGGGATAAAGCCCATAGACTAAGCTTGGTATCAACATGACATATCCCAGAAGCAGAGGGAAAAACTGATCCACGTAAGGAGAACATTAAAGTTTTCCTGAGATTGGTACAGGGACTGCGTGCTAGAGGGACTATTGTGCATATAGCCTGAGTGAGATAGGAAGACCCAGCTTCCAAAACAACAACAACAACAACAATAAATAAATAAATAAAGAATGACAGGTAAGGCAGTGGATGCTATTTGAAGAAGAATGGCCTAAATGGGGCCTGATAAGAGATTAATGGAAGAAGTTGCCAGGAAATCATGAAGAGGAAGAAGTAGAGAAAGCAACTTCATCTGAAAGAATGGAATGCAAAAGTAAAACAGCACTAGAAGTCAAAATCACTTTTTTTTTTTTTTCTTCTAGATTGGCCTAGATTTGAATTAGTAAATATTGTCTACATAAAATATGTAGGCTGCTTTACTTTTTTAATTATGTAAGCTTACAAATAATTTATTTTTTGAAATTTTTTAACATATAGTCACACAAAACTTCTTTGCATGGTGATTGCAAGTCATCCATCCACAAGTGAATCAATTAAAGATTATTCCATGGTTTTAATTTTGGATTTTTCTCAGCTCACTAAGGTAACCCTAATGATCACATATGTATGATTAAGGAATATTGCAATTTAACTCCTGTGATGGGAAAAAAAAAAACAGCGAGAGGGCACATTTGGAACCAAAAGCATATTTTAAAAATACATATATTTTTTTCTAATTAAATAAGAAAAACCTAGCTATAAAATGTTTTACATACCAGGACAATTTGGCACATGCACACCATAAATGAAATCTGACTTTGCCATTTAAAGTTTTACTTGGTTTCTTTAATGCAATTGGCTAATAAGATTTCATTATTGCTATTGATAGTATAAATCTAACAGAGGGTTTTTTTTTTAACTTGGAAAAAGATCAAAATGCTTGCAGATTTTAGATTGCTATTAGACATAATAATTATACGCTAAACTAATTACCACTAAACCAAAACCTGACTTACAACTAATTAAATTTTATTACCCCAACATAAAGCATAGTCTTTTAATTTAACACAGGGCACAACCATAAATGTAAGAACCTATCAGTCTGTGTATTTATTTCAAGTAAAATGTCTAGGTCACATTTATAAAGTATGAACTTGGCAGACTTTGTAGACCAACCTGTCAGTTTTTTTTTTTTTTTAAATCTACTAGTTTGTTACTCTCTAAGATGAAAGGGCTACTTACATTTCTCATAAAGCTAACTCAATGGAGACCCATGTGATTTACACAAAAGTTAAATGTATATTAAATAAAGGAAATCTCTAAGTTAGAAAGAGATTGTGTTGTTTAAGAAACAAAGCATGACATTCAAATGAAGGCCTGAATTTTATTTGTAATAACTGACCAATCAAGGATCATTTCCAAGATGTAATTCAGAATCTGAATTCTGAATCCTCCTTCTGAATATCATGTCTAATTCATCACATAACCTTGATGAGCGTCAGTTTTCTGATGGAAATAATAACTGAGATTCAGCCAAAAAGTGTAGAGAGCAACAAAAGGCTTATGAGGGAAATGCCCTTTTTTAATTGAATATGAAAGCCATGCAGATTAAGAAGTGGCATCAATTTATAAATGGATTATTCCATAGGAAAAAAAAAATAGCTGATACAAAATCCCCATTTTACCTTTTAATGAAGCAGTATTTAAATTTGTCATTCATATCAGCTGTAAAATATGAGATTTATTTTCTAAACTTTAATTTTCAAAAAAATGTTTACTTTCTTCCAGATGGTAAGATTAAATTACATAAACACTGTCAGCAAGTTGAATCCTCTGATGTATTCATTCCCACCACAGAAGCTTCAAAACCTGTCTATAATTTTGTTACTGATGTTTGGAAACAGCTGTAGCTGACATGGCTACATGTTCTATATGTCAGCGTTAAAGGATTAAATATTCTTAACCCCCAATGGAGAGGGCTTGTGCTGTTAGCAAGAGCTAGTGTAAAATATGCCGGCAGTTATTACTACAATAGAATTGTCTCATTAAATCATTGGTAAACAAAAAGGTTAAAAATACTGTATTTAGCAGCATCTCTGGAGGTTTGGCCTAGGTGCAGTTTTAAAAATTCTTAAATTCCTTGAACTTTTGGTTGTGAATATCTTATGAGGATTGTGGGTAAAAAAAAAAATCTCATCTGAATGTCTTTGTTTAAATTTAATTCCATTCTAAAAACCATCTATAAAATGTCTTTACTAATCTTTTAAATGGTTAGAGCTTATATTATTTTGTATCCTCAGAATAATTAAAAATATCACTAATTTCTTTCTTGCTCAACTTTTAGTTTGACTTTCCAGAGAATCCTGCTGTCTATGCTATTAGGATTTAAGTAAATCTTCAGACTGAGTCTTCAACCCTAATGGTTAAGCATCAGGATCTTCTGAAATGTCATGCCCCAAAAAGTGTACTCAGTTAATCCATCTCAAAGAACAATATTACTGACTTAAAGACCATGGCAATATTTTTTCTGCTCAGAGGTTCTGAATTCAGCACATATACTTTCAACAATTATGACTTTTTGACTATCAATGATCAAGATGGAAATTTAAAAACATAATGATATTAAGAGTAATTTCCAATATAAGAATTCTTCTTAAAGTCCTTGTGTACTTTTATTCTAGAAACAATATCAAAAGGTAGAGAAAAACAAAATCTCTGCCATTTCTGCCACCATAATGGCCTGTACTGACTACATTTCTTTTGGCTTTTGTTTTTAAATTTCAGAGCTCTTCTTCATTTTGACATGTAGCATGACATAATGATTAGGACATAGAATTTGGAAGCAGAAAGGCCAGAATTCAAATTCTTGCTCAAATTGTTACTCTGTAGAAAGTCATGTAACTTATCTGAGCCTCAGTTTCCTCATTTGTAACTTATGGATTATAATAGAACCTATTCAGGATTGGTATAGAATCAATTGAGATGTATCATAAATGTGTTCTGTTTTTATATTTCAAGAATCTCTCAGATTACAGGCAGAACATAGTAGATTGAGAGCTAGTCTACTAAGGAAGACGAGTTCAAATGTTGCCACAGAATATACAGGGATTCTGACTCTGGGCAAATCACTTGTCCCAGGCAACTAAGACTGTAAATTTTAGTGCAAATTCTAATATTATTAGTGGAAGGACTTTTGTCATTGGGTGCCTTGATAACAACAAAAACACAAGTCCCAAATAAAAAATAAAAAATCCTTCAATGTAAAAAAAAAATTACAATACCAATAGACAATCTTTTAAAGCAAAATCATGGGCTAAATTTAGGACAACTATACAATCATATTATAAGAAAAAAAGCAGAACTGAAGTCAGTATCTCCTCATCACCACAAATAGACTGTTTCTTTTGCACCTATAGACTAAGTTATTGAAATTTAAAGTTATCACTTCAGAAAACAAAACAACATAAAGACTTTATGGAAAAATTGCATGTGTGTATAACTCCCAGAGTTCAATAAACCATGTAAAGAGAAATATAATGTGATATAAAACGTAAGATCCCATGTGCTTTGATGAAATAGGCTCGAAGGTAACAGTGTCAGCTTTCCCATTAAAAAATATTGGCAAACAACTTGCCCAAAGAAGATACGCATAAATTTACACCTTTCGTACCTTAACATTACCATGCAACTACAATTTAGTAAGCATTGTAAAAATTAAGAATAATGTTAAAATTTAAATTTAAAAATTAAAAGAGAAGATGCATAAGCCATGTTAAGCAAAAATAATTTAACATTTCTCGTAATGATCATTAAAGTATGTGAAATAATACTTGGCATCTTAATAAATTCAAGTAGCTTTTAAATAAATAAAATCTATCATTTGAGGCAATCTAAAATTGACAAATTCTTTCTCCTCATAGATGTCTTCATTTGAACTACTTGAGCAGTTTTCTAATCTCATTTTTATTTAAAGGAACAGAAAAAAGGCAACTTGCTGATGTGATCAAACCTATTATGGTGAAAATATATCTGTTGTTTGCTATCAGTGCAGAACTTGAAAGATACCCAGATAAAGTGTTTCTACTTGGGAACCTCCTGAGAATACAAGAGTGGTTTAGATCTTTTTTTTTTTTCATTTTCAACTTTATAGATTTTTATAAGCATTATGAAACCTTACACTGAACAAACATAATGTAATAAAATAAGGAATCATGAATTTTGATTCAAATTTTAAAATACATCCAGGATAAAGGAGGTTCTAGTTCCAGCCTATTCTACTCCAGTCAGATCTCATAGGAACACTGTGTTTAGTTCTGCCTGTGTACCTAATTTGGGAATTTTTGGGGAGGGAAGGGGAAGTTTTGCTAAGCTGCACTATATCTGTCTTAAAAATCATGTGTTCACACTTCATGCCAAAATCTACATGATACTTTAGAATTTAAAAGGCATTCTATTCACAAGAACCAAAGGATGTGTGAGGCAAAGATTATCATCCCCATTTTTCAGATAAGCAAACTGAAATTCAGAGACCTAGAGTAAGTAAAGGCCAGAGATTAAATTTGCAAGCATATCTTCTAATTACAAATCCAGCTTTTCACAGAATCAATTAAAAGATCTAATGAAATTTGTCAGAAAATTACAAATTTTCAAGATCGAAAGAAACCTAAGTGGCCATTAAATCTAACTCTTCCCTGAAAGAAATATCTCATCAAAATAATCTAGTATTTGAATATCCAGTTTCTGCTACAAGACCTCTACTGAGGGGAGAAACTCACCACCTTCTAAGATACTGTATACCATTTGTTGTTTGATGTTTTTTTTTTTTCTTATGACATCAAGCCTAAATTTTCCTTCTGATAATTTCTAACGATTGCTCCTTGTTCTATTCTTTAGCAACAAACAAAACAAGTCTGTTCTAAGAAGTCTTAATGAGTCATTCAAAAAAGAGATTAACTTTATTCTGCTTGTTTCCCAAGGACAAAACCAGGAGCTATGGTCCAGAGCTATTTGCTCAATTTTCAGCTCAACAGAGGCTGCCCTAAAAAATAGAATGGGCCACTAAGAGATAATAAGTATCCCTTTGCTGAAAGTGTCCATCGGCAACTACTGTAAGGGATATTGCCAAGGAAATTCATGCAAGAGGCAACGCTTGAACTTAGAGACCTCTAAAATCTCTCCCAACTTTAAGGTTCAATGATTCTACAACTCAAAAACATTAGAAAAAAGGATATATAATGCTGAGCCATTTAGTGTTTCCAAAAAGCAGGGACTTAAAAAGCAGATTTCCACCAAAGAGAGATCCCCTAGTACCTGAAAATGTAACACAAAACCTGATAAATGCAGGGATTGCAAGGAAACTGTGCTCAGCACTTCCACCTGAGCCAGAACTAGCCCTGTGTGATATTTGGCAGTGAAATGCTTAGCATCTCAGCACCCTGATGGATAAGAATATACAGAAGATCTACTCAGTTTATAATACAAGATTGCAGCATCCTTGTCTTTCAATCTTGATCATTAGTGTGGACTACAGCAGTGGTGACTCCAGAAGAAAGAATTATCTGGGAAATAAACCTTCAACTTTTTCCTTTATGTGGAATATTGTTGTGAGAAAGAAATCAAGAGCAAGATGCTGCCACTTTGTTATCCGTTCCTAGAAAGACTATATATGGTACACACCACATTTGGCCTTTTTGTTAGTTATGGCATCGTGGACATCACTTGAATGCTATATGTGCCTGCATTTAAGAAGCAACTACATTTCTGTATCAGTGTAATAAAAGGAAGTTACAAAGGAATGGTCAGACTGCATTTTAAGCTGTTTACATTCAATTTGCTCCAGGAAAATAGAACCAAGAAAATGAATCCAAAGACTTGATAAGTCCAAACCTCTAAGGGATTCAGAGGCAGCCGACCATATCAATTGCCTAAAAGCCTCCTACTTGAGAATTATATTCCAAAACAGGAGAGTCAAATCTCCAATGTGGTAGCTTCAGTAGAAGATGTCTCTGAATGCCAAAACTCACTGGTGAAATAAGGTCTTCCAATTTAGAAATGATAGAATGTACTATTCAGCCAATGAATTCCCCAAAGTATCCTCTAACTGCTTAGGTGCACAACTCAGTAGATGGAAGAGGACTTTGTTAAGATGATAAGCCTACATTGGAATCTTTCAGAACTTTGACTAAATAATAATGCTCTCTATAACAACTCAAGCCTCAGTTTCCTCATCTATAAAATATAGAGGTTGGATTAGGGGGATATTAAGGTTACCTTCCAACTGTAATATCAATGAGTATGTTTAGAAAATTCAAATCAATCAATGAATCCTTACTGAACACTGTGTCTCCCAAATCAGAAAAGAAATTATAAGGTTTATAAAAAATAAATAACAAATGGTCCCTACCCTAAGTGAGTCAACAAATGGAATTGAGATAAAATTAAATAAAACCTGAGGAATGGTAAACTTAGAGTTGGAAGCCCTGCCCCTTACAACTATGTGACCTCAGGAAATCCCCGAACCTGAACCTCAATTTCCTCATCTATAAAATAATGTTGGCCTAAATGACATCTGAGGTCCTCTCTGGTTCAGTAGTCATGATCCAATTAGTTTCTAAAACAGGCAATATATCTTACAAGTTCAGGGAAGGGAAGTAGCAAATAATCTGCAGGATAATAGGGTTTTAAAGTGGGAATATAATGTTGATGTATAGAAGGAAAAGAAGAATTGTGAACAAAGGGAAAAGGAGGAATGTAGCAAAACCATGGCACATAAAGGAGGCAATAAAGCCTTTATGAATTTAATGTCATCATCATTAGTCCCTCCTACCTGGTTTTCCATCTCTAAAGTGCCTAGTCTCACATCTCTATAAAACCTTTCTTTAATCCTATTATCCCCTCAAGGTGCCATCCTCCATCTCTTCTAGAAAGGATTATAAATATCCACTGTCTCCATTTCCCTATCTTCCACCCAGCAATTCTTTGTAATTTCCCTTGGAATTTTACTGTACTACTCAAACTGTACTTTCCAAGATGGCGTGTGGTGTCTTTTAAATTCATTGGCTTTTAAAAGTCTTTATTCTATTTGACCTTTCTGAAACTTTTAACATAAATATGGATTTCCCCTCTGCCTGTACCCTCTTCTCTCTTTACATCTGTGACATTTTTTCATGTTGCTTCTATCTCCTATCTATTGGACAGTTTCTTTTGTGATCCTTATCTATCTCTCACTCACTTTGTGTACACCTTCTGTAAAGTTCTATTACAGATCTCTTCTCTTTCCCTCTTTTCTTTCTGTGGTAATCTCATGAGATCCTAAGAGTTTCAGTGATTGTCCTTATAAAGACAACTCACAAATCTATGTAACTATCTGAACCTCATTCCTAAATGGATACTTGACTACGGGACAACTCTGGATTTCCTGGAGATGCTTCAAGAGCAATACATCTAAAATACAATTTATTATATCACCCCTAAACCTATCCCTTGTACAATTTTCATTCTAATAGATGGATATTAGCTTCCCATTCAGCCCAGTTTGCAAGCTTAGAGACATCATTGACTTGCCCCCTCCCTTATTCCCCTATATCCCATCATTTGCTAAGTCTTATTTCTATCTCCAGATCTTACATTTTTCCACCTACAGCCCTTCCCCATATTACAGAGCCATTACCCTAATTCATACTTTCTACTCAGTCTTTTGAAGACACACTGATCTTTCCATTTAGGTCATTTAAAGTAAATTTTTTTTTCTTTCCATATTGGCCCACTCCATTCAGCCATTCCTTCCCCCTTTCCAAAGAGCCAGTTGTCAGTTTTAGGACAGAACATGGGAAAGTTTGGGCTATATAAACAAGAATTATTTATTCTGGTGAAGAGGTTAGATACCTCTTGATGTTTAAAGTACTATTAAATATGGCCTATATTATACCTATTTCAAAATTAGACAGTTGGACAAAATGGTTTCTAAAGTGTTTTCCAACTCTAAATATTTAATACAATTTGCAGTTCTTTTCATTAATTCAGATTCTGGGATTTGAGACTTTTTTCAAGGTTCAGCTCAAGATTCAACTCTCAGATATTCCCTGAGTTATACTATTGCTCCTCTCTCAAGCTATCAGCTGTCATTTCTTTTTATCTTAGCATCTACTAGTAAAATCATTGTTATGGCAGAGGGACAAAAATTCCCAACTAAACAGAGAGTTAGAAGTTCTACCTTCAAATCCCAGGACTTAACCTTATTAGTTTCTCAGCTTCAGCAAACAAGTCATCTAGTCAGCTTCCCTGAAGGCTCCCCATTTTCAACAAACAGACTCTTGACCTCATAAGGCTTTATAAGGAAACTGTTTCTATACAAATACTATTATTATTAGCCTCTAATAATATTCCCCTAACCTCTCCCCCACTCTCCCAAAGTCTTAATCTAAAAGATATTAATTAAAAATCAGTAAAACTCTGACTGAAGATTTAAAGACAAGCACAGGTCATTAACAAATGGGTTTAGCAAGGATTTAGTGAAAGTTAAGCCAGAGCTCAGGGACGTTCTTTTTACTTTTTTAAGTCTGGGACTTTGTTTTTGAGGTTTGAGGTTGCCAAAAGTCTGACCTTCAGAATAAGTAAAATATATCAGCACTCAAAATCTGCAACAATATTTAGGAGGTAACCTGGGATAGTGGAAAGAGAACTAGTTTCAGTGTCAAGAGAACTGAATTCAAGTGTTACCTTTGACGTAGACACTATGTCTGTGTGACCCTAGACAATCTCTTAACCTTTCATTGTTCCAGGGTTATAATTTGCACAGTAGGTGCCAATCTCCATTGTTAAAATAAGTTGCCTTACTGGGATTTCCCTTCACTTATAAAATAAAAAGTCTAATCTCAAAAATCCAAAAATGTTACTATTTGTGATCTTATTTGTGATCTGAAAAAAAATCTAATTGGAGAAGAAGCTTGACACACATTCAATTAGTCTAATGAAACTGCAACGACAAAATATAGCTGTTTACTTACATGATATATTCTATATTCCCCAATCTTTGCTGTTGTTGTTGTTCATTGTTTCAGTTGTGTCCAATTTTTCATGACCCCATGGACTAAATATAAAATGTCAAACCTTTCTATCTTCCCCTATCTCCCTGCAGTCTCTCCTTATTTTATGCTTTCATAATACTATCTCTCTATTGTGTCCTTTGCCTTCAATCTTTCCCAACAACAGGAAATTATACTTTCAATTTAAAATAGGGATAGAATTCTGAAGTAGAACATTTGCTAACATTTAGATTTTCTTTCTTTTCACATTTAGGGTTGAGATTCAAATAAATTTAACATATAAAAAAGGAGCAGAAAGTTTTCAAAAGATTATGGATAACTTTGGGAGAATGACCCCTTAATGTAGCTCATCAATCCTTTTTTGTGTGTGTCTTCCAGAAATTCTTCATTTCGTTTCTCACAGTAACTACTCCAAAAAAATCCCACTCCCATGAAACTATGAATCCCAGATCGCATCATCTCGTACTCTTTGAATAGGAATTTACCACTTATATAATTGAGATGGAAGCTCTTTTAACCTTTTTATTCTTTGGCATAAAATTTCTCTTAATCATTTGCTCTTTCTTTCTTCATTCCTTTTCTAAGATTCCTTTCTCCTTTCCAAGATTACTTGTTTTGCCTTTATTCTTGAGCCCATTCCCTTCTACTTTTTTTCTATTTTCATCTTCTCAATTAGTCCATCTTTCGCCTTCATTTTTTGTCTTTCCCTCCTAATATTTTATTCTTTACTTTCAAACATATTATAGTTTTCCTTACCTAAGAAAACTTTCTCCAGACCTTGCTACCCATTCCAAATTGGATCTTTTATCTTTTCTTCACTTCACAACCAAACTTTTTGGAAAAAAAAATTCCACGATGAATACTTTTTTTTTTAAATGATGAATACTTTTATTTCCTATTCACCCATACTACCAAACTGACTACTACTACCAATTTAATGAAACTATTCTCATCCAAGTCGATACTGGCCTTCTTAAGAACGAAATCTAAAGCCCTCTCCTGTTTTTTTTTTTTTTTTTCATTTCTCATCCTCTTGCTGAAATATGACACTAGTGACCATGATCATTTCTTTTGGAAATTCTCTCATCCTTTAGTTTCTGTGACAAAGAATCTTTATGCTTCTCATCAGGCTTTTTGATACTTTCTTCTCTGTCTTATTTACTGATGCATTTTCTCCATTATATCCTATTAATATTATTCCTTAGGGTTCCCTTCTTGGCCTTTTGATGTTTTCCCAAGCTCCCTTAAAAGCAGATGACTTTTACATCCATATTTCTAGCTTACACTCTCCATGGAACTTCAGATCTATACCTTTATGACTGTTGCACAGTTGTTCTCAGTCATTTCTGACCTTTCATGATCCTATTTATGAGTTTTCTTGGCAAAGATACTGGAATGGCTTGCCATTTCTTTTTCCAATTGATTTTACAGGTTAAGTGACTTGCCTAAGGTCACACAGCTAGATAAATGTCTTGGGGCAGATTTGAATAATGAGTCTTCCTGATTTCAGGCGTGGCACTCTACTACTAACTACTAATCTATTGCACCACTTGGCTGCCACCCGTAGCTTCAATTGTGATCTTTATTTAGATATCCTAACATTATTTTAAGCATAATATGTGGTACAGTATATAAAAAACTAGATTTACAATAACAAAGACCTATGTTCAAATCCCATTTTCAACCCTTACTACTTGTATTATTCCAGACAAATCACTGAATCTCTCTTGGGCTGTTTCTTCATTTGAAGAATGAGGGGGATGGACTAGAGAACTTCTAAGCTCTGTTCCAGCTCTGAATCTATAATCCTCTGATCTATATCCAAAACTAAGCTCATTATTTCTCCCTCATACTTCTGTGTTTCTGTCAATGACACTGCTCTCCTATCAATCACTCAGTCTTGAAACACCAGAATGTCTGTTTTAAAAATCAGTAGGTCCTGTCATTCAAACTGCTGCATTATCTCTCACATCTATTTCTACAACTCCTTTCCTAGTTTAAGCCATTCCATACGATCTCATTCCAAGCTGGCTTTCCAAACTAATCACCGGCAACAGACTCTCTCAGATGTAATTACACTGGTCTACTTACATTTTTTCCCTTCATATTTGACATGTATGCACAATATACCCACTATCCAATGGGTCTTTTCCATCTACATTTCCCTCCTAAATCCTACCCATCTACATAATGGAGCAAAAAGATTTTCAATATCGGTTACAGCCTTGATTTATACTTCTTTCCTTTAGAAATTCTTCATTTAAGTTCTGGAAAGAGAGTCTTTCAAACAAGTATTCATCAAAATTATATTAGGCTTTTTCATAAGAGAAACAAAACAAAAGAGTCTAGTTGTTCTTTCTCCTTTGGCATCTATATAGCAAATACACGATTAGGTCAGTGTTTGTCTTATATTTACTAACGTATGAGAAAATGGTAACCTATTTCTAAAAGTCACAGTCCAAATATGACAATAGTATAAAACATCAAATATAATGGAAGTGAACCAGGAACCCAAATAAGGGAAGAAAAACTAGAAAAGTTAAAAAAAAATCCAAGTATTTCTATTTTATTGGTACAAATTTTAAATCACTAAAGCTGGATAAAGTTTCAAATTTTGTCTCACTTATATTTCAGTGGTAATATAATTGAATTGGATTTTTCTCCAGGATGAAGTATTTGTTTCTTATATTCCAACCATCATCAAGGCATCACTAGATATTAAATGACTATGCTTGCCCATTGCCCATCAGTCTAAAGAAAAGGAATTAATCAGGAAGAGGATGTTTATTTCAGTGTCTTTTCTTTTTTCTTTTTTTCCTTTAGAAGGGTGGGGCTTTCACAAAAATGGTGAATCACTTATGGTCTCCATCTAGTATAAAGTAATAACAGTTTATGTCTCTGTTTTAAAAAATCTTTTCTGTTCATGATTTTTAGAAAGCTTTTTACAGATATATTGGATTCAACATATTTGATACTATTTTATTAGAAAGCATATTTTACTTTGCCAGTGGGGAAAATGATTTTTAACCAGTTTTCTTTCTTACTGTGAATTAAATCTAAGACATGGAGCACTTGCAGGTGGTTTTAAACTTTAAAACAATGTTTCCTGAAGGCCACAGATAAATAATTATTTAACAAACTAATAGTACCTCCCATTGTTGTCTCCCTAATACAGCCATGTTCTTCTTTAACCTCATTAAATAGGACATATAGGAAGTCTGTTCAAAATACATGAACTTGTAATTACAATTGAAGGGAAATCCTCAACCAGCTGTGGAGAAGGGAAAGATTAGAATATGATAGTGGCTTAGAATAATGAAGGGAGAGATTGTAAAGCTGATGAAAGATGAAGGGAAAGAAAACTCTACTTCCAAATCCTTAATCTGTATTACCATAACCCAAATTAAAATACAAATATCACATAAACTAGGTTCAAAAAAAAATTTAGTATATGTATTTTTGTCCACTCGTATGATCCATAGGAAAGTTTTTATAAGGAGTGTTTCAATCTGTATTTTATTCTCTAAGATTTTCTAGTAACATATTAACTATTTTGACAATAATATTTGCACTCATATCCAAAAAGACTGGGTTTATTTTTCTTTAAGAATCTTGTAAAATGCATCAAAATTTGTGGGTTCTAAGCTAGTTTCTAGCTAATTTGATAACTTTTAAGGATCATATTTATGTGTTATTAAAAAAACTCTAAAATCTTCTAAGTGGAACAAAATTAATTTTCACAGTAAAACAATTATGAAAATTCCAGTGCTTAACATACTAATCTTTATAAAATTTTCTAAGAATAGTTTGAATTTATTATTTAAGAATAGTAATAGTTTTCTCAAGTCTGCATTTTTACGTTGACCATATTAAGTAACATATGCACTCAATACTATATATGAACATGCATGAAGTGATCCAGCCTAGTAACTTTGAAAAATAAAAGTTTTTTGCAAGTGACAGTTTTGTGAGGTCACTTATTTTGACATGTATAATAATAGTAAGTTAATGCTTTATGTGGATTTTTTTTATGTTTGTGAAAACTTCACTGATATCCATTCCAATCATTTTAATAATGTTTCTTCAAAATGATTAGAATATTTGATATTTGTTGAGGATTCAATATTTATTTAATACCAAAAACATAATTTTGCTTTCCTAATCAGGAGAAAGATTTGACAAATATTGGACAATTAACAATTAAATGATCAGGCTAATATGAAAAGAGCATTATTTCATTTAATTTGAATAATTTTCACAACTATTTTGAATAAAAGCTTCATTTTGTTTTGTTGACCATGTTTTGTCATAAAATTGATTTATTTAGGAGTAAAATTGTTACTTTTTTAAATGCTAAATTTCCCTCCCTACTTTGTTAGTCTTAATAAAATCAAAGACTTTGGTTGTACTCTAACTAAATCTAGAGAGCTGATCACATGCTCCTTTATGCAATTCCTCATACTTTTTCAACATCCAAATAATGCTATTTTATAGCCATATGATGGACTTTTATCTGCTCTATAAATCTGCAGGCAATTGTTCATTAATAAAATTTGAAAATAAGTATCAAAGTATTCTTTGATAAAAAAATCAATAGATTTTAATGTGTTTTAATGTTCTTGCTATCTTTAACACATGTTCAAAGAAAATTAACTCACCCATGGACATGTGATATCTTCATTTTTTTTTAATGTCATGTTATGTTTCTGTCTCAGGAAGCCTTCAATAATACTAACGTAGGAAAAGATGGCAAAGAACGTTCATCAGTACACATACACTGCAAATTTTTACTGAGTAGGCAAACCACTTAAAGGACTGAGTGCTCCTCCAACAATCAATTCACTAGTCATCTGGCAGAAATGTAAAAGTGTTTGAAGAAGTTTTCTGGCTTCCTTATCGACTATCAACATTTTAAGCCTTGAATTTTAGAAGCTGAACCTATTAATAGCTAAAAAGTAAATTTAGAGTCTAGCTCTTCAAAAACCATTAGATTTGTAAAAATGAACCTATTAACTTGAAAAATAATGAAACCATGGGAGTGTTCGTCTAGTGCTACTTGATTAATAAAAAGACAAAACAAAACTATTGTGCAATGGATCCTGGGATCACAGATTTAGGGAGGAATGAATAATCCTTCATCAAAGAGCAGAAGCTTATCCACAAGGCTTCCTATTCCCTATGGGATATCCTTTAAAAGTAATAAGGAGGATTGTAAAACTATGTAACACTTTCTCATCTAAATTAGCCACTTATGCCAGTGCTTCCTAACCATGAAAGAACTAGAACTACACCAAGATAGTTTCAAGACCCTAAGAAAGGGAAGAAAGCAGGCTGTGAGTTTATCATTCATTATCCCAAATTTAAACAGTTATATCCAGAATCAAAATTGAACTTGGGGAGTAACTGAAGAACAATACAGTACCATTTTTAAAAAGCAACAACTCACAAAAGGAACCTCAGCATTTAATTAAAATATCAAGATTTTCTTAACCCTGTGGACTTTTTAAAAAGTTTGTTTTCATCTCTAAGTTAAAGACTTTGTAAATGAAATATTCACCTTTAGAAGATCAAATGACATCAATATAAATCTATCTCATATACATGGTTAAAATTAAATTTGTCATTTACTAGTAATCTGTATTTAAGTAGGTCACACAATTGTTTTTGCTGATGGTTATTTAAATGAAATAGTCATTTCATTGTGCCAAAATTCTCACTTGCAATATAATGTAGGTAAATTAATTTTTATCAAGTAATGTGTGAAGAATTAGCTGATAGCAACGCAGGAAAATTGTTCTGCTATTTCTTTCAGATTCATAATTTTTTACATGTTATTAAACTTCAGCATTAAATAACCAACAAACTTTTATTTGAATAAGCAGAAGTTTATATAATAGAGCAGAGTGAGATTAAGTTTCAGCCACTTCTATATTTAATAAGGGTTTGCCTTTTCAATTGATGTCATAGAGTACAAGGGGAAATAAATGCTAGTATAATGCCTACAGCTTGATTGGAATTGTCTTAATTAAATACTAATAAAGGGAGGGCATATTTTTTAATTTTATATTTATTTTAAAAATCAATTCATTCACCATGCTTGATTAATGATTTTACCCAAATATTTTAAAACACTATCCTTTACTTTAGGAAACAGAATTAACTATTTGTTCATCTGTGAAGATGTTACATACACATTTTAAGGTGCTATGTATATGATAGTCAATAAGTTACACAATTCTTTTCTCATTTGGAAAACCTGCTCTTTTATTTTCATTTTTTCTCTTTTAAATGTATAAATCATATTCAACTTTTCCTTCATTTTTACCTAACAATTAAAAATACTCAGAACATAATTTTTAACCATATAAAAAAACCATAAGGTACTTAGTTAATTGACTTGCTGAAATAAGAGAGACCAGTGACAATTAAATGTTTTGAAATAAATAACATTTATCTATTTACATCTTTAACCAAAGACTACTAAACTTGCAAAAACTGTGAAAGGGTGTTTCATAATATTAGAAGAACTATAAATTCAAATAAATTCTACTGTGTAAATTCTATTTATAAATCATTTTTTCAGGATATAACAAATAACTCAAATTTTGATGATAATGCAATTATGTACCAATGCATTTGCATTGGAAAATAAGCTGTAATAACTTTAGATATTTTTCTTTACTAAATGACTTGATGCATATAAGACATGAACTGTTACTGTGCATTTTACTTAAATTATATTTATAGTTGTTTCCCTTTTATTTTGTTTTACTAACTCATAATTACTAAAAAAAAAATCTTACTTATAGATAAAAGTAACTTACTAGTGTGATTTGTCAACATTTAGGGATGCTATATCTCTTTCAGAGAACGTTCAATATAAGTGACCATCAGCAAAGTGTTTCTTGTAAAAAAATAAAATTATAATAAAATATAAACCAGTGTTGATGTTTGGCATGGCAGGCTATACTGGAAAACTGGGAAGTCACTTTACAACCATTCATCTTTTTTTCTTGGTTGACACCGTAATATGATCTGAATATTTTGAAACTAAATATTAAAAGTTGAATCTGAGAGAATATCAAGTTTGAATAATTTGGATTTCAAAGTTCACATACTAAATAAATAGTTAACTTTAGTTAACTTAAATTAAAGTCCGCCCCATACATGTTTTCTTAGTGGAAAGAAGCATACTTCATTTAGAAAGTGAGCAATATGACTGATAATGAATGTATTATATGGGGGAAAATCTTGCTTCTTGCAATATCTGAGAGCATCACTAGTAAGTATTTAGCAAGTCTGATGTTTTCACTACAATTTGAAGTAGAACATACATACGTTTCCTCTTACAAAAGAGGTTCACCATTTTCAAATTTTAAAAATTTTTTGTGTATTATGTGATAATATTATTGAATATGACAATAATTGATTTTCAGTTATTTTTATGGCAACTACTAAACATCTAGCATAAACACTACCTTATATGGTTGTATAGTACTTTAAATTAGAAGAGGATTATCATAATTTTGTAACAGTAAAAGAAAGAACAGATTTTTTTCATGCTAAAACTGAGCATAAACTTGTTTAATATGGACATCTACTGCTAAGCAAGAGACGCACATCTCTAGTTTAATTATTCTTTTGCCCATATCACTAATTTAATTATTCTTAGCATTTTAAAATTCCCTACCTTTTTATTCTTACCTAATCTTGAAACCAAATTTAAAGGTGAAGGAAAATGAATTGTAAAGTCTAATGATTTCTAGCATTTTCCACATTTATTAATCTAGTTTATGTTGAAAAACATTATATCACACTAATTTCTTTTAAAATTTTGACATTTGCTTTTTTTACTCTCAGCAAGAAAAAAACATTAAAACATATTCTTCAAGAATTTAAGTACTAACAGACTACTTCTGAACTTGTAAGAACTTTTAGATCATAAGTAAAATAATAAAATACATTTTTTCTTTCTTTCTACAACTGTTTAAAATAAAAAAAAACCTTATTCCACTTATTCCATAGCTATTTAAAACAATAATCCCTTCGCTAATTTCTTCAATCAGCATATAGAAAAGAAATTTAGCTGCTAATTTTAATTATTCAAAGAATTAGGTTATCTATTAGCTAATAATACATAATTATAAAGATTACGTCCAATCAGAATGTTTGTTTTACAAAAGATACTCTAGTCATTTTACCAAAGTAATCTAATTTACATTAAACATGTACAATATTCATAAATATCTTATAAACAGTCTATTACAAAGAATAGCATACATTCTATTTTGGTGATTGAAATTAAGGTAAATTAATAATTTTTCAAGTAACTCCATAACCTACCTTTAAGCATATATTCCAGGAACTTTAGTTCTCATTAGATATCATTTCAGTATAGGAGTAACATTCTGAAACACAATGGAGATTGCTGTAGTGGTTCCTGAGAAACTACCTCTCCTTTGGAAACGCCCCTATTATCCAAGAGACATCTCTTTATGCTGACACTGGGTCAACAATTTCAATTATAAGAACTTAGGGGAGTTTCGCTTCACTGAAATTATAGTAACAAGTTCTAATAAAGGGTAAAGTATTCCTTTTTATGGCAAATTATGATTAACCTCTCAATTGGAGACACTTAAGATGCTGCCCAAAGAACAGTATTTTAAATTTGACTATTTCAAGTTAAAACAATATGAAAAGAGACTGTAAAATAAACTTCAGCAAATGAAATTATGGTATTTAAGAAATGGTAAAATTACTAAATTTCACCAAGTAAGTTACATCTTTACAGATCAATGATCTCTTTAAAATTGCAAAGCAAATGGTCCTAGAAAATAAATCTGATATGTGGACACACACACACACACACACACACACACACACACACACACAAAATCCTTGCAAAAAATCAAATTCCTTAGCTTTAGACCAATATTCATAAAGGTCATGTGCGCACTTAGCATTTTTAGGTAAAGTCGTCTTTGAATATTTACTTTTCTATCTATAGGAAAGAAGCAAATTGGTTATTTTAAACATTATTGGTTAATATGGAAAACAATATTAATAGTACCAATTAATAGCCCATCTTCTGATGTCATATTTAAAAGTAAACCAAACTTTGCTTCAGGCTTATGCAGTAAGTATTCATGATAAAAATTTGCAGTGCATCTGTTAGTAAAAACAAACTACTTGTGAAATACAAAATAAGCTCAAAGGACTTCCACTCAATGTAAAAGATCTAACTCTACCATTTAACATTTTTATCCAGAGACACACTAGACCTATGTCATTGTTATTAAATAAATGTGGATCATTGACAGGTCAATCAAGTCATGTCCCCTAAATAAAGCGAAACAACAGCAAAATGTCTAAGGTAGTTCTGTAATATAGGTATTAGTTCTGTATCAACAGTTTTATAATACAATGTATTTAATATAATTTAATATGAACAGACGAATGAGAGTATTTCTAAACAGAATGAAATCTGTGAACTAGAATTCTCAAAGCAGTTCATTATAAGATAAACAATTTTCCTTATAGTGTAAAAGATGAAATATAGAAAAAATAAAGACAGCAGAAAGTAATGACTCTGGAAAAGCCCCCATCAAACACCTTGCATAGGTATATAATAAGGAATAGAATATATAATATATAAACTGTATGGTATAATATATATGTTAAAGTATATAATAAGATAGTTTTGTGATCATAATATTATGTAACAGGCTGGATTACAGTTACATTTCCATAGAAAATATAACTGCATTAAATCCCTTAAAAGAATGAGTTATCTCAGTAAAGCCATATAATTCAGAGTTAAGACTGCCACCTATCACTTACTTGTCTGAAAAGTCAGTGTTACATAGCTTGGCCTTTTCTAAAGTCTTCTTGTAATATTAGAAGGAAAGTCTTCTAGCTTCAGTTCAAAAATGATTACTTTTTAGTTACCTATAATATTTTTAAAATAATTGTCTCATATGATTGTATTTTAGGATCAACTAAATATATTTTGAGTTGGACAGGAAATCCATTGTACTGAAAGAGCTAAGTGAAATAATACTGTCTACATTTAAGATATAAATTTCAAAATTACCCAATCACCTGGATCATTTAAACCAATCTTATAGATTAATATGTGAAAAAATATTCTAAAATAACCAACTTTGTAATAGGATTAAGGAATATTTAACTACTAAAGTGGGCTCCCATTATTGGGACCATGTTTTAATGTGTTGATATTTTATATTCCAAAGATTATCTAGGTATAATCTTTGAATATATCTAATAGGTCATTCTAGTTGTTTAAAATGATTTTAATTATTTCAAGCAGAAAGCCTACCAAAATATTTCATGTAAATATTCTATCTTACAGAGAAGTAGATTAAAATATAAATAAAAACTGAGGTTTTAGACTTTAGTATAAAGAATAATGTCACAGTAGGAACTTAACATGTACTAAAAAAAAAAAACCAGAAAGCTACCTCTTTAAAATAAAAGTCTCACATAACTCAGGCTATATGACAGTATTTACCTGTTTTAATCTTGCCTTCTGTGTTCTTAATACCTCAAATTATTTGAACTGCAAGCATATACCACACTAAGCTGTGCGATATTAACAAAAGATCAAGAAAATCTTAACATAGTCTTCCAGAATAACATAAAAGCTGATAAATCCATGTCAGATAATGTATAAATAAGAAACAAATGCAAATATCACAGTAGGAATGATAATATCCACTATCTTTTCAGTTTCAGAAGAGGATGCAGAATTACCTCCACGTGGACTTGCTTTTTTGTTGTTGTCAGGATTATACCCAGCACCTTATAAGTAAACTTATAACAAAAGCACAAGATTTATATCTACAATTCCAAGAGTTTCTAGAATTTTCAACTTGAGTATTAATGTAATCATATAAAAATAACTCAGATTAAAAAACAATAGTCATGATTTACATAATCCTTTGGTAGCTAAAAAGAGATAACCTAAAAAGCATTTTATATATAGAAATAAATGTGTTTTCATTTAAAATGTATTAATGAATTATCTTTTCACATAAGAGCCTTATTTTATACAACTCGTGTAAAGTTCTAATTGGATCTCACAAAGTATATATTAAGTAAAAGACCCAGCATTCTAAAATTCTAACATGGTATAACAATTGTTTTGAAACAAATGACTTCTCAAGATGGTGAGGTATAACTATCAATCACCAACAAGTTAATTCTACATAATAAGGCAGGTTTGGATGCAGACTGATCCATTGTGGAATACTGTATCTAAAATTGATTACAACAGCACTCAAAATGAATGCAGCCCTCCAAACCACTTCTTTGCTCAGAAACATTAATCTCAATTAGAAGGAGAGCTTCATAATGGTAATGCTTGGTATGAAAAAAGTATAGAATAAATCAGGTTTTATAAGACACACCAATTAATCAGTTTTAGAACTAAGAAAGCTTTTTTAAAGGCAAATTTTTGAAAAATAAGGAATGTTTAAAGCTCAGACATTTCCCAAACTTCCAAAGTATTTGATTGTTTGCTTGCTTGTAATTATGGAGCATTTTCTCAAATTTTTGACATGGTTCATAAAAACTTTTTTCAACTGTATTATGTTGTTGAAGTATCCTTTAAAAAGAATTTTTAAAAATTCTGAATGCTCCTGTGAAAAACTTTTCTCCAAGAGATAATATTCAGATTTAACAAGCATCTAAGAACATTGAATTTAAAGAATGATTTCTGGAAGGTACATGTGTTTTTCCAAAGACAGGAGAGATTATCAGACTGCTCATTCATCATGTTATCAACTTTAAAGCAAGTTAAAGTGAGTTCTGAGTTAAAATTAACTTAATGCTTTTTAAAATTATCTAATAAAAGCACATAAAGATGATAAGCAGAGTATGATTTTCCATGCTAATAGGTTTCACTGCATATCTTCATGTACAATTGACTTCCACATCTGCCTCAGATAAAGAGGAAAGCCAATTTATTGTTACTATTCTATGCCATGATTCATAGGGATACTGAGCTAAAAAGTTGTATTTTTAAAAATCATATAATTTTTTCAAAGGATAAAGATAATTTGGGGGAAAAAAGGAAATATATATGCATGATAGAACCAGAATAAATGCCAATCAACTAACATATTTGCACTTTATGATGCTGCTGGTCTCAAACTTTTATCATAAGTAAAGGGCTGATAAAGATTTGGGATACAATGTGCCAGAAACACACTTCAGCATTTCTAACTATACTTTTATGTCAACTGCAATAATAACATTCTCTTAACATCCAATTCTAAGATGTTCTAATATTTCAGATATTTAATTTAGCTCCTAATTATAACTACATTCACCTCTCTTATATGTTATTCGCTTGACTGTGTGCAGAGAAGATAATTACTACTGGCTCAAAGAGCTTAGCTGAAAGACTAGTTTGAACTTGCTAACTGGATTATGAATGCTAATCTGAGTTTCCTTTTCAAAGAAATGTTAAACTACTCACTCTATTTAGGGAGATTCTGCTGCTTTTCCTAAAACCTTATTTTAGTTTTCACACAGGAAAAAAAAGTTCACTTTCTTCAATAGCTACCCTATTGCCACACCCTTAAAATCAAAACAGAAAAAAACCTATATAATTTACTCAGACTACTAGTGTACTTAACATAACACATCTTCAAAAAAAAAAAAAGTAAACAATCATGTGCATTAATAGAAATTTAAGAGTAATTACTATTCTGCTATGGGTGGCTTTCTTTTAAAAAATAAATCTGCAGTACCCAAAAGGGTCTCAAAATATTCAGTGTCTTCTAAATATTGATTACTGACATAGTATATATATATATATATATATATATATATATATATATATATATATATATATATATATGTATATACTGCTCTCCAATTGCAATATGTTCCATAGCTATCAGTAGAGAAATTAATTTATGTTTCAAAACCTGAATAATACAAACATTTAAATTTCATACTCTCAGGGAGTATGTTTCCTTCCAAGGAACTATTTTGGATACTTAAAATACTTAAAATATTTCATTTATAATTTTGCACTGATAACACTAATATTTAAATTTTACATAGTATTGAAACAAAGATTTTAATATATATTCAATAGGAAAAGAAAGAATATAATCTTGGATATAATATTCTGCCATAAATTAATAAAATGTATGTTCAGTTATTTAAATTTAAAGATACTGTGTAAAATTTGTAAATGACTTTTAACTATCAAACTTACATTTCACAACATTTAGTGAGACAAGTATTGTTACTGGACTATTTTCATTTTAAGACCACGAATTAAGTATTTTTTTTTTTTTTTGCATCTCAAATCACTAATTTGAAATTTGGAAAGCTCATAGAAAAGATTACATTAAGAAATATAGGGCAAGAAGATTAAATAATTAAAATTTTAATGAAGAGTGAACAAGTCTTAGTATATCTGAAAGACCATTTAAACCATTTAAACTAGTTTTTAAATTAGAGTTATAAAAACTCAAAGTCCTTGTTCACTAGACAGACCATAAATACTTAATTTCCCCAGGTGGGCAAGGAAAGATACAATGCTTCTAGACAAAGTTACTAAAACAACTAAACTAAACATATTTAAATTTAGATCTCTAACAATGTTACAATATTTGACTAAAAAACCAATAACTGATGCCAATCCTAATCATGTTTTCTTCTTCTTCTTCTTTTTTAGTGATAGAAGGGAAAAGTAGTACCTGAATATATATTTTAGTCTAGAAAAGACCACCCAGTGGATTCTGCCAGTGTCGACAAATGTTTGACAAATACATTGTCAGAAGTCAAGAAATATAGTGTTATGAAGAGACAATGAGCCACAAAGATCAGAGAGAGCTGGAGTTGTATAAAGATGTGTCACAAGTCAAGCTAGGACAACAGTTTACACTCTCAGTCCACTGCACAATAAAAGTGCCTTAGTACTTTTATTTATCTTTAAAACATCCTCTAATGACTTTATAAAACAAATGAGTTTGCTATATCAGAAAAAAGCCTTTTTTTTTCTTTTGGTCCTCTATCCACAGGAGAATAAAATAGTCTGCAAGTCACCAAACACAGTTACCTTGTAAGTGTGGCAGAAAGTAATAGGTGCTCAACCTACACAACTTAAGGAGTTGAAGAATGATCAGGAGGAAAGAATCTTCTAATAAAACCCATTTTAATTTACTGGAGGGAAATATGATATAGACAAGACACCAGCCTTTTGACACAGGAATGTGTAAACACACAGCCATAGTCAACTCAGTTTATTTGGTGCTGCTGTGGTGATTCACGGAGTCCCAGATCAAGTTTCAACCATGAATCGCCACTTCGAATACCCCCCACCCTTTTCCAACTTGGCTTTCTCGGCAGTTTAGGAAACATGTTCTGCACTTTCCCCGGAAATAGTGGACAACCTTATGTTTCAGGTACCCAAGAAGCCCAGTGCAATACTACTAAACTAGGATGAATCAACAGCAGCTCCGTAATAAAAGACAGGAATGTATGTGTGTATATGTGCGTGTGTGTGTGTGTGTGTTGTCTGAGGTGATCTGTGATGATCACGATCAGAAAAAGAGAGAACTAATAACTCTCATTAAATATCTAGCTTGTTGGGACAGACATCCTCCCCTTACAGCCGCCGGGTCTGTTGCCTCTTAGGTAGGAGCTCAAAGCCAAGCACGATATCCAAGCCAGAGTCAGCAGGTAAAGTTCCCACCTGAGAACAGAGCTAACAGTAGCGAATAGTAGCGGAACAGCAGAGCGCAAGGACGTGAGTGGAGGATCTAGCTGGGGAAAGAAAGCCTAGGAAGAGACAGGCACGGAAAGACCTCCCTCTTTATCTAGGGGCTTTAACAACTTGCTCTCTCCATCCCTACTCTGGGAAAGGGGAGATGATAGGAGGTTCTTTCTTCGAAGGTCTTACTTGGCAGTAGCTGAGCAAAAGCGGTGGCAGCGGCTTCGGAGACGGCATCCCTCCCCCACTGCCTTTCTAACCGGGCACTAGGACCCCAGAAAAGAGCAAAGCACAGCACTTACCCAAAGCTTTCAGCTCGGGCGCTTCCTCTCCTCTCAGTATCCCGGCAGCACCGTCAAGACTAGCATCACACACGCAGCACTTTGCCAAATTCAAAGGAGAAAAGGGGGAGGGGGTGAGGAAAAGGAGGAGGACGAGAAGGGGGAGAGGAACCGGTGGGGAGACAGGAATGGAGGGAAATGCAGGAGATTGGGAAAGAAAGATGGGGGGGGGGCGGGAAAAATACAGCAAGTGTTACAACTTCCTTTCCTTCCCAACACCCCTGCTTGAAGCCTGCGAGGGACGGAGAGAGGGGAGGGAAGGAAACACTGAGCCAATGAGTTCACTTTCTTTTTCTCCTCCGCACTCTCCCCTCTCTTCCCTCTCCTCCCCACCCCTACTCCCTAGCCCACTCTAACCTCCACCTCTTCTGATGGGGCGGGTAGGGAGTTTACTCTTCTCTCCTTGAAAAAGGGAGGAAGGAGAAGAGAGAGGAAGAGGAGGAGGGAGAGGGAGAGGTAAGGGAAACCAAGCTGGTGGGACTGAGAGAAACATCGAGGACCTTAATTGTGTGACATGGGAAACCCCGAAGGGAGAAGCAGCACAGCGGTACAAGCCGCTGGGCCAGATACACACGCGCACACACGCGCACATGTGTGTGATGGAGAGGGAGGGCGGGTGAGAGAGAGAGAGAGAGAGAGAGAGAGAGAGAGAGAGAGAGAGAGAGAGAGAGAGAGAGAGAGAGGGAGAGGAAGAGAGAGAGAATGAGAGAGAGAGAGAGAAAATGAGAGAATGAGAGAGGGAGAGAGAGAGAGAGAGAGAGAGAGAGAGAGAGAGAGAGAGAGAGAGAGAGAGAGAGAGAGAAGCCGAGAGGAGCCTACCATGCGCTTCCCCCTGGCAAACCGAGGGAGAACCCAATCACAGGGCGATCCGGACCGAGCTGTGATCATTTATAATCCTTGACTCAACCTCTCCACCACTTGTCAAGATGACAGGTACTTTATTTCTTCTTCTTCTATTATTATTATTATTATTTTTTAAAAATCCTTTTTTTACTGCCTTTTTCTGTCAAATGAGATTTGCTGGACTGAACCACGTTTGCGTCAGCTCCCTCCCTCGCGTCTGTGTTGGTTAATGTAAAGCACCGAGGCTCCCATGCTGTGACCAATCAGTGCATCTACTACTATTGCAATGATTTAGGGGTCATCCATGAATAACACTCCACAGTGATGAATGGCTCTCTGCAGCTTTCTGCCCTGATGAGGGTGTCTGCACGCTACTGATTGCAAACACTAATGAACTTACAGCTCCATTAGATATTCTCTTACTAACAATGTGTGGGGGGCGTTTGTATGTTTTGTTGGGGACTGGGGAGGGAAGTTCGGGGTAGTGGTTCTGGTAGTAATTGCATTTGGCAAGGGGAAATACTTCGCCCGTAAAATTAAACCTTTACTCTTTCTGAGGGGAAAAAAATACTTTTCTTGATGTTTCTTAGGGTAAGCACATTAGGTCAGCTGAGTCACCGGAGAAAGTAGGAGTCTTAAAACGCTGCCTGGAGAATTGCTTCTAAGTCTGAAGGGTATAATTAAGGCTTCACACCCCTGCTGGGCAGATCCAGCCTTACAGTAGCTCGGGGGAGAGAAAGGGAAAAAAAAAAAAAAAAAAAAGATCAGCGATTGCTAAAGCCTGCTGTCCGAAACTCAATGAGCAGAAATACACCTTTTGGCCAGTCGGGGGTGGATTGTATCTGTGTGTGTACGAGGATGGAGGTGGTGGGGTGTTTTCTGAGAACTAATAAGTGAATACTTAAAAAGCTTGAGATCGGCAGGTCTACAGAACAAGTGGTCACTGCCACCTCCAACACTGCTTCGTTTTGTAAACCCAAAGCTTGAACATTTCATCAAAAGAGACTATTTAAGGCCAATTTTATAGTTTATCTGATTTCGAATAAAACCACCAAATGCTGACCCTGAAAGTTAGGTAGAGGCATATTTTGTTTCCTGTTCTCTGTTGCTACATTGATGACCAACTCACATTAGAGTCCCTTTAGTGGGGTGGGTGTGGGATTGGACAAACACTTTTCTTTCCCTTTTCTTCCCTCCTCTCCCTTTTCTGCAGACTGTTCACTTGAGGAAGTGTCCAAACTGTCTCAAGTTCACGCAGTCTGGTAGTTTTCAACACCGAGTCACTGTTGCTATGTGGAACGGTTCGCTGCTTTCCCCCGACTCCAACATCTGTCACCTTTTCGGTTCAGTAGCTATGGGCTTGGCCGCCTCTTCAGGCTAGGGTGAGTGTGAGTGTGTGTGCGTACCCGCGTGTACAAATGCCAAGTGTCTCTTAGGGGTGAGCCCCAGGGAAGACAGCGCGCAGCGACTCTTTAGCATGGAGGTCCAGGGGAAGCTCTCTGCCCAGTGGGAGTCGCGTCGCTCCCCGAGAGAACCAGCGCGTGTGTTCCCAGGCTGCTCTGGAGTCAGTCGGGAGCCTGCTAGGGGAGTGCAAGGATTTCCTGGGCATCGCTCTTTCTCTCTCCCACCTCTTGCTTACAGGCTTGCCTGCATTTTGGTGATATGAAAGATTGACCTAGGTCTGACTCAGAAGAGAAGGAAAACTTGGCTGGTAAAATGGAAGCAGGAGTGTCTTAGGGGAAAAGTCTTGAAGACTGTGCAAGGGGCTAGGGACTTGAGAATGATTACCCCACTTCCACTCCGACCCCACGGAAAATTCTGGAGAAATTAGCAGAATCCCCAGATCTCCTTTTTATCAATCCAGGAACCAAAATACTCTGTGCTCCAGAACTTACTAAGTTATTTACAACATGATATAGGGACTAAAATATTGGTAATGGTTGAACTTGAATTACCGAATGTGGTGGGGAGTTCATGTCATGTTGCTGACGCAAAGAAGCAAAGAAATTTTTTTTGGTGGGGAGGCAAAATAGTAGTTATAATATCAATTTTTCTGTCACTGTTTCATTTATATTTGTCTTTCTCTATTTCTGTCTGTTTTTTCTCTCGCTTTACTTCTCAATCTCGCTGCTTTTCTGTCACTCTCTACCTCTTCCCCCTCTCTCCCTACCCCTTCCTTACAATCCCCAGCACGGTGAAATGCAAAGATTAGTTGTTTTGTTTTTGGTTTTGTTTTTAAGGGAAGAGATCAATTAAATCCTAACTAAAATGATATCACTTTCTTGATCTTTAAAAATACTAGCTAAAAGCTTAAGTATACATAACTTTCGATTGACAGACTCAACTCTGACTTAACTTGTTGAGACATCTGATCTCAAACGATATTAATAACGTGTAACTTTATGCAGCTCAGTCTAAATGTAAGCAAAAATGGTGAAAGTCTTTTTTCAGCTCTAAGATCTACTCCAAAAATATTTTCCCCCTTTTAAGCATGAGATCTTTCTCTTAATGACCTTTTGGGTTTTTTTTTGGGGGGGGGGGGGAGGATAAGAGGAAGAAGGATATAACTTTTACTTAGTAATATGTTGTCAACAAAATTATATTTCTACCTAAGGTTCTTAAAATGATAAGGAAATAAGGCAGGTATAGATTCTGAAGGAATATGAGTATTAAGCAAGCAAGGAGGAAATGACAAATGGACAGAACAGAAATAATAGGTGCTACTGATATAAAGACAAAAGAGAAATAGTTTCTGCTCTCAAGCAGCTTACATTCTAAGATGATAACATGTACACATAAAGATCTATAATAAGTACACATGTAGAATATAGAGTAAATATTGATTACAACCAATGTGGTCTCTACTTTCCATAATTACTCATAGGATAGATACTAATAATAGATTTAAGTAACTTCAGAGATAATCTAGTTCCAAATTCTTCATGTTACATCTTCAAAGTTTTCAGTTTGTAAAAGATAACATTAATGTTGAGCATATAAAAATTAAGGGAAACCCTCAAACTAATATTGCCCTTAGCTTTTTATTTCAATTTTGTTGAACATTTGTATGTTCATTGTAGAACATCCTGAGAAAGGTAAATTTTGGCAAGCTACTCCAATATAACCCCCCCCCCTTGCCATACACAGTAGTTTAAGTTTGAAGTATGATCTTTATAAAGAAGTTTTCTTTACCATCTTAGACCATTGAGAAAAGTTTAAGTTGTGCACAGCCAAATTGTATGACATGTTTCCTCTTTCCAAATTAATCCTCAGAAAGCCAGAAGGCATCTCGATCTGTGACCATCATGGCTTTTTGCCTCTCTGTGGTGCTATGGAAGAAAGGGGATAAATCCTCCTTATACAGCAATTTTCACCACAATAAAACCCAAAGCAGGAAGGAGGTAAAATGTAAGCCATGTCTATGTGCGTCTCCAACCTCTGGTGATTCACAACAAACTATACCCCATGTGTACTTTTGAGTTAGCAGCTTTACACAACTGGTTTTATAATCTGTAATGTACAAAGTTGGGGGGATTTCTTTCTTATTCTCTCTCTCTCTCTCTCTCTCTCTCTCTCTCTCTCTCTCTCTTTCTCTTGCTCTCTCTTTCTCTCGCTCTCTCTCGCTCTCTCTCTCTCGCTCTCTCTCTCTGTCTCTCTCTCTGTCTCTCTCTCTCTGTCTCTGTCTCTCTCTGTCTCTGTCTCTCTCTGTATGACCCTCCTTATTATCCCCTCCCCAGTTCTTCCTTTCCTTCCTTTACTGTCTCTGTCTCTCTCATCCCTATTTTCCTAGGAGACCTTGTTACATAATGTTCAATATTTTAAAAAGGAAAATATGGCCCTGTTGCTTCCTAGCTTTTCAGGGCCTTCCAAGTCCTATCCTTGCCAACTTCCAATTTCATTTTGAGAGATAAACTAAAATGTACTTTCTTCTTATAAGATAAAGAAGTATCTGTGTTGGAAAGGGGGGGAGGATAAAGGGAGAAGGGAAAAGAGTGGGGTTCCTGTTACTGCTGTGTCAACCATCAGATCTACTCTGCTAGTAATAAATTATAATGGATAATAAATCTTGTGTAAGTGTCTGCATCAGCCTAAACGAGAAAGTTCCCATTCCAATTAGAGTCACGTTTTCCTTTTCTTTTTCTTTCCTCTTCCAAATCCCTGAGCAGGATCGGCCTGGGACTGAGTTAACAGCTTGCTTCCTGCTCCCCTCAGAAAACACTGGGGCTGCACGGTCTGTCACCTCGCCGCCTGACTTTCTGTGCATGGTTTGCATGTCAGAGCACTCCTGCGGGTCACCCAGGTAGCAGATTCTCAGCGGAGTCCAGTAGACAACATCCCGACTTCCTAAGCATCCTTTCCCATGGTGGCATCTGCTATAGTAAGCTGGAGTGCCTCTCTGGCGTAGCTGGGGAAGTGTCCGACACTGCAGCTAGCTCACCATTTCTATTGCCTTGTCTTGAAGACTCTGATCAACCTGGCAGTTAAACTCCAGAGAGTGCTGGCAAGTGTGGCCCCGGGACAATATTGGGACAAAGCCAGAGCCTTGGGACCCAGTCCTTTCCCGCCTGCCTCCAAAAGAAAAGACTCAGTCAAGCCAGCAATACTTACCTCTGTGTAACACCCACGTTGATGGGAACCACTGAGAGATAGGGCAACTTGCCAAAAAAAAAAAAAAAAAAAAAAAGATTAGAGATCTGTGGTCGCTGAGGAAGTCCCCAAGTTCGAGGTACTAATCAATGTTGCAGTTAAAAAGTTCTTCCTCAAGGAGCAAGTCATAGATAGTAAACATGTGCCCAACCAGAATATATTGGAACGGAAATCTTTCCTATAAAGCCCTCACACATTGCTTCAGTTTATTATTAGTGTTTTTTCCCCCAATGCCAAAAATAAATCAAATTATTTTCTTTGGCCGTTGAATTGTTGCAAAATTGTAAAGCAAATATTCTAATTTGATCACTTACAAAGTCATAAAATTAAATGGTTGTTTGTAGTGGGAAATATATCCTTATTATTTTAATTAAAGCAAGATTGGACGTTACATCCATCCATCTTGGAACCACCAAATGCATTGCCTATCTTGCAAATCAACCTTTAAATGGGGTCATGTCTTTTCACGACATTAGTTTGTGTTCCACTGCATAAATCCCGACTACACGTGAGCTTGACCTTTGGTGAAAATTATGTACTCAAGCTCAGGATAAGTGCTTACTTGATTTGCTAGAATTTTAGAAAACACCTTTAAAGTCCACACAGGATTTTGAATACAAAAGAATCTTTTTACATTTTTCTACAGTTTATACTAGCTGCTTTTGATTGAGATGCATTTCTGGTTTTAGCGACCACCACATTGATCTTCTCCTAAATCATGTGACGACACTCATAATTAGTCGTTTATATGGAGTGCCTTTAAAGTGTAGCATCTGCTCTATTAACAAGATTTAGTAAGGAGTTTGCTAAAGGTTTAAACTCTGTTGATGGCAAAGATTTACAAACTTGAATCTGGACAAAAATTTTTCAGCAATATAGTTTTAGAGAGTTAACCAAAAAGTCCTCCACATAAAGGAACTTCAATTTTTCAAGGCACAGTCTACATTCTATCTCATGGGCACAATAGTAACTCTCCAGACATAGGATAAAATTTTTTCACAGAATTAAGATTTTAACTACGCTCACTCCTGTTGCTTCAAGGGGAAAAAATCCTAAGGCTTATATTAATACACTTATTAAACTTTTTTTTATTTTGCCTCTCTCCTTCTTCCCATATACTTATTCCTACACTCTTTTATTAAATGTTTGAAAAAAATTAATATATTACTACAAGACTAGGATTTTATTCTATTAACTATTATTAACTATTTCAACTTACTTTAATTTCCCTATAAATATTATTTTAAAAAACCCCAGAAACAAAATATGTAAAGTTAGTGGGAAAAGATTAAAAAAAAGTTTAGGAAACAAAAAGTCAACGAAATAAACTAATAAAGCCTGGAAAATGTACCAGTAATTCAAAATTTGGAGAAAGTTGCTTTAAATTAACACATTTGGATACTAATTGCTTCTTATGTCAAATGCCTAAAATGTTTTATTAAAGGAATTCCTCTTGTACAAGTTTTTTTTTTTTAATTTTGTTGATAAAAATTTGAAGACTCAAGTAGTCTCTGTGTGTGTGTGTGTGTGTGTGTGTGTGTGTGTGTATGTGTGTGTGTTTTTACTTCTCAAACATAAGAGTTCATCTGGTAGTGGGGAAACAATCTCTGTTTGTTCCTCTCTGCTCAGGAGGACTGTTTCTAATTGATCTGGCATGGAATTTAGTTGGAGATGTGTATGTTGCAACCTAAGCACAGTCTCTGTATGCTTTGTAAAGTGATAACCATATGGGCCTTATTTGAAACATTTGAGGATTTTAGCCATTTAACCTGGGTTAAATTGAGCCATAAATTCAACTCCAATGTATATGTCCCGACAAATTTGTCATTGATTTGAATAAGTTGCATCCATACTTCTTCTCTCATATTAATATAAAGATGATGGCTGCATATGGCATATGGAATGACTTGACCAAAGACTGGAATCTACCACTTTGTACTGTTTAAAAGCAAATTCTTCGAATTACACAGGAATTTTCATTTGTTATCACTTTCAATAAAATGAAAATGCTTAAAAATGACCTAGGTAAAGAAAAGACTATATTGTCAAACCTATTTCCTCTTATACTATTTTCAAGTGCACTTTGCTATCATCATGAAGATTTAATTAAGCAAGCTCAGCCAGGCTAAAAGCAAAGCTGTTTGAAGCTGCTACTTATAGAAAAGTATTCAGGACTTATAGAAAATAATTTATTTATTCTTATTCATTTAGGGATATGAGCTGTTGCTGAAGGATTTTTTTTAAGCCCATGACAGAGTTCTAGAGATTTTTTTCCTCGTTTCTGAATATCAATTTTATAGCTACACTTCGTTACAGTTTAATAGTGCTAAGTTATGGATGCTGATGGTCCTTCCTGTGCAGCCTTAAATTGCCTTGAAAAAGATACAGTTTCTTTAATTAAAAAAGCTGCACTGAACTAATCCCTCTAGCTGAAAAAAAGAAAAAGTTTTAAGCAATCTCTTTCTGCTCTGGGAGAGAAAAGCAGACAATACCATAACAGATCAGAAACATAAGCTATAGTGTGCAGCCAGGAGCTCAGCAGGGAACTGAATACTGCTCCGACTGTGTCATTTTTTAATCCCCCATCCCAGTTTTCCCCGTCTGACCTCATGCTGAGATGAAGTTATCACAGAAGACAGCTTTACTCTCACCAATGAATCCAACCCTGGGTCTGTATTATCCTCCACAGATCAAAACACCGCTTTCATCAAATAGCATTATCTGCATAAAAGGCATGCAATTGCCTGATAATTTCACCCAAACTATGCTATTCATTTAAAGGACAAGAAGAGAAATGTAATTCATTCCTTTTTTTGGGGGGGGGACATGAGGGGACTAGAAAAGCTAACTTATACGTTGCTCATGGGAACTTTTCTGCTTTTAACAGAAGATCTCAAGAAGGGGTCCATTTAAAAGTCCCCCAACTCCTAGGCATTAAGATTAATTGTTAGAACATCTCGGCACAATTTGAGTGACAAAAGTGTAAGCTGTGCAGAAAACTGGCAGTGAGAAATCCCAAAGCTTGCTGATGCAATTAGCTATGCTTCCATGAATCCCAATAATAACATCATATCTGGTAAAATTTGAGGAGCATAAAAATTAACTAAAGTTTACTTTAATGTTACATGGGTCATTGTTCTTGTTGGAAGACATTTCAGCACATTTCAAAGAATTCACATCATTAATGTTTTCATAGAGGAAGACAAAGACATGCAAATTCTAAGCGTATGTTTAGAACATCAGCATCTAGGAATATGTAAGGCAAATGTATTAGACATAGAAATCCCTTCAGTTTTTTTTTTCATTTTATTTTGAAAATATTAACATTTGCATTGCTTTTTAATACTTTATAACAGGCTTCTTTTATAATGGGCCATACTACCTTTTTGAATGACACCCCTTGTTTTGCTCAAGTTTTACTAGTTGGTTAGAGCAATCAGACCAAGCTCTTTATATGAAGTACTAAGAAGTATTAAAACTCCCATGAGGCTGTGGGTGACCTATTATGTGCATGTTATTATCCTTATAATGTGTGGTATTCATAATTTTAATGATAGAGTTTGGAATTGGAAGGCTTTTGTTAGATCCTTTTGAATTTGACTACATAGGCTTAACTTGCAAAGGATCCAACTTAATCTCAGCTTTCCACTCTTTGATAGGGGCACAAAACGTGTAGGACCAATCACAAGAATGATCAAAACCAAAACTAAAATGTAGAAATGTTTCTAATATGGGCATAGGAATGCCCCTATGTATTAAAAAGGCAGGTGAAGGCATATTGTTTTTCCCTCAAAAGATGCCAGTTTTATTGTAATATCATTGTTAACACTGTTGTCATTTTTTGACATTTTTATTCAATGTATGTATTTCACAAAATCTTTTAATGTAATTAATTAACATTTTTCATCCTATCTTTCTAGCAATAAGAAACACATATGTGAAGTGCTGAATAGTGACATCCTATGATGATGTGTTAGCTGAATAAAAGTAAAATGTGATTTTATTTTTCCAAAATTTTGCTTCATGACATAAAAATTATCTTAAATTTAATGTGATTAAGCATCAAATTGTGGTATTTCCTTGAATTTGATGAGAGGATTATTTTCATGTCAAACTATATTATAAAAACTAGCTTTCAAATGGAACTGTTTAAAATCCCAAATCATTAACAGATCATTTATGGTTCAGTCTCATGGTATCTGAGTTTTTTTTTTTTCCTATCAAATTTACACTGAAGTTATTTAAACAGAAAGGTGGAGTTTGCATTCTTCTAACACGTGTCAGTGGGTTTTACAGAAGTCACATTTATTTCTGAAAGAGCTAGGGTTGGGAACTTTTTAAAAAAATCTTTTTACTAGCGTAACTGTGATACTGTCACTATGAAATGAATTTAATCTACTTTTACGAATAAAATTATTTCACATATTTTTTTCTTATATTAATATGTGTACCCATTTTAAAGATGGATAACTCACAACTTTAGAAGTTACAAATACAATTTGGGATTTGAGTCCTTAGATTTGAAATGTTAATTCTTCCCCAAGGCCTCTGGATGATGAAAGATTTTTCCATTGGAAGAAAACTACATCACTCCCAGACTCGATTCCAGTTGCAGGTGATGGCAAACCGTATCGTTTTTCTGACTGTTCTTTGGAGGCAAAAGACATCATTTTATAATTTAGCGAACAAAAGTTTCAGAAACAGTAGTGACATAATTTTCTCAACCTTCTACAAAGTTTTTGCATCCCACTCAAAATGTGACAAGAGGTCCCTGAAAACTTTTAAGAACTCTAGCAAAGACACTCTCTCTACAATGAAATTTTGAGTTACCTATGTTGAGAAAGAACTCTCAGATTTGTTTTATAGTAAAGATTTCATAGATGTTAGGATTTCATAGAGATATGAATTTGGGAATGTGGAATCATAACTAATTTAGAGGTCAAAGGCACAGAGAGCTGAAGAAAGAGCAGTAACTAGGATGGGCTGATCAGAGCTTTGTCCCCAGGCTACCAACATCTAAAGGGTACTTGGTGCCCTATAACAAGGGTGGGACAGTCAGGACTCCTTTCTGGGTCAGACTATTCTGTTTGGCCTGTCTCTCATTTCTCCCTCCCCCAAAGCAGAGGCTTTTATAGCAGCAGCTTATAGTTGTTCAGTGGGTAGAGAGCTTCCAACCACAGATGCTGCCTCAGAGTTGACTCCATGCTGTTTGTTTGTCCTGGTTGCATATTGTATCAGTTGCCCCAGACAGAAAAATTCAAAAGTTGCTAGTTGAACTGTGATTGAAGGATTAAAGTCTCTTAGTATTAGCTCTTATGTTTTTGTCTTTCCCGTGAATACATGGTATTGAGTTTAATTTCCGCCATAAAGGGAAACCAGGAATGTTGCAAGTGTTCTGAAGAAAGTTGTTGATAGATTCTTATCAGATAGAGCATTGGTCCAAGTTCTTTTTCTATTCTCATCTCAGTTCCTGCCCATTCTTAGTACCCTATTCCTAGTCTCCATAGAAGAAACGTTTTCGTGACCATTAAGTTGCAGAGGAGAAATCCAGTACTTTTAATCCACAAAATCTATGAAAAACCAGGATGGAACTTCCTCTTTATCCTTGGATAAGATAACTATTGGAGAAAAAGTAGGCCAGGAGGAGATTAAGAACTAAGAGTACATAAAGAGGGAGGAAATTGGTACACAGTGAATCTGAACCAGGGGAAAGGGAAGGATGACTAGGGAGGAAATAAACTGAAGAGAGACCACATTTTATTTCACAACTTAGAGTAATGGGGCTACAAGTTTATCTCAATGCAACATAACTGCTTAAAAGTATGGGGGCTCTGGCTTAGCTTCAAGTGTTACTGGGAGACTTTTAACTCTACTGTTTATTAAAAAAGGAATTTATTTTCTAGTATGGTGTCTGTTTTTCAACATTTAAAAAATCTTATGGCAGAAAATGAACATGTATATTTCTAAAAAAAAATCAATAGGACAATATTTGCATAGGAGAATTTTCAGGTGTTTACATTTTATGTAACCAAAAAGAAATGTAAATATATAGTTGTTGATTTACTTGTAGAAGTAATGCATTTTTCTCAAGAAAGAAACTCATAATCACATAATGAAAAAAATAAGAAAGAATGTTTGTCCAGAGAGATTTTATCAGAAAATTCAGTTGAAACTACAACATAAGGCTCTGATTCATTTGATCTAAAAACAGTAAAATCAATGGCAAACACCATAAATTCAATAATTTTTAACTAACAAAAGGCATATATAGCTAAAAGATTAAATATTAAAAACAAAATATTGATAACAGAATCCCAGCATTCAAGTAAGCTTTCAGGTGGGATGCTTTTAAAAATATTATTTTTTTATATTGCTGATAAAAATTTAAAATATTCACATTTGTGAATGATATTTTACATTTTAGGGCTTTTTTGTTCTCTGAAATGAAAGTATATGGTAAATGAGAAGGGAGGCAAATTGAGTATAACTGGCTTGTTTAACTTTGACCAAAATTGCAGAATAAACATATAAAAATACTGTGTTTAATTTATAAACTAGACGGAGATTTGCAAGTCAAGTCTCTAAACTTTTTATAGGATAGGTTTCAGTGGTATTGCTCAGATTACAAGCCCTTACATTTTTAACATAAAACATCACTGCACTGACATCATCATTATCATTCCCTTCTTCTGAAGCTTCCTAACTTTGAAGAAATTACCATGAACAAAAATTAACACTTTTATATGGGACCCCCATTTTTACTTCTCAATTAATTGTATGTCTAGCTTATGTCATGAAAAAAATAATTCAAACATGTTATCTTTAATCTTAAAATAATTTTCTTTAGTGGAATGATAATACTCAATAAAACCTGATTCAATCATAATTTTCCATACTATATATACACCCCCCCAACACACAATAAAGCAGAACTTAGGAAAATGAAATAATAATAAATCTTTTACAAGTTGATTGGAAGAATTCCACAAAGGGTTAAAAAAAAAAACCTCTAAATATAAGGAGAATTGAGAGTAACTCGAGAAGAATTGGAATTAGTAAAAGTGACACTCAGTTTCTTTTAAAAAATCAATTAATTACTTTTAAATAACAGAAAACAGAAATAAGTTCAAAAAGCAAGCAGGGCAGTTTTGGAATAACCCTGTTAAATTCGAATTGCACAGAGGAAAAAACAAGCAATACATAATGAGGTAGAAAAAAGAGAAACTATATTCAGTAGAAGTACACAGTTTCAGATAATAATCCTCTTTGTTACTTTTCTTTGCAATCTAAAAATGTTCATTTTGCTTACCATTTTATATTCACAATAAAATAAAATATTAAAATAAGAGCTCTACCTCTGAATAAAGTCTCATTTTATATTATGAAAGAAATGATTCCTTTAAGTAAAACATGAGATTCTGCAATATATTTTCCTCTTTTTCCTCTCTCATATATTGCAAAAGGCTTTTTAACTAACAGGCAAAGAATATCCAAATAATATCTCATTTATGATTCTGTCAGGTAATTACTTTATATGAAATAATTTTTTGATTATTGTGTTTTGACTCTGAACACACATTTTATCTATTGTTTATGATTAAGCTTGTAAAAGGTGGGTTTCTTTTTGTTTCTTTTTTATGAATACATATATTCAACATATATGTTATGTTCAACATACTATATGTTCAAAGATACACAGCCAAGCAAATCAATCTAAATTAAGAAGACCTGGATTCAAATCCTGCTTTAGTTGTTTCATAGCTTTGCAATTATCTAAAAGTCACTTTAGACAAATTTATG